>NC_141876.1:542768033-543071063 GCF_056163025.1 Triticum urartu
AAATGTAGGCTTCCAATATATCAATCTTTATGTATCAACCATTTTGATACTCCTCGTCATGTCCGTGATCATATCCGGGACTCCGAAATACCTTTGGTACATCAAAACATATAAACTTATTATACCGATCGTCACAGAACTTTAAGTGAGCGGACCCTACGGGTTCGAGAAATATGTAGACATGACCGAGACACGTCTCCGGTCAATAACCAATAGCGGAACCTAGATGCTCATATTGGTTCCTTCATATTCTACGAAGATCTTTATCGGTCAAACCGCATAACAACATACGTTGTTCCCTTTGTCATCGGTATGTTACTTGCCCGAGATTCGATCGTCGGTATCTCAATACCTAGTTCAATCTCGTTACCGGTAAGTGTCTTTACTCGTTTCGTAATGCATCATCCCGCAACTAACTCATTAGTCACATTGCTTGCAAGGCTTATAGTGATGTGCATTACCGAGAGGGCCCAGAGATACCTCTCCGACAATCAGAGTGACAAATCCTATTCTTGATCTATGCCAACTCCACGAACACCATCAGAGACACCTATAGAGCACCTTTATAATCACCCAATTATGTTGTGACGTTTGGTAGCACACAAAGTGTTCCTCCGGTATTCGGGAGTTGCATAATCTCATAGTCATAGGAACATGTATAAGTCATGAAGAAAGTAATAACAGTAAACTAAACGATCAAGTGCTAAGCTAACGGAATGGGTCAAGTCAATCACATCATTCTCCTAATGATGTGATCCCGTGGATCAAATGACAACTCATGTCTATGGCTAGGAAACTCAACCATCTTTGATCAACGAGCTAGTCAAGTAGAGGCATACTAGTGACACTATGTTTGTCTATGTATTCACACATGTATTATGTTTCCGGTTAATAAAATTCTAGCATGAATAATAAACATTTATCATGATATGAGGAAATAAATAATAACTTTATTATTGCCTCTAGGGCATATTTCCTTCACGTACTTGAGCATTGGGTGTAGTTAATATGCGAGTGTGTTTCATGAATGGATCAATGATTGAGCATAATGGGCTAGGGATAGCTTATTTTAGCATTGATATTTTGAAAGACGTGGTTGCTTGTTGGCATGCTTGAGTATTTAAGTTGTCATGACAAAACTAGACTATTGCTTTGAACCATATAAAAGTCCAAATGTCCATGATATAAACAAAAGAATATGTGATGAACACATTAGCAAGCATTTCACATCAAAAATTCTGTTTTTATCACTTACCTACTCGAGGACGAGCAAGAGTTAAGCTTGGGGATGCTGATACGTCTGCCATGTATCTATAATTTTTGATTGTTCCATGCTGTTATATTATCAATTTGGATGTTTTATAATCATTTTATATCATTTTTTGGTACTAACCTATTGACATAGTGTCAAGTGTCAGTTGCGGTTTTCTGCATGTTTTTTACATCGCAGGAAATTAATACCAAACAGAGGCCAAATGCAACAATACTTCACGAAATTTTTTTATGGACTAGAAGACACCCAATGGGCCAAGGCAGCGCCTGGGGGTGCTCCGAGGGGAGCACAACCCACTAGTGTGCGCCAGGATGCCCAGGCGCGCCCTGGTGGGTTGTGCCCACCTCGGGTTCCCCCCGGGCCACCTCTTTGCTCTATAAATACCCCAATATTCCAGAAACCCTAGGGGGGTCGACAAAAATCAATTCTAGCCGCCGCAGTCTAGAACCACCAGATCCAATCTAGACACCATCACGGAGGGGTTCATGATAACCCACAAGTATAGGGGATCGCAACAGTTTTTGAGGGTAGAGTATTCAACCCAAATTTATTGATTCGACACAAGGGGAGCCAAAGAATATTACCAAGTATTAGCAGCTGAGTTGTCAATTCAACCACACCTGGAAACTTAATATCTGCAGCAAGGTATTTAGTAGCAAAGTAATATGATAGTAGTGGTAACGGTACCAAAAGTAATATTTTTGGGTTTTATAGTAATTGTAACAGTAGCAACGGAAAAGAAAATAAGCGAAGAACAATATAGGAAAAGCTCGTAGGCATTGGATCAGTGATGGAGAATTATGTCGGATGCGATCGATCATGGAACAATTATAACATAGGGTGACATAGAACTAGCTCCATTTCATCAATGTAATGTAGGCATGTATTCCGAATATAGTCATACGTGCTTATGGAAAAGAACTTGCATGACATCTTTTGTCCTACCCTCCCGTGGCAGTGGGGTCCTATTGGAAACTAAGGGATATTAAGGCCTCCTTTTAATATAGTACCAGACCAAAGCATTAACACATAGTGAATACATGAACTCCTCAAACTACGGTCATCACCGGCAATGGTCTCGATTATTGTCACTTCGGGGTTGATGGATCATAACACATAATAGGTGACTATAGACTTTCAAGATAGGATCAAGAACTCACATATATTCATGAAAACATAATAGGTTCAGATCTGAAATCATGGCACTCGGGCCCTAGTGACAAGCATTAAGCATAGCAAAGTCATAGCAACATCAATCTCACAACATAGTGGATACTAGGGATCAAACCCTAACAAAACTAACTTGATTACATGATAAATCTCATCCAACCCATCACCGTCCAGCAAGCCTATGATGGAATTACTCACGCACAGCGGTGAGCATCATGAAATTGGTGATGGAGGAAGGTTGATGATGACGATGGTGACGAATTTCCCTCTCCAAAGCCCCGAACGGACTCTAGATCATCCCTCCCGAGAGAGTTTAGGGCTTGGCGGCGGCTCCGTATCGTAAAACATGATGAATCCTTTTTTCTGATTTTTTTCTCCCCGAACACGAATATATGGAGTTGGAGTTGAGGTCGGTGGAGCGTCAGGGGGCCCACGAGGGAGGGGGCGCGCCCAGGGGGTAGGCACGCCCCCACCCTTGTGGACAGGGTGTGGGCCCCCTGACATGGATCTTTTCGCCAGTATTTTTTACATATTCTAAAAATAATCTCCGTTGATTTTCAGGTCATTCCGAGAACTTTTATTTCTGCACAAAAAAACACCATGGCAATTCTGCTGAAAATAGCGTCAGTCTGGGTTAGTTCCATTCAAATCATGCAAGTTAGAGTCCAAAACAAGGGCAAAAGTGTTTGGAAAAGTAGATATGATGCAGACGTATCAACTCCCCCAAGCTTAAACCTTTGCTTGTCCTCAAGCAATTCAGTTGATAAACTTAAAGTGATAAAGAAAAACTTGTACAAACTCTGTTTGCTCTTGTTGTTGTAAATATGTAAAGCTAGCATTCAAGTTTTTAGCAAAGATTATGAACTAACCATATTCACAATAACACTTAGGTCTCATGTTTACTCATATCAATGGCATAATCAACTAGCAAGCAATAATAATAAATCTCGGATGACAGCACTTTCTCAAAACAATCATGATATGATATAACAAGATGGTACCTCGCTAGCCCTTTCTGAGACCGCAAAACATAAATGCAGAGCACCTTTAAAGATCAAGGATTGACTAGACATTGTAATTCATGGTAAAAGAGATCCAGTCATAGTCATACTCAATGTAAACTAACAGTAATGGATGCAAATGACAGCGGTGCTCTCCAATTGTTGCTTTTTAATAAGAGGATGATGACTCAACATAAAAGTAAATGGATAGGTCCTTCGCAGAGGGAAGCAGGGATTTGTAGAGGTGCCAGAGCTCAATTTTGAAATAGATATGAATAATATTTTGAGCGGTATACTTTCATTGTCAACATAACAACCGAGAGATCTCGATATCTTCCATGCTACACACATTATAGGCGGTTCCCAAGCAGAATGGTAAAGTTTATACTCCCCCACCACCAACAAGCATCAATCCATGGCTTGCCCGAAACAACGGGTGCCTCCAACTAACAACAATCCTGGGGGAGTTTTGTTTGCAATTATTTTGATTTAATTTGAGCATGGGACTAGGTATCCCGGTGACCAGCCATTTTCTCGTGAATGAGGAGCGGAGTCCACTCCTCTTGAGAATAACCCGCCTAGCATGGAGGATACAAATAGCCCTAGTTGATACATGAGCTATTCGAGCATACAAAACAGGATATTCATTTGAAGGTTTTAGAGTTTGGCACATACAAATTTACTTGGAACGGCAGGTAGATTCCGTATATAGGTAGGTATTGTGGACTCATGTGGAATAACTTTGGGGTTTAAGGGATTGGATGCACAAGCAGTATTCCCGCTTAGTACAGGTGAAGGCTAGCAAAAGACTGGGAAGCGACCAGCTAGAGAGCGACAACAGTCATGAACATGCATTAAAATTAATCAACACTGAATGCAAGCATGAGTAGGATATAATGCACCATGAACATAAGTATCGTAGAGGCTATGTTGATTTTGTTTCAACTACATGCCTGAACATGTCCAAGTCAAGCCACTCGAATCGTTCAAAG
The DNA here is from genome assembly GCF_056163025.1 of Triticum urartu. Classification (NCBI taxonomy): domain Eukaryota; kingdom Viridiplantae; phylum Streptophyta; class Magnoliopsida; order Poales; family Poaceae; genus Triticum; species Triticum urartu. Next base: position 542,772,470 of record NC_141876.1, read on the forward strand.
GAGGATACCACCCTATTATACCACATCACAACCATTTTAATAGCATGTTGGCACGCAAGGTAAACCATCATAAACTCCTAACTAATTAAGCATGGCATAAGAAACTACAATCTCTAATTGTCATTGCAAACATGTTTCTTTCATAATAGGCTGAATCAGGAATGATGAACTAATCATATTTACAAAAACAAGAGAGGTCGAGTTCATACCAGCTTTTCTCATCTCAATCAGTTCATCATATATCATCATTATTGCCTTTCACTTGCACGACCGAATAGTGTGGATAATAATAATAGTGCACGTCCATTGGACTAAGCTGGAATCTGCAAGCATTCAATTCAAGAGAGAAGACAAGGTAATATGGGTTTTCCTGTTAGATCAACAATACTGCATATAAGAGCCACTCAACATTTTCATTATGGTCTTCTCCTCTCGACCCCCAAAGAAAAGAAATAAAACAAAACTATTTACATGGGAAAGCTCCCAACAAGCAAAATAAGAACGAGAAATCTTCTTGGGTTTTCTTTTAATTGCTACTACAACAGGCATGAAAAGTAAACTAACTAAAAGCTATAACTAATATATTTTTTGGGTTTTCTTAAGTTTTTTCAAACACACAAGAAGTAAGCTTAAAAAGAAAATAAACTAGCATGGATGATACAGTGAAAAAGTATGAGCATCGACAATTGGCATGAGTGTGTGAACATGAATGTAATGTCAGTGAGAAATACGTACTCCCTCAAGCTTAGGCTTTTGGCCTAAGTTGGTCTATGCCCATGGATCAAAACTGTAGTTGGGGTCATACTGAGAAGGGTCCTCAGATTGCCACTGGCTGGCAATCTCCTCCGGATTCCACTGGTAAACAGACTGACGGTGAGGGTCAGATGGTGGCTCCAGCTCTGCAGCTGACATCTGGCTCCAGTAGGTATGAATGTCCTCCGACGGAACAAGGTATATGCCTGGAAATATGTTAAACAAAGAGGGTGCAGGCAAGGTAATAAACTCACAATAATTTTTGTTAAATATCAATTTATATTTGAGTGTCTTATTTTTATCCTTAACAATAAACTCATGTGCTACCATACTCTTATAACCTAAAGCAATAGGAGGCAGCAACTTTTCCTCTTTCTCATAATGCCTGATAGGTATGTTAAAGTGTGTAGCAAGGCGTGAGGCAAAGATGCTTCCGAGGATGGGGCCCTTTGTACGGTTCAGATTTAACCGTCTAGCAACAATAGCGCCTAAGCTGAAAGTAGTATCATGAAACAGGGTGTCGGTGTCAAAAGCGGCGGATCTCGGGTAGGGGGTCCCAAACTGTGCGTCTAAGGCAGATGGTAACAGGAGGCAGGGGACATGATGTTTTACCCAGGTTCGGGCCCTCTTGATGGAGGTAAAACCCTACATCCTGCTTGATTAATCTTGATAATATGGGTAGTACAAGAGTTGATCTACCACGAGATCGGAGAGGCTAAACCCTAGAAGCTAGCCTATGGTATGATTGCATGTTGTCCTATGGACTAAAACCCTCCGGTTTATATAGACATCGGAGGGGGATATGGTTACACAAAGTCGGTTACAAAGGAGGAGATATACATATTCGTATTGCCTAGCTTGCCTTCCACGCCAAGTAGAGTCCCATCCGGACACGGGACGAAGTCTTCAATCTTATATCTTCATAGTCCAACAGTCCGGCCAAATGATATAGTTCGGCTGTCCGGAGACCCCCTAATCCAGGACTCCCTCAGTAGCCCCTGAACCAGGCTTCAATGACGACGAGTCCGGCGCACAGTGTTGTCTTCGACATTGCAAGGCGGGTTCCTCCTCCGAATACACCACAGAAGAGTTTGAATACAAGGATAGTGTCTGACCCTGCAAAATAAGTTCCACATACCACCGTAGAGAGAATAATATTTCCACAAATCTAATCTGCTGACATGTTTCGGCAGCATGACATCACGTCATGGCCCGGTAATTATTCGAACCGTTTTTCTTTAACCAGCCCCACGCATAACGCGAGGCGGTTTCTTGACACGTCTTGTCAAAGCAGAGATCATGTTCCCCTTATTACGGGTTTCTCATCAATACGGACGTGGGTAACCCAACTGTGCCTAGGACTCCTAGATTTTAGGCAAGTCCCAACGGCCACAAGGAGGACGCTTGATATTTACCCTCTTTATAAAGGGACAAGGCTTTTACCTTTTTCCCTCCTGTGCTCAATCGAATCCTTCCCCCGCCTCGAGTTCTAACTCCCGAAACCTAGGTCAGGAGCTTCAGACCTTCAATCATGTCCGGATCCAGCCTTCAAGGCAGGTGGATGCCTTGCTCCGTCATGGAGGAGGATATCAAGAAGTTGAGGGAGGCCAGATACCTGACCACCGAGATTTCGCATAGGCTTCCCGCCCGAGGGCAGGTCATCCCTACTCCCGAACCGAACGAGAGCGTTGTGTTCATATCCCACTTCCTCCTTGGACTAGGCCTCGCTCTGGATCCCTTTGTTAGGGGTCTTATGTTCTATTAAGGGCTGGACTTTCACGACCTAGCCCCGGATTCCCTCCTTCACATCTCATCATTCATTGTCGTTTGTGAGGCCTTCCTCCGCATTACCCCTCACTTCGGCCTGTGGCTCAAGACCTTTGACGTGAAGCCGAAGATGGTCGAGGGGCAGCACACAGCATGCGGAGGTGCTCTAATAAGCAAAATTGCTGGCGCTCCATGGCCGAAGGGTTCCTTTCCAGAGGTGTCCGGATTATGGCAACGAGAGTGCTTTTACGTCACAGCTCCCCGAAGTGCCAAGTGGGTAGCTGCCCCTACTTTTCTCTCGGGCCCTCCACCACAACTGATGTCATGGATTAGCAGGGGGCTGAGCTGGGGTCCAGCCAAGGATGTGCCCATATTGCAGAGCTGCATCCGAGATCTCTTCGAGGGAGATTTCAGTCTGGTTATGGTGATGCAAGTTATGCTGGTCCGTCGAGTCCAGCCTTGCAAACGCCGGCCCCTCCGCTTGTGGGAATTCAACCCGGAAGGACCGCGCACTATTCAGAATTTCCTCGGCCTGACGCACGAGGAGATGTACAAATCGTTCTTCGGACCCCAAATAGAGTGTCCGGACACTACCGAGGACGTGGGCCTGAGCAGCAACCGCACCGCGGCCCAAGTAAGTAATCCCCTAGACGAACACACCGTCTTTTTATTTATCATGACATCATTCTAAAAAATTGCTCTTTGACCAGGACTGGATAGCAAAGGCGAAGATGATCCGGTGTTCGGACCCCTTCCTAAAGGCTTGGACAATCCGGTGCTGGAAAAGATGCTCGAGCCAGCACCTTGCCCGGTGCCCTCAAAGGAAGATGAAGGGGGGAATAAAGAGGGCAGAAGCGGGCCTCCTCCGCTACCTATTCCAACCGAGGGAATGGGCGCCTCCGTGAGGGAGGATAACCAGGGGGAAGAATCGGACATTCTCTCACCTCGGGGAAGGAAGAGGACTACCTCTGAAGATCCGGAAACCAAGGTTTCCAAACAGGAGAAGAAATCTCCACCAGAGGGTCCTGCCTTGGAAGGTGCTCTTGCCGCACAATGTCCGCGCGGGGATCAGCCCTCTAATGACCTGTAAGTAATGAAAAAGTACTTAACAGTGAAGATACACTACCTTACCTCTGAGGAAAATAACCGAAGCATTTATCTTGCAGTTCGGATCTCAGCCCTTCTCAGCAGAGCTCGTCTTCGGGGGATCTTCTTCCGGAGATGATGGAGAGCGAAACGCCTCCCCCGGACTCCCCCGCTCAAGAAGCGGGCGACCTTGAAGTGTCGTCACGAAGGGTTTCTCCTGATCCGGCAAGGCCATAAGGTAATCCCATGGCCACCCGAAGTCCCCAGTATCCGGCTCTTGAAGAGAGCAATCAAAAGAGTCCGGCACCATCTGGTATGCGGTCGGACGGATTGAAGGATCTGCTAGAGCGAGCGACTATCTCAGAAGAGCACCGCACATTGATGAGTACGGTGATTGAAAGGATTTCGTCCGCCAAAAGCGGGTTGCATGAAGCCTTTATGAGTCTACTGATGGGTTTTGAGGTACGTGAAATGATGTACATTTTTGACAGTACCGCACATACTTAGGTGTGCCCTGTGTAGATAGTAGCCCCTGAGACTCTGGTTGTCGTTGAGAACGGCGGCAAACAGAGGATCATAGTCCCAAGTAATAACCAGACCGCCTTTATGTGCAGGTGGTTGAAGCTCCGGTGGCTAGCCAGACTGATGGGATTGCCGAACTAAAGCGGCAACTGGATGCGGTGGATGCCGACATCGAGCTTGTTAACAAGCGGCTTGACGAGGCACAGGGTAGGTGATGTTTCTTGTGAATGTCACATAGTAAGAGCAACGTGATGCCAGTATCTTTAATATGTTGTGACTGCAGATGGAGCTACCACCGTGGAGACCCTTCGAGCGGAGCTTGGCCGAGCCAAGGAGCAAGCAAGGAGTAGTAATGCGGCCGCTTTAAAGGCGGCCGAAGAGTTGAGCCGAAAAGGCCATGCATAGCGAGAGTGAAGAAAAAATGGACAAGATGACTGTAAAGTTAAAAGATACTGCCGACCGCTGCCATCTTCTTGAAGAAGAAAACCGGGCGAAGGCGACGGACCTGGAAAAGGCCACGATGGCGACCAAAGACACCCGCTCTGCCATGAGAGCGAAGAAGGAGGAACTGCGTGAAGCCAGGGATATTGTGGCTGGGAAGCCCTTTATGCTGTGGAGGAAGTTTGGAGATCCTCGGTATGCCCCTCTGGATCGGCTGTGGAGTTCGGCAGACGCATCTCTGGACTTGGCGGCGAGTGCTGTTGATGCGGCCGAATACTTCCGAGATCAAACAGATCATGAAGTGGACAAGCTATTCTGGTTGCAATTTAACGTTCGAGAGCGTCCGCTTCCATTGACTGATCAGCTTGCCGAATGGGCCGAGCTGAATAGGTTGTCTGGACTCGCCATGAGGTCTATTGTGGGTCATCTGTGGCCGGAAAGGCCAAAGCCGAACAGCTATTTTAGCTTGGTGCAGTAGTTCCTTGGTGCGGTGCCGCGCATTAATGCGATGAAGAGGTCAGCGTGCTTAGAAGGCTCATGGATGGCCCTTGCCCATGTCAAAACATACTGGGCAGATATGGATGCCACCACTGTTGCGGCGCAGGGTTCGGCCATAGGCCGAGTGGCTGCCGAGCACTATTTTGAAGAAGTTCTTGAAGGCGCTCATTCGATAGAGGCCCAGTGCTCGAAGAATATTATGTTTGAGTGACATGTATTCCCATTGTAAAAACAATGTTTTATTAAATTTAGCAAGGCTATATTTATACTTTTGCCCGGAAGTATTATGATGCCTCCTGTGCGGCCGTTTATGTATACATGTATATAACCTGAAAGATTGCAGTCGTCGGCTTCAGCCCCCACGCATATAATGCGAGGGTGTTCGTAGAAGACGCGTGTTCACACTTGATCCAACGTCTTGGTCCATTAAGGAGGTGATAGCGCAACGAACTAGGCAACCGGACTATGATGCTTTAACACTTTCACTTAGCCAGAGGAGTTTGACAGTGGGGCTACTATATAGCCCCTAGTGGCTCTGCACTCATCCGAGTTCGGGGTGCGTACATGTCTGGCCTGGAAACGGCCCTTCGTTAAGGCGGAGGAATCCCAAAGATTCCAATAGGTCATAGAGTGGTTGACCAGTCTCACGCTATATCATGACAGTCAGTTTTCGGCTTTCTCTATTGAGGTGCTCGTCCGGATGAACCAGGGCACAATCGCAGTAGTTCTCCTGGTGCCGCCTTAGCCGATAGAGCGGAACGCAAGGCAGCAAAACACAGGAGCCGGGCAAACCCAACATTTGACCAAAGACATGATTCGGAGCTGATGCATATAAGGCCAAACTCGTGACGCCGAACACTCCCTAAGGTATTCGGTCTTTATGGTGTAAACCATGCCTAAACATTGCCCTTTGTAATAAGCCCCTGGTGTCCAGGTATGTGCATTATTCTGATGTGGCCACATGCCAAGACGTCAGCATCCTTCTCAATTGCACTGAGAATCCGAGGGATGTGTATCAACAAGAGACAGTAAAAAAGGTTTACGCAGGGTCTTAATCTAAAAAGAATCCTTGGAACGGGTCCCTGCTGCACGTCTGCGCCTGTGTCTCCGTTGTGCCATATCCTGGGCGGGTGTAGCACGATAGTCATCTGTAAAAGAGAGGAACTTAGTTGAAAAGTTGTCGTGCAAAAAGGTAGGTTATACTAAAGAAACCATGTACAATTCAAGATGAGTAAAATTGAGCCTAATCGTCACTTGTTTGCGCGCGTTGAGCCCCTTGTATTGTAATAGGGGTGTGGCAATTAAACCTGTATTAATTACATATAGCTGCGCCGGACTCGTCTAACTGCGTCCGTGGTCTTAACGACCTGTCAAATGCTTTAGTAGGTGAGGCCGTTTAGTGTGCGGCTGCCAAAGCAGCCGCACTGTCTTCGACACGCAAGGAGCGCTCAATATTTCCATTTACTGTAACGATGCCGCGTGTACCGGGCATCTTAAGCATGTGGGAAGCGTAATGCGGTATTGCGTTAAAGCGAGTGAAAGCTTCGCGTCCGAGTAGTGCTTGATAGCCACTTTGGAACGGAGTGATGTGGAAGGTTAAATTTTCGCCACAGAAGTTATCAGGGAAGCCGAATATAACCTCTAGTAGCGGGGAGCCCGTGCAATGAGCCTCTGGGCCTAGCGTTACTCCTTTAAAGGTAGTATTGCTGCGGCAAATTTTTGTTGGGTCTATCCCCATTTTGCGGACTGTGTCCTGATATATCAGGTTTAGACTATTGCCGCCGTCCATCAGGACTCGTGTGAAGTGGTATCCGTCAATTATTGGATCTAATACCAAGGCAGCCCATCCTGCACGCCGGATACTTGCCGAGTAATCCTGATGGTCGAAGGTGATCGGTTGAGACGACCAGTGGCAGAGTTCCGCGGTGATAGGCCCTGGGGCATATTTCTCTAGGAGTGCCGCTTTGTTTCTCCCCTTTATCACGTGTAACATGTTTACTGTTTTGACTTCTGGTTGGAATTTCTTCTGTTCCCCAGTGCTTTGCTTGCGAGGCTCGTCCTCGTCTTCGCTTGGTGTATCCTGCCCCTTATGTTCGGTGTTGAGCTTGCCAGACTGCTTGAAGACCCAACATTCTCTGTGGGTATGATTTGCAGGTTTACCGAGAGTGCTATGGATCTGACATATTTGGTCCAGAGTTTTGTTTAGGCTGGACAGTTCGTCTCTGTTGCCTTTGGAGGGCGGCTTTTGCTGACCTAGCCGAGAGCTTCTGAATCCGGCATTTACCGCCGTGCTCTTCGGGCTGTCTTCATTATTCCGGCGCTTATTTTTGTTGCGTCGTGATTTCCCGTTTCCATCTCTGACTTCAGATGTACTTGGGTCGCTGGTGCTGCATCGGGCTAGCCAGCCGTCCTTGCCCGCGCAAAAGCGGGTCATGAGGCTTGTTAATGTTGCCATTGTTCTCGGCTTTTCTTGGCCGAGGTGTCTGGCAAGCCATTCGTCTCGAACGCTGTGCTTGAAAGCTGCTAAGGCTTCGGCGTCCGGACACTCGACTATTTGGTTCTTTTTAGTAAGAAACCTGTTCCAAAGCTTTCGGGCTGACTCTCCGGGCTGTTGAGTTATATGACTCAAATCGTCTGCATTCGGTGGTCGGACATAAGTCCCTTGAAAATTTGCCCGAAAAGCGTCTTCGAGCTCTTCCCAGCTTCCAATGGAGCTTTCGGGGAGGCTTTTAAGACAGTGCCGAGCTGGCCCTTTGAGCTTGAGGGGTAAGTACTTGATGGCGTGGAGATCGTCTCCTCGAGCCATGTGGATATGGAGGATATAGTCCTCAATCTAGACCCCAAGGTCTGTTGTTCCGTCGTACGCCTCTATGTTTACGGGTTTGAATCCCTCTGGAAATTCATGGTCCAGTACCTCATCGGTGAAACATAGAGGGTGTGCGGCACCCCTGTATTTGTGTGTACCGTGGTGTTCGGATGTTTGTTATGTTGTATTGCATACTGGAGCGCGCTTGCGTGACCCGTATATGGATCTGGTTGCGCCGTCCTTTTGATGCGAGCCCTTGCGTGGATCGCGTACTGGCTTATGTGCGGCGTCGTTTGCCGCTCTATATTGGCCGCAAGGTTGTCTATCCGACCGGATGGCCGTTTTGTTTTCTAATTGCAGGGGATCTAAGGCCTCCTCGTCGAATTCCGGTAGCAACTTTCGCTTCGGGTAGCTCTTGGTGTGGCGATTACCGCCATACTTTCCTGCAGTGTTGAGTACTTCACTCCATCTGATTCTGAGTGTCTCTTGTGCAGCCCTGACCCTTTGCTTCTGCTTTTTTAGACTCCTCGCGGTGGCAACAAGCCTTTGATTGGCATTCTATTGCTCCGGGTGCCTGTCCAGTGTGATGTCGTCCGGACTGTTATCTTCGACGGAGTCGGGTTGTTCGGTTCGATTCTCCGTGTTGCCCTGGTCGGGGGATGGTTCACCCTGCTCTATCGCTGGGTCTACATGACCGCTGTTTCTGCCGAGGCGGGATTTGGAGCGACGCTTGCGCCGCTGCTTTGACTGCTTCTCGAGGGGACAACCCTTCGTTGCGTCCTTCCGTTCCTCGTCGTCGTTTTCCTTGGGTGTGTCCACCATGTATACGTCATGTGATGAAGTGGGCGTCCAGTGCCTTGTGGGCAGTGGTTCCTGTTCGTCTCCTGCATCGTTGTCCATACCGTCGATGTCTTCGGAGTCGAAGTTGAGCATGTCAGTTAAATCATCGATAGTGTCTACCAAGTGGGTGGTGGGTGGGCAACGAATTTCTTCGTCATCCGCATCCCACTCCTGCTGGACATAGTTCGGCCAGGACTCTCCTAACAAAGAGAGAGACCTTAATGAGTTCAGTATGTCGCCGAAGGGCGAGTGCTGAAAGATATCCGCGGAGGTAAACTCCATGATCGGCGCCCAGTCGAATCCGATAGGTACGGGCGCAGGCGGTTCAGAGTCCGTGGCAGGGGAAGAATCCGGTAGTTCGGCGTCACGGCTCCCGTGAAGGGTAAGGCCGACCCTCGGCTCGATCGCCGCTGAGAGTACGGCCTCTGTGGCGGGGTCTATCCACCCGTCCATGGATGGCGTGATTGGCTCTGAATTGAGGGTCGGAGCAGTCGCCGGTGCGATCTCCCGAACACTGTCCGATGGTAGAGCTAAATCATGCTCATCGAGACCGTGTAGCGCACTCGGCAGGGGCTCGAATCCATCGAAGATCAAGTCTCCGCGGATATCGGCCGTGTAGTTTAAGCTTCCAAACCTGACCTGGTGGCCAGGGGTGTAACTTTCGATCTGCTCTAGATGGCCAAGTGAGTTGGCCCGCAGTGCGAAGCCGCCGAATACAAAGATCTATCCTGGGAGAAAAGTCTCACCCTGGACTGCATCGCTATCGATGATCGAAGGAGCCATCAAGCCTAACGGCAATGACACAGAGGAACTCTCAATGAAAGCACCAATGTCGGTGTCAAAACTGGCGGATCTCGGGTAGGGGGTCCCGAACTGTGCGTCTAAGGCGGATGGTAACAGGAGGCAGGGGACACGATGTTTTACCCAGGTTCGGGCCCTCTTGATGGAGGTAAAACCCTACGTCCTGCTTGATTAATCTTGATAATATGAGTAGTACAAGAGTTGATCTACCATGAGATCGGAGAGGCTAAACCCTAGAAGCTAGCCTATGGTATGATTGTATGTTGTCCTACGGACTAAAACCCTCTGGTTTATATAGACACCGGAGGGGGCTAGGGTTACACAAAGTCGGTTACAAAGGATGAGATATACATATCCGTATTGCCTAGCTTGCCTTCCACGCCAACTAGAGTCCCATCCGGACACGGGACGAAGTCTTCAATCTTATATCTTCATAGTCCAACAGTCCGGCCAAATGATATAGTCCGGCTGTCCGGAGACCCCCTAATCTAGGACTCCCTCACAGGGCATGGTGCAAAATAGCAATATCAGGAGCACTAAGGTTCCCACAGTTCCTGCGACCAATTAAGCATCTACTAGCAAATATTGGGAAGTAACGTAGAACAGGAAAATGTATGCTAGTGATTCTCGCATCGGAAACTTTCCTCGTTTCCCCTACAACAATCATATCAATAAATCCCTCCACATCATTACGATGTGGTTCCTCTATGCGGCCCTCAAAGGGTATCAAACAGAACTGGCAAAAATCATAAAGTGACATCTCGTTATGCTCATCATATAAATAAAATTCCACCGAAGGTGTTGATCTCCTAGCATGGAAATGAAAATTTTGCACAAAGATATTGGTGAGTAAGAGGTACTGTTCACGCTGGTCATGGAGGAAGGCGGTGAGGCCTGCATTCTCAGCCAAATGATAAAAATCTTCATGAATCCCGACCTCTTTCAAGAACTCATCACAAGGCCATTCACATGGCCGAACCTCCGCAGTACGAGGGAGATTATACTTGGGCTTCTTGTTCTCTTCACTTTGCTTATCCTTCGAGCTTCGGCTCGATGAGCCCCTCAAATATCTCTTCATCTTTTTCTGATTTTTTTTTGAAATTTTTAGTAACTTAAAATAAAAGTGAACCATACTCAACAAAATTGATAGCAACTACTCCTACAAGTGCCTAGAGGCTATATCATGCATTAAAACTACTTTTGACCACATAAATTTGACATGCAAGCTCAAGAACAGGGTCACCTAAGCAGCAAAAATTTGCAATAAATAAATCACTAGAAGAAAAACTAATTGGACCATTGGAGGAGTCACATACCAAAGAACAATCCCCCGAAGCAGTTTTGTGAGAGGAGCTTTGAGCAAGGAGATCGAAAATGGCAGCAAGATGAGCAAGAACTCGGGTTTGAGCTGGCTAGTGATTTTTTTGGGAAGAAGAAGGGGTGTGTGGTGGCTGGAATAAGTGGAGGGGACCCACGTGGGGTCCACGAGGCAGGGGGCGCTCCTAGGGGGTGGGCGCGCCCTCCACCCGCGTGGGCACGTGGCTGCTCCCCCGGCTGTGTTCTCAGTGCCAGATATTCTCAAATATTCTAGAAAAAAATCATATTTAATTTTCAAGGCATTTGGAGAACTTTTATTTTCGGGGTATTTTTTATTTCATGGATAATTCAAAAAATAGACATAAAAATGCTATTTTTGCTTTATTTAATATAAATAACAGAAAGTAAAAATAGGGTACAGAGAGTTGTGCTTTCTAACTTCATCCATCTCATGCTCATCAAAAGGAATCCACTAACAAGGTTGATCAGGTCTTGTTAACAAACTCATTTCGAATAACGTGAAACCGAAGAATATTCGAATAACACTAGGTTACCTCAACGGGGATATGCACATCCCGAACAATAAGAATATCATATTTCTTCTTGGCAGTAGGAAGAGGAAATTCAAAACCTCCAATAGTAATTGTTGAAATTTTTCTAATAGAATTGATACTGTGGACTGAAGGTTGTTTCCTCGGTAAGTGTACCGTATGCTCATTACCATTAACATGAAAAGTGACATTGCCTTTGTTGCAATCAATAACAGCCCTTGCAGTATTCAAAAAGGGTCTTCCAAGAACAATAGACATACTATCGTCCTCGGGAATATCAAGAATAAAAAGTCCATTAAAATAGTAACGTTTGCAACCACAACAGGCACATCCTCAAAAATACCGACAAGTATAGTAGTTGATTTATCAACCATTTGCAAAGATATTTTAGTAGGTGTCAACTTATTCAAATCAAGTCTACGATATAAAGAGAGAGAGGCATAACACTAACACCGGCTCCAAGATCACATAAAGCAGTTTTAACATAGTTTCTTTAGTTGGAGCATGGTATAGTTGGTACTCCGAGATCTCCTAGCTTCTTAGGTATTCCACCTTTGAAAGTATAATTAGCAAGCATGGTGGAAATTTCAGCTTTTGGTATCTTTCTTTTATTTGTAACAATTTCTTTCATGTACTTAGCATAAGGATTAATTTTAAGCATATCAGTCAAACACATACGGAAAAAGATAGGTCTAATCATTTCAGCAAAGCGCTCAAAATCCTCATCATCCTTCTTGGATGGTTTAGGAGGAAAAGGCATGGGTTTTTGAACCCATGGTTCTCTTTCTTTACCGTGCTTCCTAGCAACAAAGTCTCTCTTATCATAACGTTGATTCTTTGATTGTGGGTTATCGAGATCAACAGCAGGTTCAATCTCTACATCATTATTATTGCTAGGTTGAGCATCAACATGAACATCATCATTAACATTATCACTAGGTTCATGTTCATTACCAGATTGTGTTTCAGCATCAGAAATAGAAATATCATTGGGATTCTCAGGTATGTCAACAACAGGTTCACTAGAAGCATGCAAAGTCCTATCATTTTTCTTTTTCTTCCTTTTAGAAGGACTAGGTGCATCAACATTAGTTCTCTGAGAATCTTGGTCAATTCTCTTAGGATGGCCCTCAGGATACAAAGGTTCCTGAGTCATTTTACCACCTCCAGTCATAACTCTAATAGCATTATCATTCTTCTTATTATTTAATTCATTGAGCAAATCATTCTGAGATTTAAGTACTTGTTCTACTTGAGTGGTAACCATAAAAGCATGTTTACTAATAAGTTTAAGTTCACCTTTAACACTAGCCATATAATCACTCAAGTGTTCAAGCATATCAGCATTGTGTTTCAATTGTCTACCAACATAAGCATTGAAGTTTTCTTGTTTAACAATAAAATTATCAAACTCATCTAAGCATTGGCTAGCAGACTTATAACAAGGAATATCACTTTCATCAAATCTATAGAGAGAATTTACCTTTACTACCTGTGTCGGGTTATCAAGACCATGTATTTCTTCAATAGGTGGTAAATTCTTAACATCTTCAGCTTTAATACCTTTTTCTTTCATAGATTTCTTGCCTCTTTCATATCTTTAGGACTAAGAAATAGAATACCCCTTCTCTTAGGAGTTGGCTTAGGGGTTGGTTCAGGAAGTGTCCAATTGTTTTCATTAGTCAACATATTATTCAATAGAAATTCAGCTTGATCGACTGTTCTTTCTGAAAACACAACCAACACAACTATCCAGGTGGTCTCTGGAAGCATCGGTTAGTCCATTATAGAAGATATCAAGTATTTAATTTTTCTTGAGGGGATGATCAGGCAAAGCATTAAGTAATCGGAGAAGCCTCCCCCAAGCTTGTGGGAGACTCTCTTCTTCAATTTGCACAGAATTATATATTTCCCTTAAGGCAGCTTGTTTCTTATGAGCGGGGAAATATTTAGCAGAGAAGTAATAAATCATATCCTGGGGACTACGCACACAACCAGGATCAAGAGAATTGAACCATGTTTTAGCATCACCTTTTAATGAGAATGGAAACAACTTAAGGATAAAGTAATAGCGAGTTATCTCATCATTAGTGAACAGGGTGGCTATATCATTTAATTTAGTAAGATGTGCCACAACAGTTTTAGATTCATATCCATAAAAAGGATCAGATTCAACCAAAGTAATTAACTCAGGATCGACAGAGAAATCATAATCCTTATCAGTAATAAAGATAGGTGAAGTAGCAAAAGCAGGGTCATATTTCATTCTAGCATTCAAAGACTTTTCTTTAATCTTAGCTAATAATTTCTTAAGATCTGATCTATCATTGCAAGCAAGAAAGTCTCTAGCAGTTTCTTCATCCATAACATAACCCTCAGGAACAACAAGCAATTCATATCTAGGGGGAGAATCTTCATCATCACTTTCATCAATATTATCAGTTTCAATAATTTCATTCTCTCTAACCCTAGCAAGTTGTTCATCAAGAAATTCACCTAATGGCACAGTATTATCAAGCATAGAAGTAGTTTCATCATAAGTATCATGCAACAGAAGTGACATCATCAATAACATGCGACATATCAGAATGAATAGCAGGTGTAGGTGTCGCAAGTTTACTCAAAACAGAAGGTGAATCAAGTGTAGAGCTAGATGGCAGTTCCTCACCTCCCCTCGTAGTTGAGGGAAAAATCTTGGTTCTTTGATCTTTCAAGTTATTCATAGTGATAAGAAGATATAAATCCCAAGTGAATCAAAGAATAGAGCTATGCTCCCCGGCAACGGCGCCAGAAAATAGTCTTGATAACCCACAAGTATAGGAGATCGCAATAGTTTTTGAGGGTAGAGTATTCAACCCAAATTTATTGATTCGACACAAGGGGAGCTAAAGAATATTCTCAAGTATTAGCATTTGAGTTGTTAATTCAACCACACCTGGAAACTTAATATTTGCAGCAAGGTATTTAGTAGCAAAGTAATATGATAGTAGTGGTAACGGTAGCAAAAGTAATATTTTTGGGTTTTATAGTAATTGTAACAGTAGCAACGGAAAAGTAAATAAGTGAAGAACAATATAGGAAAAGCTCGTAGGCATTGGATTGGTGATGGAGAATTATGTCGGATGCGATCGATCATGCAACAAGTATAACATAGGGTGATACAGAACTAGCTCCAGTTCATCAATGTAATGTAGGCATGTATTCTGAATATAGTCATACGTGCTTATGGAAAAGAACTTGCATGACATCTTTTGTCCTACCCTCCCGTGGCAGCAGGGTCCTATTGGAAACTAAGGGATATTAAGGCCTCCTTTTAATAGAGTACCGGACCAAAGCATTAACACATAGTGAATACATGAACTCCTCAAACTACGTTCATCACCGGTAATGGTCCCGATTATTGTCACTTCGGGGTTAACGGATCATAACACATAATAGGTGACTATAGACTTGCAAGATAGGATCAAGAACTCACATATATTCATGAAAACATAATAGGTTCAGATCTGAAATCATGGCACTCGGGCCCTAGTGACAAGCATTAAGCATAGCAAAGTCATAGCAACATCAATCTCAGAACATAGTGGATACTAGGGATCAAACCCTAACAAAACTAACTCGATTACATGATAAATCTCATCCAACCCATCACCGTCCAGCAAGCCTACGATGGAATTACTCACACACAGCGGTGAGCATCATGAAATTGGTGATGGAGGAAGGTTGGTGATGACGATGGCGACGGATTCCCCTCTCCGGAGCCCCGAACGGACTCCAGATCAGCCCTCCCAAGAGATTTTAGGGCTTGGCAGCGGCTCCATATCGTAAAACACAATGAATCCTTTTTTTTCTGATTCCCCCCCGAACACGAATATATGGAGTTGGAGTTGAGGTCGGTGGAGCGTCAGGGGGCCCACGAGGTAGGGGGCGCGCCCAGGAGGGGTAGGCGCGCCCCCACCCTCGTGGACAGGGTGTGGGCCCCGGACGTGGATCTTTCCGCCAGTATTTTTTATATATTCCAAAAATAATCTCCGTTGATTTTCAAGTCATTCTGAGAACTTCTATTTCTGCACAAAAATAACACCATGGCAATTCTGCTGTAAATAGCGTCAGTCCGGGTTAGTTCCATGCAAATAATGCAAGTTAGAGTCCAAAACAAGGGCAAAAGTGTATGGAAAAGTAGATACGACGGTGACGTATCAGTTCACCACTTCCATCGGTGCCTCTCCGACGATGCGTGAGTAGTTCTTTGTAGACCTTCGGGTCCGTACTTACTAGCTAGATGGTTCCTCTCTCTCGTTTGATTCTCAATACAATGGTCTCTTGGAGATCCATATGATGTAACTCTTTTTGCGGTGTGTTTGTTGGGATCAGATGAACTTTGAGTTTATGATCAGATATATCTTTTTATATCCATGAAAGTTATTTGAGTTTCTTTGATCTCTTATATGCATGATTGCTTATAGCCTCATATTTATTCTCCGATATTTGGGTTTTGTTTGGCCAACTTCATATATTTATCTTGCAATGGGAAGAGGTGCTTTGTAGTGGGTTCGATCTTATGGTGCTTGATCCCAGTGACAGAAGTGGAACTGACACATATGTATCGTTGTTACTAAGGATAAAACGGTGGGGTCTATCTATACATAGATAGATCTTGTCTACATCATGTCATCGTTCTTATTGCATTACTCTGTTTCCCCATGAACTTAATACACTAGATGCATGCTGGATAGCGGTCAATGTGTGGAGTAATAGTAGTAGATGCAGGCAGGAGTCGGTCTACTAATCTTGGACGTGATGCCTATGTAATGATCATTGCCTGGATATCGTCATGATTATTTGAAGTTCTATCAATTGCCCAACAGTAATCTGTTTACCCACCGTTTGATGTTTTTCTCGAGAGAAGCCACTAGTGAAACCTACGGCCCCCGGGTCTCTTTCTCATATTATTTGCCTTTGCGATCTAATTTTTATTTGCTTTTATTTTCAGATCTATTTAACCAAAATATAAAAATGCCTTGCTGCGTTTTATTCTTATTTATTTTATTTCGCATTCGATCTGTCAATCTACTACAATTTTATTCATGTCTGTTTTCCTATCTTGGGGCGCCGCTACCCAAAAGGGATTGACAACCCCTTTTACACGCTGGGTTGCGAGTATTTGTTATTTGTGTGCATGGGTTTTTTACGTTGTGTTGCTTGGTTCTCCTACTGGTTTGATAACCTTGGTCTCATCACTGAGGGAAATACCTACCGCCGTTGTGCTGCATCATCCCTTCCTCTTTGGGGAAATACCGACATAGCTTCAAGCCGCATCACATCGCCATGTGATTAACACCCAAAGAGTACTAAGGTGTGATCATGTTTTGCTTGTGAGAGATGTTTAGTCAACGGGTCTACCACATTCAGATCTGTATGTATTTTGCAAATTTCTATGCTTACAATGCTCTGCATGGAGCTACTCTAGCTAATTGCTCCCACTTTTAATATGTATCCAGATTGAGACTCAAAGTCATCCAGATTGGTGTTAAAGCTTGCATCGACGTAACTCTTTACGACGAACTCTTTATCACCTCCATAATCAAGAAATATTTCCTTAGTCCTCTAAGGATAATTTTGACCACTGTCCAGTGATCTACTCCTGGATCACTATTGTATCCCTTTGCCAAACTCATGGCAAGGTACACAATAGGTCTGGTATACAACATGGCATATGACGGTGTCCTAGACTAGGGGGTACTCACCACATCGTCTCCCGATCAGTTAGATTGGGCCGAGGACCCCATGGCCGCATACTCGTGGGCCAGTTCGGACAACCCCTGCCGCATACAAGGAAAACTCCACAAGACTTGGCGCCCAAGACAAGGACTCTCCTAAACCCTAGGCCTCCGGTGTCTTATATAAACCGAGGCCAGTCAATAGACAATGGGATATTCATTAGATCAGTCTCGTGGTAGACATATGTACTCTATACTACACCCATATGAATACAATCAAAAGCAGGACGTAGGGTTTTACCTCCATCAAGAGGGCCCGAACCTGGGTAAATCCCGTGTCCATGTTACCATCGCTCCAAGATGCCTAGCTTAGGACCCCTACTACGAGATACGCCGGATATTGAACCAACATTGGTGCTTTCATTGAGAGCCTGCTGGGTGATCGTCGCGGATCGATGGGATGATCAGGTGATATTTTTTAGTCAGATCTATTCTATATAATTTCTCTCTCCTGCAAAGTCGTCGCTACCGTATTGTGCTATTTGTCTGCAGTCAGATCGGATCAAGAATTCCTTTTGCGGCGGCGACCGTATCCGCCACATCCGAACTACCATGTGTACCATAAAGATCTTGGTGAGTTGCAGTGGCGCAGTTATTAGACTTGCTGCAGGGCTACGGCGACCTAGCCGAGGCAAGCGTGCAGCCCGTACTGCCCACGTAGTGCGGCGCAAGTGGGCATGTTGACTAAAGATCAAATCGGCAGCAACAGGGAGACTCTCTTTCCTTTCCCTTTTTCTTTAATCTACTAGTATCAACTCCGCTGATAGTGGACTGCTAATTTAAGCATGCATAAGACTAGCATTGATTGTGCTAGCACTATTCGGGCTGAGTTCTGCCTCACGTGAAGTTCAAAGTGTCAGGGGTGGTGCTGCGTGTGGAGGTTTTGTCCACTAGTTCTAAAGGCGATCAGACGTGCCGCATGATATAATTAACCTCGACTACGCCACTTCGGCGAGCAGCTGTCGTCAGTCCGGCCTGCGTCAACCTAGTGTTGGCGTCGCCTCAGAGCGCGTACCTGCAGTGCCATCTTCGTATTGTCACTTCAAAACTAGTATTAGTACTCTGGGTACACATTACAACAGCTTCACGCGAACGTTCAGGTGATATTTTTCCTTAATAAGAGTGGTTTGCTAAATTGCTCTAAAATATTTTTCTGGGGCTTTCACCGTATCGTTCTTCGCAGGAAATTTTCAGGTGGTTACATGAGTGTACGACATTTGCAGTCAACCTGATCCCAACAGTATTGCAAATTCAATCCGTCCTCTTTGCCCATAGTCTGACAGACATCGCCACGGATCTCGCGCCTCTGACACGGCTCGATGGCAGCACACCACACATGTTCGGCACGGATCAGTTCGTCTGTTTGCTTCGGTCGGTAGTCGTCGTTGCTGGTGTTCAGGTTTTATTTTTCAAAATTATTTGTTTATCATTATTATACCCAAAATATTTTCTGTTGGCGTGTACTGCATTATCTTGGCAGAGAAATTCTATCGACGTCTGTACCCGGCGTCGGTCCGGCTAGCCTCTCGCTGTCGCCTGGGTAGGCCGACCTTTGTCGACATCGCCATGCCACAACACCATCGCACCGTCGAGATAGCCTCAGCGCTCAGGCCATATTTACCAAACTTTTTTCGCATAAATTAATTATGCACCCTTTTTTCACTATTATTATTTTTTGGCCGCACTACTTAGTGTGTGCAGGCAATCTATTTAGGTTGGGCCGCGCTAACACCTCGGCAAGGCGATATCGTCATCCCACCGACGTTGACCAGGCATCGCGTCAACGCCTGTCCCTGTGTCAACTTTTCCACATTGCGGATCCGCCGGGCTGACCTTGTCGCCCAGGACATATCTCTTTCATTATTTACTTCACTTATATTAATTAAAGTAGAAGAATTTTTTATACACATTATTATTTGTCATTACTTTTGGTCTGCACTATTTTATCTGTGCAGCCAATCGACTTAGACTGAGCCGCGTTGTCGCCCCCGTCGACCGAATTGTGTCGTCGCCTTGGAGCGCTGCCCGGTGTTGTCAACCCCGCATCGTCGCTTCATCAACCTACTCGGCCGGAGATTCCAGTGTCACCCGCCGACCTGCTCCATCATCACGGCTGGACGGGGGCTTCACATTTTCGGAGTGCCAAACTCTCTTCTTAGCCACCTTGGGACCGGCCTGGGGACTGGAACCTTGTCCCACGTCAAGCTCGGACCGCGTCATCAATGCCGAACACATTAACTAGCTAAGTCGCTTTCATGCTCAAAAACCTTTTGTTTTAAATTTTTGTTCGGTTCGACCAAGCATTATACTTTTTTGGCAATAAGTTGCTTGTGAAAAATTTCTCGTCATAACTTTGTTTGTGACACACAAATCCAAATACCCCATTTACTCGGGGGCTTCCTTTATGAAGCCTTTCCTCTTGCATATGATTATACTTGTATGGCTTCGTTCCTTGTTCATGTATTACGCCACAATATGCACCATATTGACTTAAGCGATTTGCAAGCTGGGTTGCCTCGCTCCTGTGGTTACCCCTACATTCCCGATTGTTCGGCTAGGGAGTAAAGGGAGCACCTCTGCGATTGTCACGATCGGGTCATCCGAGCCGGACCTCAGACTGGGTGAAGACGAAAGCTAGCGCTCTTATTGTTTTCAATTATGGTCGGCACACAACAGAACTCATGAGTAGAAAAAATCTATTGCGCAAGTCTCATAGTAACAATGAGCACCTAAGAAAGGTATCGGTGGGGGTACTATTTTCTTCGAAGATGCTTCTTACACTTCGTCAGTAATATAACATAAGTTCCCTGAGCGCGCTTTGTCTGTTACAGCCTTATGGCCTGATTGCCTGGTTATCGGAGACACCATCGATATTCTTGACAGGTGGAGTACATAACACTTTTCGGCACTTGACCGAAGAGGGAGAAGCCAACGGTCGGTTAAGATGCGTATAAAGTTCGGGTGAACACAGATACGATATAAGTACATCCGTACATGCAATCATTATACATAAAATTCTTTTACCTAAGTCACTTGGGGGCTCTTAAAATTTATATGAGCTATTTAATAGTAAATGTGTTTTCTTCTTGGTCGTTGCAAAGTCTTTTTCTACTGCTCCTTTTTCGACTTGAGTGTATGGTCAATAGCCGGAGAGCCTATCTTCTCTCTAAAAGATGCTCGAGTTTAGTTTGCTAAACTGACCTCGGAGAAGTACTCCGCCTTTGGGATAAGGAGCTTGAAGCCGTAGGCTGACCCGCATGAAGTCTTGAGATCGGATGTGTCATGTTAAAGCGCGACAGAAGCACAATTCTTTTTTCCAATTTTTGGATTGGCACCGAACACTTGATCTTGTTCGGACGTCATGTTTTTACTGGCGTTTTTTTGGTTTTCCAAGCTTTTGGCACTTTTGTGTGTTTCCAGCACAAGTCTCGAAGTGCAGCGCCAGACATCTTTAGAGATTCGGCAAAACATTCTTGGGTATTGCTTTATATGCATCAGTTTCGAATTGTGTCTTTAGTCAATAGTTGGGTTGCCCGGCTCCTGTGCTTGCCTCCTATGTTCCGCTTTGTTCGGATAGGTGTGCAAAGGGAGAACCACTGCGATTGTGCTTCCAGCTCACATGGTTAAGCACCTCAGTGGAGAAAGCCGAAAACTGACTGTCACAATAAGCGTAAACTGGTCAGTGATCCGACGACTGTGTTAAATGATGGGCCATTCATAACATTGGCCGAAGTGTTTATGGCTTGACCTCAACTGTTGCCGAACACTACCGGGGGCTAGTAACTGGCCTCCCAAACTAAATCCTCAATATTGTGCTCTTACATTAGGGCTGAGGTTTCATGATCATGCTTAGCATGACAACCCAAAGAAAGGAACCGATGGCGGGACTATTTTCTTTGGAAGACATTTCTTATGTTAAACAGTAATATAACATATCTCTCTGCGTACCTTTGTTTATAAAACCGTATGGCCAGATTGCCTCGTTTGTCGTAAATCTTTGCCCTCATAAAGGCTTTATAAAGTAGGACAAACACTCCTCGGCTACTAGCCGAGGAGGTGGAAGCCGATGGTCGGTCACCAAAGTTTTGTACAATGTGGATCCGAGCATTAATGACGTAAAGTACTTGGATACATAGAGTCATTACACATAATTTGTGATTTTACTAGGGATATCGATCCTTAATTCGGCCACCCGTGCCCACATTAAGGCTCGGGGGCTGCTGGGCTTCGGGCTTATTATTTACAAATATTAAAGGGGCACATCGATCCCCTGATCTGGTGTTGCCACCCGACCAGTGTCTCGGGGGCTACTGCATTGACAATCTAATGCAGAAAATTTAAAGTGCAATATAGTTTTCGAGGAGATTATTATCCTCAGGTTGGTCGGCCGCACCCAACCCGAGTCTTGAGGACTTTGCACACCGCGTTTCTATTCCTAAGTATGCTGCCGAGCTGGGAATTAATCCTCAGGCTGATTTTATGAATCGACCTGAGTCTCAGGGGCTACTAGGGTCTGCGGTTTGATTTTTTCCTTCAGGTGCATCTTGGATATTAGGCCATCACGCACCTTGAGGGCTACTGGCTATACATCTCAGCAGAGATTAATTGCACAATTCGAGATTGAATTCATAAAAATCAGCCCATGGACGAGGTGGTGTACTACCTCGAATACAGTCCGGCGTTGGTGCTCGACTACCATAGACACCCCGGAAGCAGTCCGGCATAAAGCTCGGACGCCAGTGGTTGGCTCCGTAGAGGGCATTTCTGGCATTAAGCTCGACTAAACTCCTTCGACTTTTTTGAGCGAAGGTGATCTATCACACCTCGGATATATTCCGGCGTTGGAGCTCGGATACTTTCCGGCATTGGAGTTTGGGTTCAGTCCGGCGTTGGAGCTCGGATACAGTCCGACGTCGGTGCTCGGCTGCAAAAGATACCTCAAATGTAGTCCGGCGTTGGAGCTCGGATGCAAGAGGACACCGCCACACGGGGACAACTTCAAACCCGAGGTGGGCGTGAAAATAACAAGGCATTGATAAAGGCCAGAAACTTAAAGGGGCTCCTCGGATAACCGACGTATAAACTCTTCGGATGCACTTTGGCGATCCTCAAGATCAAAGATGGGAAGATTTGTTGAACCCGTTTTCAAGACCGATGACCGAAGATGAAGAACAGTTCGGAAGAATCGAGGAGCGTCCCCAACTTGAAGACCAGTTCAGGGGGCTACGGACGGTGTCCTGGACTAGGGGGTACTCACCACGTCGTCTCTCGATCAGTTAGATTGTGCCGAGGACCCCATGGCCGCATACTCATGGGCCAGTTCGGATAACCCCTGCCACATACAAGGAAGACTCCACAAGACTTGGCGCCCAAGACAAGGACTCTCCTAAACCCTAGGCCTCCGGTGTCTTATATAAACCGAGGCCAGTCAATAGACAATGGGATATTCATTAGATCAGTCTCGTGGTAGACATATGTACTCTGTACTACACCCATATGAATACAATCAAAAGTAGGACGTAGGGTTTTACCTCCATCAAGAGGGCCCGAACCTGGGTAAATCCCGTGTCCATGTTACCATCGCTCCAAGACGCCTAGCTTAGGACCCCTACTACGAGATACGCCGGATATTGAACCGACATCATACTTTATAGAACATATGGCTGAGGCATAGGGAATGACTTCCATTCTCTCTCTATCTTCTGCCGTGGTCGGGTTTTGAGTCTTACTCAACTTCATACCTTACAACTCAGGCAAGAACTCCTTCTTTGACTAATCCATTTTGAAGTCCTTCAAAATCTCATCAAGGTATGTACTCATCGAAAGTCTTATCAAGCATCTTAATCTATCTCTATAGATCTTGATGCCCAATATGTAAACAGCTTCACTGAGGTCTTTCTTTGAAAAACTCCTTTCAAACACTCCTTTATGCTTTCCAGAAAATTCTACATCATTTCCAATCAACAATATGTCATTCACATATACTTATCAGAAAGGCTGTAGTGCTCCACTCACTTCGTGTAAATATTGGCTTCACCGCAAGTCTGTATAAAACTATATGCTTTGATCAACTCATCAAAGTGTATATTCCAACTCCGAGATGCTTGCACCAGTCCATATATGGATCGCTGGAGCTTTCACACTTTGTTAGCACCTTTAGGATTGAGAAAACCTTCTGGTTGCATCATATACAACTCTTCTTTAATAAATCCATTAAGGAATACAGTTTTGACATCCATTTGCCAGATTTCATAAAATGCGGCAATTGCTAACATGATTCGGACAGACATCCATTTGGGTTCGAGCTTATCAGGCTGAAGCTTTTTCACATAAGCATCGCAACCCCAAACTTTAAGAAATGACAGCTTAGGTTTCTTGCCAAACCATAGTTCATACGGTGTCGTCTCAATGGATTAGACGGTGCCCTATTTAATGTGAATGTAGCTGTCTCTAATGCACAACCCTAAAATGATAGTGGCAAATCGGTAAGAGACATCATAGATTGCACTATATCCAATAAAGTACTGTTATGACGTTCGGACACACCATTATGATGTGGTGTTCCAGGTGGCATGAATTTGTGAAACTATTCCACATCTTAGGTTCTTGCCAAAGCATAGTTCATACGGTGTCATCTCAACGGATTTAGATGCTGCCCTATTTAACGTGAATGCGGCTGTCTCTAATGCATAACCCCAAAATGATAGTGGTAAACCAGTAAGAGACATCATAGATTGCACCATATCCAATAAAGTATGATTACGATGTTCGGACACACCATTACGCTGTGGTGTTCCAGGTGGCGTGAGTTGTGAAACTATTCCACATTATTTTAAATGAAGGCCAAACTCGTAACTCAAATGTTCGCCTCCGCGATCAGATCGTAGAAACTTTATTTTATTGTTACGATGATTCTCCACTTCACTCTGATTTTTTTGAACTTTTCAAATGTTTCAATTTTGTGTTTCATTAAGTAGATATACCCATATATGCTCAAATCATCTGTGAAGGTTAGAAAATAACGATACCCGCCACGAGCCTCAACACTCATCGGACCGTATACATCGATATGTATTATTTCCAATAAGTTAGTGGCTCGCTCCATTGTTCTGGAGAATGGAGTTTTAGTCATTTTGCCCATGAGGCATGATTCGAAAGAATCAAATGATTCATAATCAAGTGATTCCAAAAATCCATCCGCATGGAGTTTCTTCATGCGCTTTATACCAATATGACCTAAACGGCAGTGCCACAAATATGTTGCACTATCATTATCAACTTTACATCTTTTGGCATCAATATTATGAATATGTGTATCAACCCGATTGACATTCAATAAACCATTCACATTGCGTGTATGACCATAGAAGGTTTTAATCATGTAAACAGAACAACAATTATTCTCTGACTTAAATGAATAAACGTATTGCAATAAACATGATCTAATCATATTCATGCTCAACGCAAACACCAAATAACATTTATTTAGGTTCAACACTAATCCCTAAGGTAGAGGGAGTGTGCGATGGTGATCATATCGACCTTGGAATTACTTCCAACACACATCATCACCTCGTTCTTAACTAGTCTCTGCTTATTTTGCATTTCCTGTTTCAAGTTACTACTCTTAGCAACTGAACCAATATCAAATACTAAGGGGTTGCTATAAACACTAGTAAAGTACACATCAATAACATGTATATCAAATATACCTTTGTTCACTTTGTCATCCTTCTTATCCGCCAAGTATCTGGGGAAGTTCCACTTCCAGTGACCATTTCATTTGCAGTAGAAGTACTCAGTTTCAGGCTTGGGTCCATCTTTGGGCTTCTTCCCGGAGTGGCAACTTGCTTGGCATTCTTCTTGAAGTTCCTTTTCTTTCGCTTGCCCTTTTTCTTGAAACTATTGGTCTTGTTAACCATCAACACTTGATGCTCTTTCTTGATTCCTACCTTCACCGATTTTAGCATCGCGAAGAGCTTGGGAATCGTTTTTGTCATCCCTTGCATTTTATAGTTCATCAAGAAGTTCTAGTAGCTTGGTGATAGTGACTAGAGAACTCTGTCAGTCACTATCTTATCTGGAAGATTAACTCCCACTTGATTCAAGCGATTGTAGTACCCATACATTCTGAGTATATGTTCACTGACTGAGCTATTCTCCTCCATCTTGTAGGCAAAGTACTTGTCAGAGGTCTCATACCTCTCAACACGGGCATGAGTCTGAAATATCATTTTCAACTCTTGGAACATCTCATATGCTCCATGGCGTTCAAAATGTCTTTGCATCCCTGATTCTAAGCCGTAAAGCATGGCGCACTGAACTATCAAGTAGTCATCATACCGAGCTTGCCAAACGTTCATAACATCTGCATCTGCTCCTGCAATAGGTCTGTCACCTAGCGGTGCATCAAGGACATAATTCTTCTATGCAGCAATGACGATAATCCTCAGATCATGGACCCAGTCCGCATCATTGCTACTATCATCTTTCAACTTAGTTTTCTCTAGGGACATTTGAAAAATAAAACAGGGGAGCTATACGCGAGCTATTGATCTACAACATAGATATGCAAATACTATCAGGACTAAGTTCATGATAAATTAAGTTCGATTAATCATAATACTTAAGAACTCCCACTTAGATAGACATCCCTCGAGTCATCTAAATGATTACATGATCCAAATCAACTAAACCATGTCTGATCATCACGTGAGATGGAGTAGTCATCAATGGTGAACATCTCTATGTTGATCATGTCAACTATATGATTCACGTTCGACCTTTTGGTCTCCAGTGTTCTGAGGCCATGTTTGTACATGCTAGGCTTGTCAAGTTTAACCCGAGTATTCCGCATGTGCAAAATTGTCTTGCACCCGTTGTATGTGAACGTAGAGCCTATCACACCCGATCATCACCTGGTGTCTCAGCACGTAGAACTTTCGCAACGGTGCATACTCAGGGAGAACACTTATACCTTGAAATTTAGTTAAGGGATCATCTTATAATGCTACCGCCGTACTAAGCAAAATAAGATGCATAAAAGATAAACATCACAGGCAATCAAAATATGTGACATGATATGGCCATCATCATCTTGTCCCTTTGATCTCCATCTCCAAAGCACCGACATGATCTCCATTGTCACCGGCTTGACACTTTTATCTCCATCGTAGCATCGTGGTCGTCTCGCCAACTATTGCTTCTACAACTATCGCTAACGCATAGTGATAAAGTAAAGCAATTACATGGCTTTTGCATTTCATACAATAAAGCGACAACCTTAAGCACTACAAAAAAAATACACTTCCGTGATGATACGTGTTTGTCACAGCAGGTCACATTTTCTGTCATGCATGTACATCCATGACAAATTTATGACAGAATCAAGATAGTCATACCTGTGCTGTCGTAGAAGTGTTCCATGACATTACCAAAATTATCATCACGGAAGTGTCCACTTCCATGACGATAAATCACGCGTCAAAGAAGTGCTTTCGTCAAGGGTGACCGACACGTGGCATCCACCGTAACGGAACGCCGTTAAGCTATCGGGTCCAGTTTTGGATCCGATAACCCGTTAACAGCCCCGACCAATGGGGATTTTCCACGTGTAAAATCATCATTGGCTGGAGGAAACACGTGTCAGCTCTGTGTTGGCACAGGTGTCACTCATCCAATGGGCGAGATGCGCCTATGATATGTTAACATGTGGACCGGCCCAAAAGTGGCCCATAAAGTTTAAATGGGCCGGCCCAACTAAAGGCCCACAAGATTTTGTGGACCATAATGGGACGGCCCAGCTAAAGGCCCACAAGATTTTGCAGGCCATAATGGGCTGGCCCAGGTAAAGGCCCCCAAGATTTTTTCGGGCCATGATTGGCCGGCCTAGGTGAAGGCCCACAAGATTTTTGTGGACCATAATGGGCCAGCCCAGCTAAAGGCCCATGAGATTTCGCCGACATTAATGGGCCGGCCCAGCTGTAGGCCCACAAGATTTTGAGGACCCTAGTAGGCCGGCCCATTAACTGGCTGCCATGTTTTGGGCCAAATGCCTGCCCATATTTGATCCAGTCCATTAATGGTCTGCCACGTTCCGGGCCTAATAATGGCCCATATGAGATCCGACCCGTTAAAAGCCTACCACGTTCTGGGCCAACGGCCAGATCAGGTCCGACCCTTTAAGAGGCTTTGGGCTAAATTATGGCCCATATCAGATTCAGCCTGTCAACTGGACGCTACGCTTTTGGGCCCATTTGCTAAAGGCCCATTTAGTAATTCGGCCTGATATTAGTTTCGGCCTGTTAAGGGCCCATTTAACATTTCGGCCCTATATTAATTTCGGCCTGTTAAAAGCCCATCATATAGTTGGGCCTAACTACGCCCCGATTTGCATCCGGCCTGCTCGCAGCCGATAATCTGATAGGGCCAAACAAGGACCGAGACAATTTTGGCCTGTTATAAGCCCATGATTTGATTGGCACATTCATGGGCCGGGGTCTATTTCGGCCTGCTGCCGGCCCGTGAGCTGTTCGGCATGTTTCAGGCCCGGCCTACTTTTCAGCCTCCTAAAGGCCCATTGAGTTCTTTTGGGAAAATAGGGCCGGCGATTTACTCGGCCTATTAAAGGCCTGAATCTACTAATGGGCTAGTTTACATTTAGGCCTGTTAACGGACCAAGATGACGGGGCCCATGATGCGGATCATACATGGTGATTTGCATGACGGCCCGATTATGTACCGAAATTTTACGGTTTGGCCGGTTTACTGCAAAGACAGGATATATATACAGTAAAATAACTACAACATCGTGAATAAGAAAAAACCCTAGACTATACAATAAAGAAATTACGTCATATTACATCCACTGGGCATCAAAGTTCGCCACTATGATAATAAAGCACAAGCAGACAGTAGATTACATACACTGGGCATCAAAGATCGCCACTAGTGCAACTAAACACACCGACAAAATAATACACAAAACCGACAACACTTAAATAGAGTTCAAGAAAGGTTAGCCCTGCTCGGGAGCTGCAGCGCAAGCAGCTGAGCAAGCTGGTGAGACTGCACTTGTTTGGCACTTATATCCTCCTCACTCTAAAAGATAAAGAAGCAGACAGATGACAGGTTTTGCACATATAAGTATCAGTGCTGACAATTCATCACATTTCTTACTGACGAATAAAGTGACATAGTTTAAAATAGCATTAACACAATATGGTATTGTTCAGGTCAAGACATGGGAGGAGATGACATTGTGAAGGAGTTGGTAGCTTCACGACACCACTGGATTACAGATCAAGAACTCATAAGTATCAATGGTTAGTGTGCTGTCAATTTATCCCATTTCAGATTGGCAAAATAAGATCACTTGCTCTGTATAGTTTAATTTACATGGTACGAATAAGGAACTTGGTTGTATAACTAAAAACTTAAATTGAGAAGGACAAACTTTTGTTTATGAACTGGAGTACATAATAAACTTTAAACATGCAATTTGATGCAAACACCAAAAATAAACAGCTGTTGCAGTCATGCCTAACCGAATATACACAACAAAGTTTGAAGGCTTGAGAAGGACAAACTTACATTATTGGTGAAGGTAGGCTCTATAAAGCCCTTGTCCATGCTGATGGGGGGGGGGCAATTCAAGAAGTTTACCACGGAATCTTCTTCATAAGCATTGCCTTTATTCTACATTTTGTTAAGAGTAAATATAGATGTGACAATATAAGAAAAATGGAGAATATTTAAGATAAGATGAAGAGTGATGCTACATAACCAAGTAGCTATAAATGTAAGTACAACGATACAGGAAAAAGGTATAGCCAAGAGCAATGTAGAGCTAAACTTCTTCAGTACCATCGGTGTTATCCAACCTTATGGTAGAGTAAATATAGATCTTATGTGTAGAAAATGGAGGGCAAAGGAAAATAAGCTGCAGAGTGATGGTACATGAACAACTACCTGTCAATATAAGTACACTGATAAAGGACAGCAGGTACTTACAAGAACAATGCATAGCTAAAAAATTTCGTTGGCATTGGATATATCTTTACTAATAATAAAAGACAGAGGCTTTCATAGTTCTCCCTACGTCATCTTTTAATATCTGTTGATTCTCTATTAACATAAAGATTGATCGCTGAGACTCGTTCTTTTTTTTTGTCAGTCGTTTTGTTGCACAAAGTGTTTGTTACAATTGCACAAAGCCTAAAAAAACTGCGTTGGAAGGACTAACAACAAACCAGAGATTTCCCTAAAAAAAGAACTAAACCAGTGATTGGTCTAGTGTTCGACTGGGACACGTCCATCGATTGGAAAATTAAATCCTAAAAATCTGCTTCAGGAGCCGTGCACGCTGCGGGGATGAAACAGAACCAGGGACCGAGGACACCCATGGCTCGGCGCTGCGATGGGCGATAAGAGCCAGCGAGCGAGTGGACCCTGGTGCGGGATCAAACCCAACGGTCCTTCTGGAGAACCCAAAGATCGAGATCAAGGCCGTTGCTCAAGTAATGAGAGAGGTCAGATCGATAGAAAGAGGATCAAATCGAGATCAATGTGGTTGCTTAATTCGAGAGAAAGACAGAGAGTAAAAATAGATAAGATCGAGATCGATGCCATTGACAGACAGAGATGCCACACCATGAGAGAGCGCTGGTGGAGATGCCGAGCGATCACCTTAGGCCGTCATGCGCTGGACGCTGCCGATCAAGATCATTGGCGAAGGATTGAGGGCGTCGGCGGGGGATCAGGTAGCCTCCATCGCCTGCTCACTCTCCAGCCTTTCCCCTCTCTCTATTTCATGGATCTATCGGCGGCAGTGCGTGTGTGGCATGCGGCAGGCCGGCAGCAGCGATTGTGCATGTGCGTGGCATTGGTGATTCCTTTTATGCCCCTCACCGCTGATTGTCTGAACTTCGTGTGCCACTAATCGCCATGGCCATGAGGAAGCTCCCTACAAAAAAGCCGTCAGCGACGGAGGAATACATCGACGAGGATGTGTTCTTGGAGATGTCGTAGGAGCTGAAGGAGGAAGATAGCAAGCTCTTCAGCGGGAGAAGAACTACAAAAGCATATCCTTCCAGTAGGACAAGGCAGTCCAGCTCCTCCCTGGCGGCCACATCAAGCCGGCGCATCTTCGGAGTAGCGTCGCGCGGTGGTACATGCGGATGATTCCCGACGAGTACCACCACAGCAGCCACGAGTGCAATATGGTACAATTCAACACAAAAGATGCAAGTGTACGTGAGAAGGTTTCTGTGAGGTGGCTTGCGTGATTTGCAATGGATTGCACAACAAATTCGTTGAAAGTGCCAAAGTGGTAATGCTATCTTCTTTGCAACCAATTGTCAAATGTCAATGCAATTCTTACAGATTGCATGGAGAACACGTACAATTGCGACAACTCAAAGTCAAAGGAGAGACGCAGGTTCCGAAACAAAATTCAAAACAACTTTGCTGGACCCAAATCTAATTTTCTGGGCGGAAAATCAAAACTCTAGCTACAACTTCAGTAGAGGAAGACAGTAATGTAAACAGTTCTTCTTCAGCACATGGCCAATACAACGCCATTGCTGTCTGCTAATGCCCATGCTTGCCTCCCTGATCCACCAGCGATGGCAGCTACAGCCACCAATAGATTTAGATCTCACAAAGCTCTGTATTGTGGGATCCGAAATTGCTGGGCATTCGATCGCTGGTGACTTGGTTGACAGAGGGCTGGATGAGTGGTGACAGCTAGCAGCCGGCCCAAACGAGTGGCAGCGGACAAACGGCATAGACACCGACGGTAGCCGGGCAGGAGTGTGCGGCTTGGTCCAGTAATCAAAGTATCCATGAGCTGGGTGGTAAATTTGAGAAGCCCATCTTGAGAGTGGCAATTTTGCAAAGCAACATGTTCAAAGTGGAAAATATCCAAATTTCTCGTCCAGGCAGTGTGGTGTAGGACACATGGTGCATATGCATATGACTCTGTCCAGCATCATGTCCATAGTGTGCCTCCATCTCAGGCGTTGTGTGTGTGGTGTGTGTCCAGCGTGCCGGACATAGTGTTTGTGCGTGTCTGGTGGGTTGCCGCAGCAGCCAGCATTAAGAACGTCGTGCATCATGAAGGGAGCACTAGGACTCCATTCTATCCATGGTTTTCTTCTGGCCTCATGGCTCTGGTACACAAGAAATTGTGTGGTTGCATAGGAGATATGGGACGTCAATGGTTGGACTGTACAGCTGATATTATTTTGGTGTCACGTGTGGAACTGAATTGACCGCCTTGGGTTAAATAAGTAGATAATAGATATAAAAAGTAGTAAGTAACATGGGAGTTTTTTATCGGTAGTTTTGATCTAGGGTATCTGGCATATATTACGGATTCATTGAATCGAAAGAACAAGAAAATTTGTTGATATGGACGCCCGTCATGAGCTGCTCTCCTCTACATCGTTGGGTAGAAGGCCGCCTCACCCGATCTGATGGTGCCCGCGTGAACACTAGGGTCACATCTCACCATCTCCCATCCGGCACTACATCCTCTCCCCTCCCACTACATCCTCGGCGAGCCTTCCTCTCGACTAGGTGTGACATGCGGTGGTGAGCACATCACCATGTTCATATGTGTTGTGATCAGGTAAACACCATGGCCATCATCGGCAAAGATGGAAAGGAGGACAAGCATGACATGTAGGTTGACATGTTGGAATAGATAACATGGACAAGTTGGTAGTCTTGAGTTATGCTTATGGGGCTAAAGGCATGGTAAACAATTTTTCCGTTGCAACGCACGGCTATGTTTGCTAGTTCTACACTAATGTAACCATTCATATAGATCAGATAATTTGGAGCAAACAATTGATAAGCAAGCTATCATGCATACTGCTGTCACATAATGAACCAGGTATGTATGCAAGTACAGTGATACAGGACAACAGGTACTAATAAGAGCAAAGCAGCGGGCAACATATTTGCGATATCCTGTCATTCTTTTCAAACTGGAATTCTTTTTCGAGCAGATTTCCTGCAAAAAGGATCCATAAGGCACATGCAGAAAAGTAGAAGTTCAAATTGTCATGCGATATTATAGACAGTACCTCATCCTCGGAACGAGACAAGTGCATAACAAGGTTTTTCCATTCAATATCTTCTAAATTTAGCACAGGAGACTTCACCAGAAATTCGTTTATAGACTTGCCATCAAAGTGTGTTTTCCTCAGGCAACACCAATACTGCTGCAATGCTTCCTTGAAAAGTGCAAGCAAGCTTTGCTCGTCATGACTATCCAGATTGACCCTCGCCTACTTACAACAATGTAATGTAAATCATTGATGCGTTCAATCAGCAGAAAACAGGAAAATAATCACCATGAATAATAGCACTTACACCTAAGTGGGACATGAAGATGTGAAAATGGTGTTTGTCTTCACTATAATCTTCCCATGATGGGAATATATGCACGTAGTCCCTAACAGCATTGAAAGCATTGTCTTTTAAACTGGAAATAACTGGAATGGGGTTCCAATCTGCAGGAATTGGCCGTCTCTGTAGTTGGGATAGGTCTTCGGCCGGTGGACTTGCTATACTTTTTGCTGGAGTGGGATTTTTCTGTGGTACGGCTGGTGCTATGGAAACTGAAATTGGCATACCTTTTGCTGGAGTGCAGGTCCTGTGTGGTGCAGCTAGTGGTGTGGCCAGTGAAGTATGGGTACAGTTTGCTGGAGTCAGTCCTACATTTTTTGTCACTGGTTGTACAACCAATATAAGTGGGGTGCTGTCTGATTTCTCCGGCACAACCATGTTTTTCAAGGACTTTGCTGGTGCTCCTTCAGGTTCAGCAATCACCCTCTTCCTTTTTGATGTCTGATGCACAAGAACAATATTTGAGTGGAAAAACATGGTATGATGACTGATGGAATATGTATTGATAATGGATGGGCATGGCATCTCGACATATATGATGAGTAAACTAAGCAGATGGCAGTGCAACAAAGTAGAAGAAATGCAAGACAACATATGCAAGATACGCGCAATCAATAAAACCTTGCCAAATTAGAACAGGCACCTTGATGGGTGAATAGGACATGCCATCTTCTTTTGACTCCTCGAGGTTAGAATAGTCATTATGATCATATTCTGAACAAGAATCAACAGGTGGTGAGCGTATGAGTTTCGTTGCATCCAGAATGGCACTCAATGCCTTGGTGCCAATTTTGTAAGTCATTGCGGTGTTTAGCTTCAAGAGTCGACTACTGCTAGTGCGACACAAAGCAGCTACACAGATCACAGTGTAGATATAACGGGAAAACCGTAAGCATCAGAGTAAAATCAGCAAAGTGGAACTTGCTGGAATATATGTGCTAGTATTGCCGGTACGGCTAGAAAGCCTTCGGATACCAGCTCTCTTCAACTGAAGGTGCGGTATTGTTAATATCAGTGTAACTCTCAAAGGTGACACAGCTCCCCACATTTCCTTGCTATTCTTATAGGATTCAAGTGGGCAGGCCACTACAAATCATATTCCCATGTTTACAAAATCCTACAAATGAAAGAGGCCAGACGAGTTCAAAGTGTCCATACCAACCGACCGTATAGACCTCGACACTGCAAATGTCCCTTCTCATATTCACTACAAGGAACATACTGTACTACTATCATACTCCCTCCGTTCCAAAATATAAGTCTTGGTAGAGATTTCCACTATGGATCACATACAGATGTATCTAGATACATTTTAGAGTGTAGATTCACTCATTTTGCTCCATATGTAGTCCATGGTGGAATCTATACAAAGACTTGTATTTAGGAACGGAGAGAGTACTTATTAAAGAAGAACGGAAGAGGAACATGCTAAAGAAGAGCAAGCAGATTTTGGATAATAAAATGTTCGTTGCGCAGTGCCCACACATGATGAACCAGAGCACATTAAGAAAGCAACTCCCTGCTGTCTCTCTATATGTGGTGCACGTGCTTTTTGAAAGTAAAGTAGGAACAATAGCTGACCAATTAAATGTTATCTGTTTTAGTAATATTAGCATCATATCAGATTCTTACTTGAGCAACAAGTTTGGAATTATGAGTGGCACGTTGTTTAGCTTGATGGATTCAGGAGCAATGCTAAGCAGGTACGATGATGGTACTGAATATAAAGGCATGTCTACATTTGGGTCAGTCGACCATTTCAGGTGGTTGGATGAAGAACCTACGTCTCCTAACCCTTCTTCTTCCTTGTTTCTGATTCTTCTCATACAGAACACTTCACGGGCCACCGGCCGGACCATCGGCCCCCACCACCTGTGTTCCTCCGCCACCCCAGCCCCACCCCCGCCCCCACCTGCGTCGAGTTTTCTTCGTTCGGTGAGGCCCCACCACCGCCCCAACAACCAAAGTCCCCACCTGATCCCCTTCATTCGCACCGGCGAACTCCGGCGAGCTCTGAAAAATCGACTAACCCAATTTTTAAATTTACTCTACTGTGATTTAACTAGTGTGGAATATAAAAGGCGAAAACCATAAGCATTGGGAGTATAGTGTTGAGCATGCCATGGCAGATCTGAAGGTGCAAACTAGACAAAGGCAACTTCGCAACCAATGTTTGCTCTCAACTAGCAAGTAAGTGATGGACAAGAAATCAGAGTAAAGCAGTGGCGATCTATTTTCTTGCCACGATAAATAAGTTGAGTAGACACGAAAGAGTACCGCTTCTGGTGCGGCGCCGTGTATGCATCTGTTGAGAATTTGATGGTGCTGCGGTAGCGATGGCTGTCGATGGCATGGAAGCAGATCTAGGAGGGTAGACGGTGGCGACGGGGCATGATGGACGAGACGGTCATAGGAGCGGCGCCGTCAAGGTGGACAACGGCGGGGATGAAGCGAGAGGACGGGATGCAAGGATCCCGGTCCGAAGCCGTGGATGAGAGAGGTCGATCTCTTGTAATGGACGGCGGTGTCGGGGTATCAGCTCTGGCATGGTGGAGGAGGACGGCGGTGGATGGGGTGGCGCACGGAGGAGGTTGGGGTGGAGAGGGTGTTTTGGCGCCCACGGAGTATGAATGGGGAAATGGAGGTGGAGAGGAAGGGGGAACCATGTCTTCAGGGCGCGCTTGTCTCAAATGCGAGGAAATTTACAAACTTAGCCCCCGTTTCAAATTTCCTACATCACGACAATATTAGTCAGTTGGGGATAGGACGGTAATCTCGCATACACTGAATATTTGCTGACGAGAGTTTTTTTGGTGCCCACCGTGTATGAATCGGGGAGGGAGTCGATTTCGGCCGAGGACACACTTTGTTTTGGAGCCCACCGTGTATGAATCCGGGTGAGAGGCGGTTATGTCACGTTCGAGTGAAATTACAAACCTACCCCTATCGAAATCTATAGAAATCGAGCAGATAGGCTTTGCGTGGCAGGGATAGGCAGTAGTAATTTCCATCTCGCAGATTTTGGTTTCGGGCGGTTACTGCGACTTTCCCCGCTTCGTTCAAATTTTGCAGAGTGCACGTTTACCGTGCGAACTCAATTTGAATCCCGTTTGTATTCTATTTTTTCGGGCAGGATCCATTTTCGAATGGAATAAAATTCTATATACATCATTTTTTAATATATACTTTCAAAAGCACAACAAAGAATTCTTCTCCTTTATATGTATAATATGATTTACAAATACAATGATCTCAAAATCATAAGGTTGAAATCAAAAAATTAAACCAAATTATGTTCTACTAAAATGTATGGATCATTAATATCTACATATTAAATAACATAGATGCGCGTGAATTCATATGAGTATGCATGTTTGATATATCAATTTTGGTTCGAGTATGGATTACATGTATCATCATCTCGAATTCAAATATTTGAATCCCTTTTATGTTCACTCCTTTCATGCCCATCTCTCTCTCGCGCATGCATGCTCCTTCATGTAGCTATCACTCTCTTTTCTCCAGCTCACCTGCACGCTCACTTCATGTTTCTCCTATCCTCGCAAACATGGTCTCTCGACGTCTCCCTTGAGAAGTGTCACACTCTACCTATCATTATACATTACACGGTTTTCATTATCTCTTAGGTCTCTACCGCTCTCTCGTATCACTAGGTACCTAAGCTTTCTTTTTCACCGCCACACACACAATCTCCACTCATCTTTCACTTTGTCTTTCTCTCTATGGGATTCTCTCACACACCCTATATTTCTCTAGATATGAATCATACCACTAAAATTACTCTCTCTCTCTCTCTCTCCTGTAGACACAACATTTGTTGCGGTCTCCTTTCCGTCTCCATCCCAGACTGACATTATTCATTTGTTTACCGATCAGACAAACTCCCCCCCCCTCTCTCTCTCTCACACACACACACAACTCCTGCTTCCACTCCCCTTCCTGACTATCGTCTCTCTCTCACACCCAAAACTCTCGCTTTCACACCCCGTCTCGTATTTCTCTCACAAACATTTATCGACTAGCCTCTAGATAGGTTTATACACCCGCACACTCGTGCTTCCACTATCGCATACATGTCTCTCTCCCGCTCCTTGTATCTATGTAGATTTTTCTTTCCTTCTTGAGACACACCCTCTCGGTCGTGCACACACACACAATCGCCTCATTTTAAGCTGATACCTCTCGCACACACACTCTTTGTGTCTTTGTCACACATGCACTCCGTCCTCCTCCTCTGTCCCTCTCTCTCTCTCTCTCACACACACACATGGGCTTTTTGCAACAACTAGCAAGATGCCCATGCGTTGCATGGAACATGAATATGCATTTGTGTGAGTACTTTATCTTGTGGGAGAAAAGGGTGAACAAGGGAAGGCCTTATTTGCAAGTGTGGAGAGGGGTGTGGGTATCTTTTTGCAAAATTGCCATAGTTTCCTTCCTATCCGTTAGATATAGATCGGACGGCCTATATTGCAGGATGGCAGGCCCATGATCATCACCGACTATGCTTTTTATAAGAGTAGGGATAAAAACAGAGTTGGTGATGATGGTGGGCCTGCCATCCTGCAGTATAGACCGTTTGATTTATATCTGATGGATAGGAACGAAACTATGGCAATTTACCCGCACTCCTCTCCACATTTGCAGATAAGGCCTTCCCTCGTTCATCCTTTTCTCCCACAAGATCTTGATGTTCCGTGCAACGCATGGACATCTTGCTAGTAAGAGTAGAAGTTAGACATATACCACTTCTCGAATCTTGAAACCAACAACATTCCTCCCTTATCTCATCAAAACCGCCAAAGGAATATATTTTGAGTGAAACATAACATTTTTTAGTGATATACATATTTCAAAACTAGAATTTTTTGTTCTATCAAATCGGTGAATATGTATTAATCTACTCAGATCATGTGGCAACGCATTGGCACATTGCTAGTAGTTATTATAATTTTGTGGACAGCAGACAAACGGTGGAGTACATATACGAAGAGAAGAGGCACACGAACGTAGTCGGTCTCTCGATGTCTCGCACACATGAGTGTTACGTAAAGGCAACTTTAACAAATAAACCCTAAAACCCTAGGTGCACGATTGCTGCATTCGCGGGTACCGGGTACGTGGTGGAGCACACCTTTGTAGGAATAGTCAGCTCGCGTGATAATTTGATCCGTAGGAGTTGATGGTCGGGACCACAGGTGAACGACTTGGAGGCGGTGGCTCGCCAGTTGCCACAGATCGAGTAGCCACGTTTAAAATATCATTTTTTAGCGGGGTTAAGAGTTATAAGTACTAAGTAGTTTTTAGAACGATTGGTATCGTGCGAAAATGGAATTCATAGTACTACCTACTACGTACCTCCTTGGCGTATGATTGTATGGGTTTATGTTGCGAGATGTTGAACCTGGTAGTTCTAGGGCAAATACTATGTTTAGATTTAGATGTTGGTTTTCAGTAATGAAAATCGGAAGGGGGAAACCCTTCTTTGATTAAAAAACTACTACATCAGCATGTTTGTTATTCCCATGTGCATGATACCAGCTAAGATACCACCATTATGGCCAGCCTTAATCATCGCATGCAATAATTTAGTGCACCTTGAAATATGAACATGTGTGGGGCATGTATGTTTTTAATGACTTGAGACTATACCTAGCCCGACATGCAAGATGAGACTTATTACGCACCATTCCCCATACCTGCAGGAAGCCCGTTCGTCTCCAAATCTTTTCCTCTCCATGTGTGGATACAATATGCCTGCCAGACTCTCCTTATCCCTCCGGCGGTCCCACTGTCGGTGTCAAAACCGACGGATCTCGGGTAGGGGGTCCCGAACTGTGCGTCTAGGATCGATGGTAACAGGAGACGGGGGACACGATGTTTACCCAGGTTCGGGCCCTCTCTATGGAGGTAATACCCTACATCCTTCTTGATTGATCTTGATGAATATAAGTGTTACAAGAATTGATCTACCACGAGATCATAATGGCTAAACCCTAGAAGTCTAACCTGTATGACTATGGTAATGAGTATGTCCTTTCCGGACTAACCCCTCCGGTTTATATAGACACCGGGGGGATCTAGGGTTTACATAGAGTCAGTTACATAAGAAGGAGTCTTCATAGTCGGTCGCCAGGCTTGCCTTCCATTCCAAGGAGAGTCCAATCCGGACACAGGTACAACCTTCGGTCTTCAAGTCTTGATAGCCCATCAGTCCGGCCCATGGATAATAGGCCGGACGCCCGAGGACCCCTTAGTCCAGGACTCCCTCAGTAGCCCCTGAACCTGGTTTCAATGACGAGGAGTCTGATGCGCAGATTGTCTTCGGCATTGCAAGGGGGTCCCTTCTATCCGAACTTGAAGATAGTCTTCGGATGCGATGATAGTATCCGGACCTGCCACACACACCATACATAACCGCAGAGAGAATATATATATATTACACGAGTTTAATCTGCTGATGACCTCACGTCTGTCCGGTCATGATTTCGAACCGTTTTTCGTCTGCCGCCCCACGTTCCGAGATGCGGTTGCCATTGGAACATCTCGTCGAAGCAGAGATCGTGACCCCTTATTACGGGATTCTCATCAATATGGGCATGGGTAACCCAACCATGCCGTTTATACAACCCTTGGGAATAGGCGAATCTTAAGGTGAGTGACGAGGCGTTTAATATTCGTTGCCTTTATAAGGGGATAAGGATTCCCTCTTCTTCTCTCACGCCCTCTCTCTGTCTCCGCCTTTCCAATCTCGAGCTCTAGCGCCCAAGTTCTCATCTTCTTTCCACTCAAGCAACCATGTCCGGCTCCGGAGGCCAGGGCAAGTGGATGGTCTCCTCCGTCAAGGAGGAGAACATTATAGAGCTTCGGGCGGCCGGATACTTGGCGAAGGAGATCACTCACCGCCTACCGACCGAGGGACAAATTGTCCCCATGCCGAAGCCCACCGAGAGGGCAGTGTTCCTCCCCCATTTCTTCTGCGGGCTAGGGTTTCCACTCCACCCTTTCGTCCGCGGGCTGATGTATTATTACGGGATAGATTTCCATGATCTGTCCCTGAATTCCTTCCTCAACATCTTGGCCTTTATCGTTGTGTGTGAGGCCTTCCTCCGCATCCAACCCCACTTCAGGCTGTGGCTCAAAGTCTTTAACGTGAAGCCGAAGGTGCTGGACGGCCAACACGCGGAGTGCGGAGGAGCTATGGTGAGCAAGCTGTCCAACGTCTCCTGGCCCAAAGGCACTTTTTTGGACAAAGTAAAGGAGTGGCAGAAGCAGTGGTTCTACATCACAGAACCTCGCGGCACCACCTGGGCCGTAGCTGCCGAATTCCGGTCCGGCGCTCCCATGCGACTCACCTCCTGGGTCGAGAAGAGTCCGGACTAGGGTTCCCCTGACGAGGTGATAGCGCTGCAGACGCGCGTTCAGAGCATGTCAACCAAGAAAGTCAAGCTCGTTGATGTGATCCAGGTGATGCTGGTTCGTCGGATCCTTCCATGCCAGTGCCGAAGCCGTCCTCTGTGGGAGTTCAACCCGAAGAAGCATCAGACCCTGGTGAGGCTCTTCGACACTACTCATGAAGGCGCATGGAAGTTGCTCTTTAAGGGCAACGAGAAACCACTGGCCACGGATTCAGACCGTGGTCACGATTGTAAACACCTCGCCAGCGAGGTATGTTTTTTTGATGTACCCCCAACTTAATCGTTTCAAGGATGATGTCTGAGCTTATCATTGAATTTCCAGGACTGGATGGAGAGGGCGAAGCGGATCCAGTGTCCGGCTCCACTGCCTGAAGAACCGGTCATCCCGTGTCTAGCGAAGATGCTGGTGCCGGCTCCTTATAAGGCGCCGGAGAAGAAGGCCAAGAAGAAGGCCAAGGGGGCCAAGGGTGGCCTGATGTCTACTACACAACCTTCTTCTTGTAGATGTTGTTGGGCCTCCAAGTGCAGAGGTTTGTAGGACAGTAGCAAATTTCCCTCAAGTGGATGACCTAAGGTTTATCAATTCGTGGGAGGCGTAGGATGAAGATGGTCCCTCTCAAGCAACCCTGCAACCAAATAACAAAGAGTCTCTTGTGTCCCCAACACACCCAATACAATGGTAAATTGTATAGGTGCACTAGTTCGGCGAAGAGATGGTGATACAAGTGCAATATGGATGGTAGATATAAGTTTTTGTAATCTAAAAATATAAAAACAGCAAGGTAACTAATGATAAAAGTGAGCGTAAATGGTATTGCAATGCGTTGAACAAGGCCTAGGGTTCATACTTTCACTAGTGCAAGTCCTCTCAACAATAATA
This sequence comes from Triticum urartu, assembly GCF_056163025.1. Classification (NCBI taxonomy): domain Eukaryota; kingdom Viridiplantae; phylum Streptophyta; class Magnoliopsida; order Poales; family Poaceae; genus Triticum; species Triticum urartu. Next base: position 542,813,368 of record NC_141876.1, read on the forward strand.
ACATAATTGGATCACATAACTATCCCTCAACATGCAACAAAGAGTCACTCCAAAGTCACTAATAGCGGAGAACAAACAAAGACATTATGGTAGGGTACGAAACCACCTCAAAGTTATTCTTTCCAATCAATCCGTTGGGCTATTCCTATAAGTGTCACAAACAACCCTAGAGTTCGTACTAGAATAACACCTTAAGACACAAATCAACCAAAACTCTAATGTCACCTAGATACTCCAATGTCACCTCAAGTATCCGTGGGTATGATTATACGATATGCATCACACAATCTCAGATTCATCTATTCAACCAACACATAGAACCTCAAAGAGTGCCCCAAAGATTCTACCGGAGAGTCAAGACGAAAACGTGTGCCAACCCCTATGCATATGTTCATGGGCGGAACCCGCAAGTTGATCACCAAAACATACATCAAGTGGATCAATAGAATACCCCATTGTCAGCACGGGTATCCCACGCAAGACATACATCAAGTGTTCTCAAATCCTTAAAGACTCAATCTGATAAGATAACTTCAAAGGGAAAACTCAATCCATTACAAGAGAGTAGAGGGGGAGAAACATCATAAGATCCAACTATAATAGCAAAGCTCGCAATACATCAAGATCGTACCACCTGAAGAACACGAGAGACAGAGAGATCAAACACTTAGCTACTGGTACATACCCTCAGCCCCGAGGGAGAACTACTCCCTCCTCGTCATGGAGAGCACTGGGATGATGAAGATGGCCACCGGAGAGGGATTCCCCCCTCCGGCAGGGTGCCAGAACGGGTCTAGATTGGTTTTCGGTGGCTACGGAGGCTTCTGGCGGCGGAACTCCCGATCTATTCTACTCCTCGATGTTTTTAGGCTATATGGGTATATATGGGAGGAAGAAGTACGTCGGTGGACCTTCGGGCTGTCCACGAGGCAGGGGGGCGCGCCCAGGGGGGGCCCACCCTCGTGGGCAGCCCGGGACACTCCTGGTCCATCTCCGATACTCCGTGGGCTTCTTCTGGTCCAAAAATAAGTTCCGTGAAGTTTCAGGTCAATTGGACTCCGTTTGATTTTCCTTTTCTGTGATACTCTAAAACAAGGCAAAAAACAGAAACTGGCACTGGGCTCTGGGTTAATAGGTTAGTCCCAAAAATAATATAAAAGTGTATAATAAAGCCCATAAACACCCAAGCTTAATTCCTGCTCGTCCTCGAGTAGGTAAATGATAAAAACAGAATTTTTGATGTGGAATGCTACCTAACATATTTATCCATGTAATTCTCTTTATTGTGGCAAGAATATTCAGATCCATAAGATTCAAGACAAAAGTTTAATATTGACATAAAAATAATAATACTTCAAGCATACTAACAAAGCAATCATGTCTTCTCAAAATAACATGGCCAAAGAAAGTTATCCCTACAAAATCATATAGTCTGGCTATGCTCCATCTTCACCACACAACGTATTTAAATCATGCACAACCTTGATGACAAGCCAAGCAATTGTTTCATACTTTTGGTGTTCTCAAACTTTTTCAATCTTCACGCAATACATGAGTGGGAGCCTTGGACATAGCACTATATGTGGAATAGAATGGTGGTTGTGGAGAAGAAAAAGGGAGAAGATAGTCTCATATCAACTAGGCGTATCAACGGGCTATGGAGATGACCATCAATAGATATCAATGTGAGTGAGTAGGGATTGCCATGCAACGGATGCACTAGAGCTATAAGTGTATGAAAGCTCAACAAAAGAAACTAGTGGGTGTGCATCCAACTTGCTTGCTCATGAAAACCTAGGGCATTTTGAGGAAGCCCATCATTGGAATATACAAGCCAAGTTCTATAATGAAAGATTCCCACTAGTATATGAAAGTGATAACATAGGAGACTCTCTATCATGAAGATCATGGTGCTACTTTGAAGCACAAGTGTGGTAAAAGGATAGTAGCATTGCCCCTTCTCTCTTTTTCTCTCATTTTTTGTATTTTGTATTTTTTATTTGGGCCTTCTCTTTTTTATGGCCTCTTTTTTCTTTTTTTATTTGGGCTTCTTTGGCCTCTTTTATTTATTTATTTTCGTCTGGAGTCTCATCCCGACTTGTGGGGGAATCATAGTCTCCATCATCCTTTCCTCTCTGGGACAATGCTCTAATAATGATGATCATCACACTTTTATTTACTTACAATTCAAGAATTACAACTCGATTCATAGAACAAAATATGACTCTATATGAATGCCTCCGGCGGTGTACCGGGATGTGCAATGACTCATGAGTGACATGTATGAAAGAATTATGAACGGTGGCTTTGCCACAAATACAATGTCAACTACATGATCATGCATAGCAATATGATAATGATGGAGCGTGTCATAATAAACAGAACAGTGGAAAGTTGCATGGCAATATATCTCAGAATGGCTATGGAAATGCCATAATAGGTAGATATGGTGGCTATTTTGAGGAAGGTATATGGTGGGTTTAAGGTACCGGCGAAAGTTGTGTGGTACTAGAGAGGCTAGCAATGGTGGAAGGGTGAGAGTGCGTATAATCCATGGACTCAACATTAGTCATAAAGAACTCACGTACTTATTGCAAAAATGTTATCGAAACAAAGTATTACACGCATGCTCCTAGGGGGATAGATTGGTAGGAAAATACCATCGCTCGTCCCCGACCGCCACTCATAAGGAAGACAATCAATAAATAAATCATGCTTCGACTTCATCACATAACGGTTCACCGTACGTTCATATTAGGACTAGTTTCATAACCAAAGCAAACAACCATGCTGTTCTAAAGACTCTCAAAATAATATAAGTGAAGCATGAGAGTTCAACTATTTCTTCAAAATAAAATCACCGCCGTGCTCTAAAAGGATATAAGCGAAGCACTAGAGCAAATGACAAACTACTCCAAAAGATATAAGTGAAGATCAATGAGTAGTCAAATAATTATGCAACTATATGAAGACTCTCTAAAATTTAAGAATTTCAGATCTTGGTATTTTATTCAAACAGCAAGCAAAACTAAATGAAATAAAATGATGCTCCAAGCAAAACACATATCATGTGGCGAATAAAAATATAGCTCCAAGTAATGTTACCGATGAACGAAGACGAAAGAGGGGATGCCTTCCGGTGCATCCCCAAGCTTTGGATTTTAGGTGTCCTTATATTATCTTGGGTTGCCATGGGAATCCCCAAGATTAGGCTCTTGCCACTCCTTGTTCCATAATCCATCAAATCTTTTACCCAAAACTTGAAAACTTCACAACACAAAACTTAACAGAAAATCTCGTGAGCTCCGTTAGCGAAAGAAAACAAAACACCACTTCAAGGTACTGTAATGAACTAATTATTTATTTATATTGGTGTTAAACCTACTGTATTCCAACTTCTCTATGGTTTATAAACTCTTTTACTAGCCATAGATTCATCAAAATAAGTAAAAACACATGAAAAACAGAATCTGTCAAAAGCAGAACAGTCTGTAGTAATCTGTAACTAACACAAACTTCTGGAACCCCAAAAATTCTCAAATAAATTGGTGGACCTGATTAATTTGTCTATTAATCATCTTAAAAAAGAATTAACTAAATAGCACTATCCAAATAAAAATGGCATCAATTCTCGTGAGCGCTAAAGTTTCTGTTTTTTACAGCAAGATCAAAAAGATTTTCCCCAAGTCTTCCCAACGGTTCTACTTGGCACAAACACTAATTAAAACATAAAAACTAAATCAAAACATTGGATAGATAAATTATTTATTACTAAACAGGAGCAAAAAGCAAGGAACAAAAATAAAGTTGGGTTGCCTCCCAACAAGCGCTATCGTTTAACGCCCCTAGCTAGGCATAATGATTTCAATGATGTTCACATAAAAGATAAGAATTGAAACATAAAGAGGGCATCATGAAGAATATGACTAGAACATTTAAGTCTAACCCACTTCCTATGCATAGGGATTTTGTGATAAAATGACTTGTGGGAACAAGAATCAACTTGCATAGGAAGGTAAAACAAGCATAACTTCAAAAGTTTAAGCACATAGAGAGGGAACTTGATATTATTGCAATTCCTACAAGCATATATTCCTCCCTCATAATAATTTTCAGTAGCATCATGAATGAATTCAACAATATAACCAGCACCTAAAGCATTGTTTTCATGATCTACAAGCAAAGACGTTTTATTACTCTCCACATATGCAAAATTCTTCTCATTCGGAATAGTGGGAGTATCATAAGAAACTCGAATACTATAAATTGTTTCCACACTAAAAGAGTAATGTTCAGAAAAGGGGTAACCATAATCATGAAAAGTTTTATAAATATAATCATCACTACTTCTATAGCATATGTATCATCACAATAATTATCATAAGTAGCAACTTTGTTCTCATCATAATCGATTGAAACCTCTTCCAAGATAGTGGAATCATCACTAAATAAAGTCATGACCTCTCCAGATCCAACTATAATAGCAAAGCTGGCGATACATCAAGATCGTACCACCTCAAGAACACGAGAGAGAGAGATCAAACACTTAGCTACTGGTACATACCCTCAGCCCCGAGGGAGAACTACTCCCTCCTCGTCATGGAGAGCACTGGGATGATGAAGATGGCCACCGGAGAGGGATTCCCCCCTCCGGCAGGGTGCCAGAACGGGTCTAGATTGGTTTTCAGTGGCTACGGAGGCTTCTAGTGGCGGAAATCCCGAACTATTCTGCTCCTCGATGTTTTTAGGGTATATGGGTGTATATGGGAGGAAGAAGTACGTCGGTGGACCTCTAGGCTGTCCACGAGGCAGGGGGGCGCGCCCGCGGGGGGGGGGGGGGCACCCTCGTGGGCAGCCCGCGACTCACCTGGTCCATCTACGATACTCCGTGGGATTCTTCTGGTCCAAAAATAAGTTCCGTGAAGTCTCAGGTCAATTGGACTCCGTTTGATTTTCCTTTTCTGTGATATTCTAAAACAAGGAAAAAACATAAACTAGCACTGGGCTCTGGGTTAATAGGTTAGTCCCAAAAATAATATAAAAGTGTATAATGAATCCCATAAACATCCAAAGCAGATAATATAATAGCATGGAACAATCAAAAATTATAGATACGTTGGAGACGTATCATGGCCCCCGTCGCAAGGGCACTTCGGATGTTACGTCCGAAGACGACGAAGCTCATTCCCCTATCCCTGAGGACAATGGCGAGGAAGAGGAGGAGGAGGAGGAAAGCAACCCTCCCCCTGAGGAGAGGAAGAAGAAGAGGGCGGCTTCGGCGCATCCGGAGGCGAAAACGCCCAAGAAGGGGAAGAGCGTCCCAGCGGTCAACACCGCGCGGGTCGTTGATAGCAGTCCAGAGAGACGCCCCCCCGCACTAAGCCCCAGGCCGCATCGTAAGTGAAACGGTTTGCTCATGCGCACATCCGGCCCTTTCTCTTCATTATCTTGACATAGTTAATTGCACTATTGAAGTCCAGGCCGCGACCTTATCCAGCGATCCTCATCTGGAGGTTCCCTGGCTCCATCGGAGATGGCGAGCATGTCGCCACCGCCTGCTTATTCCCCCGGGTCCAGGGACGAGACCGAAGTGTTATCTCGGAGGACCGCTCGGAACCGGGGAGGAGCCCAGGACGCTGTCCGGGAGGCGCCACAAGGCAAGATCTCCACTGTGAGACACATGGGGGAGTCGATCCCCAGGGAGATTGGCGAAGAGGGCCGCATCCAGTTCGGCCCTCAGCCGAATACGATTCCGGAGGCCCATATGGCTCCGGAGTCGGGCGAGCAGCCCCCTTTGAAGGAGGGGGATGTGCACTTCCACCGGTGGCCCTTGTCCATCCAGGGCACCGGATAACCTGATGGAGGCGCTTCGAGGCGCCTCTGTCATGGACGAGCACCGTGTCCTTATGGGTGCGGTGATCGAGAAGATTCAGTCTGCCAAGAGTGGACTGAATGAAGCCTGCAGCAGCCTGTTGACAGGTTTCGAGGTAAGAAATAGAAAAACCCCGTGTAGCCAGTAGCCCCTGAGACACTGTCCGGTGTTCGGCAAGAAGAACCGGACATAGGATCAATGTTTTGTTGTAGGAGGCTAACGTAATATGTATGAATAAGCAGGCGTCGCTGTTGGCCGCGACCTCACATGCTGCCGAAATATCTGAGATGAGGTAGAGGCTGGAGCGGACCGAGAACAAGCTCGGCGAGTTGAAGGTTCGGCTCTAGGAGAAGCAAGGTGTGTGATGACTTGCTGTGTGTTTAGAAAGGATAGGCGCTATATATTGACCGCTGTGTCGTAATATGTACAGGAACTGCGACCGAGGTCGAGGCCCTGAAGAAGGCCCTGGGCGAGGCCGAGGAGAAGGCTGTTCAGTAGCAAGCCGCCTGTAAGAAGTCCAAGGCCCGAGTCAAAGAAGTCCAGCAGGAGCTCCAGGATGCGGTCAAGAAATGCAAAGCCTTGGAGCATGATGCGTCGGTTCAAGGGACCGAACTCGCCAAGGTTCGTCAGAGCGCTGAGACCGCACGGAATGAGGCCCAGGCCGCCCTCCAGGAGATCCAGGAGGCCAAGAAGATCACGGCGGGTAAGGCATTTAATATGCAAAGCAAGTATGCAGAGAAGCAGTACCTTTTACTAACCCGGGTTTGGACTTCCCCAGGAGATTTTACGGATTTACCACGTAGTGTATCAGACGACGCGGAGTTCTATCGAGCCGAAGGAGGGGGTTCTACGGAGAAGCTATTCTGGTCACAGTATGCGGCGCCAGAGCATCCCGTGTCCTTCACCGATCAGCTGAAACAGCTGGTGGAGCTGCATAGGGTGGCCGAACTAGCCATGAAGGATTTCATAATCCAGCTATGGCCAGCTGAAGCTATGCCAAGCAGCTACTTCAGACTCGTGAGGCGGATGGTGAACGCCTATCCTCGACTGGACGTCGTCAAGCGCTCGGCCTACATTGAAGGTGCGCACATGGCCTTCGCCCATTGTAAGATGTGGTGGGCGAAGATGGACGCCGTCGAGGTCACCAAAGGACCACCGGAGGGCAAGGAACACCTCACACCCGAACGGTATTTTGCAGATGTCCTGGAGGGGTCTCGCCTTGCGGCAGCACAATGTTCGCAGGACATTGTATTTGAACAAATGTATTCATGTTGCCTTTGCCTTGTATTATGAGAACAAATCCTATTTTGTAATGTAATTTTGTTATGCTTTGAATTGTTTCCTCCTATGCGGCCATGTTGTATGTAATCTGAAGGTTGGCCAGTCGTCGGCTTCTGCCCTCACGTAGGTAGTACGGAGGTGTTCGGGATGGAATCTAAACAATCTTGATCCAGTTATATGATCCAGTTATATGCACAACGAACAAGGCAATCAGACTGTACGGCTTAAACGCCCTCACTTAGCCATAGGAGTTTTATAATAAAGCGTAGGTGCAGCCCCTTGTTCGAACCAGGGTGCTGTCAGCATCTGATCGGGAAGTGCTGATCTTTCGCATAATGCGGAAAAAATATCCAACGATTTGTGACCCTCGAACAGCTGACCGGCTCTCACCGTATCATGACAGTCAGTTTTCAGCTTTCTCTACTGAGGCGCTCATCTGGTCAAGGCTAGGGCACAATCGCAGTAGTTCTCCCTTTACTACCCTAGCCGATCGGAACGTAGGGTAGCAAGCACAGGAGCCGGGCAACCCAACTATTGACCAAAGACATGATTCGGAGCCAATGCATATAATGCTAAATTCGGGGGTGCTGAACTGATCTTTAAGGATTGTTCGGACTTTGTTGCCGTATCATGGGGCGATGGGGAGCCCCTGGCAAATATGAAATGTACCAGAGTGTACGGCTGCTAGGAAATAAGTAATATGAAGAAAAACAGAGGGAGAACAGAGATAGGATCTGGATCCCTTGAACTTGGATCATGAACTGTTTCCATTATAGTTGGGTTAATGTGTCCAAGCACATTGGTACAATATAATGCAATAAGCAACCAGCTATTTGACATGCCATACCTGAAGGCGGGCTGTGAGTGGGTCCTGAAAAACGGTGAGCCTCTAGGGCTTCCCATGTACGCCTGTGCTCCGTGTCAATCTGGTGTGTTTGTCCTTTGACGGGATCGTTAATCAGGCCGTCGAAGGAGGCCCCCATAGGAGAAACCTGAAACAAGGGAAAAGGAGATAGTAAAGTTTTATGTGTTCGGGATCGGTCTAGCCGAACCGTGGATCCCGGGATAGCTTATGCCTCCGTCGATGCCCATGGAATTTTGAGTGCGTAGTTATAGACGCGTGGTATGAATGCCACTACCTCATAGGTATTGGGACGGAGGCCGAATTGCTAATCGAGCTCTTGACGAGCCGTGCTGTCCTATTGCAGTGTAGTCTGGACCCTCTTAATGATGTCCAGGGGCTCGGCAGCCAGACTATGATGCTTCTTGAGAAGGCCGCTTTGTACCTCTGTTGCTAGGGCGGCGGTGTGCTCCTCTATCCGGAGGGAGCGTACTGTGTTTCCGTTGACTGTTATGACGCCGCGCGGACCGGGCATCTTCAGCTTGAGATAAGCATAGTGTGGCACCGCGTTGAATCTAGCAAACGCGGTTCGTCTGAGCAGTGCGTGGTAGCCGCTGCGGAAGGGGACGATATAGAAGATTAACTCCTCGCTTCGGAAGTTGTCCGGAGAACCGAAGACCACCTCCATCGTGATTGAACCCGTGCAGCGGGCCTCAATGCCTGGTATGACTCCTTTAAAGGTAGTCTTTGTGGGTTTGATTCGTGAGGGATTAATGCCCATCTTCCGTACTGTATCCTGATAGAGCAGGTTGAGGCTGCTACCACCGTCCATTAGGACTCGTGTTAGGTCAAATCCGTCGATGATTGGGTCGAGGACCAGTGTGGCTGAACCGCCATGCCGGATACTAGTTGGGTGATATCGACGATAGAAGGTGATTGGGAATGACGACCACGGATTGAATTTTGGGGCGACTGGCTCTACTACGTAGACATCCCTAAGTGCTCGCTTGCGCTCCCTTTTGGCGATGTGTGTAGCGTATATCATGTTCACCATTTTGACTTGAGGAGGAAATTTCTTCTGCCCTCCAGTGTTTGGCTGCCGGGGCTCTTCGTCCTTGTCCTCACTTTGTGATCCCTTTTTTTTGTTTTCGGCATTTTACTTGCCAACCTGTTTGAAAACCCAACAGTCTCTGTTGGTGTGATTGGCTTGTTTATCTGGGGTACCATGTATCTGGCACGGACGATCGAGTATGCGATCCAGGCTGGATGGTCCCTCGCTGTTCCTTTTGTAGGGCTTCTTTCGCTGTTCGGACTTGGAGCCGCTGAATCCGGGGTTAATGGTGGTGTTATCGGTGTTTTCGCCATTGCTTCGACGTTTGTGTCTGTTGCGCCGGAGCTTTCTGGAGCTGTTCTTGGCCTCGGAGGGGCCTGTCTTGCTGGCTGTGTTTTTGCTACGACCCAGCCAGCTGTCCTCACCTGCGCAAAAGTGGGTCATGAGTGCCGTAAGGGTTGTCATTGACTTCGGCTTTTCTTGGCCGAGGTGGCATGCTAGCCATTTGTCACGGATGCTGTGTTTAAAGCCCGCTAGGGCTTCGGCATCCGGACAATCAATGATCTGGTTCTTTTTGGTTAGGAATCTAGTCTAGAATTTTTTGGCTGATTCTCCAGGATGTTGAACTATGTGGCTTAAGTCATCGGCATCGGGTGGCTGGGCATATATATGTACCTTGGAAGTTGAAGAAATGCCTCTTCCAAGTCCTCCCAGCTGCCGATGGAATTCTCAGGCAGGCTATTCAGCCAGTGTCTAGCTGGCCCTTTGAGTTTCAGTGGGAGGTATTTGATGGCGTGGAGGTCGTCTCCACGGTCCATGTGGATGTGGAGAATAAAGTCCTCAATCCATACTGCGGGGTTGGTTGTTCCGTCGTATGATTCAATATTGACGGGCTTGAACCCCTCAGGGAATTCGTGATCCAGCACCTCAACTGTGAAACAGAGAGGGTGTGCGGCGCCTCTATATCGGGCCGCATCACGGTGCACCTCCGGTGGAGTGCGTCTACGGTTATCGGCCCGGGTGTGACTAGGTTTGTCACGCCCGAATAGGTAGTCGTCATCCCGAGTCGGGAAGCGTCCTCGCGATCCGTAGATTGATCTGGTGTGTTCTCCTCTACTGTCCGGCTCCTGCCGTAGGTCATATGTATGGTCCTGAGCTATTCTGTCCCTGTTTTTGTAAGGTGGTGGGGCGGGCTATTGTTCGGCCTGAGTTGCCGCTTTATCCCGACCGCGGGGTGGTCGGTCCGCCGCACTATCCCGACCGCGTGGTGGTCGGTCCGCATTGCGTGAGGGAGGTATGGGATCTGGTGCCTCCTCATCAAACTGAGGTAGCAGTCTACGCTTTGGGTAACTCTTGGCTGGGCGCTTGAGGCTATATTCTTCGGCTGCCAGGACATCAGTCTACCTAGCAATGAGCAGGTCTTGATCAGCTTGAAGCTGCTGCTTCTTCTTCTTCAGGCTTCTTGTAGTGGCTATTAGCTGGCGCTTGAAGTGCTCCTGCTCGAGGGGTGCCTCAGGCACGATGAAGTACTCATTGCCGAGGCTCTCATCATCCTGGGAGACTGGACGATAACTATCATCATCTGGGTCATTGGGCATGGCCTGTTTATCAGGGTTATCTTGCCTGTTGTCTTGTTCCTCCTGTTCGGATGCAGCCTCAACAGGATCTTCATTATTTTCGGCGTTGCCCGGAGTACTATTCTCTCTGGTGCCAGTGTTTCCATCATTTAAGCGACGAGGCTTAGAGCGGCGTTTAGGGCGCCGACGCTTGGACAGTGCCTCAGAAGGTTTATTCGCAACTGGATCTCCTTTGTCATCGTCTCTAGCTTTTTCGGTGTGTCGACCATGTACACATCATACAAAGAGGTGGCCATCCAATGTCCAGTAAATGGCGGGTCTTGACCTTGCTCCATGTCGGCATCGTCGTCCATACCGTCGATGTCTTCGGAACCGTAATCAAGCACGTCGGTTAGGTCATCGACAATGGCTATCAAGTGGGTGGCAGGTGGGAAGCGAAATTTCCCATCATTAGCCTCAGGCTCAAACCGAACATAGTTCGGTTGTGAGTCCTTCTCCAAGGACAAGTTCTTTAACGATTTTAGCACATCACCCAAAGGTGAGTGCTAGAAGATGTCTGCGGTGCTAAATTCAAAAATCGATAACAGATCCAGCTCGGTGTCCGCGGGCGTATCCCGTCCGGGACTTATGGCCGGAGACGAATTCGGAGTTCCATTGACGCAGATATTGTAGGGTGACGAGTCTGTGTGCGGCTCCAACGCCGCGTACTCTGTGGCCTCGGATGGCACGATCTGCTCTGGTTCTAAGGCCGTTGCAGCAACATGGACCATCTCCTGGATGTGATCCGATGTCATGTTCATCGAAGCGAGGGGGAGCGATCGCTGCGGTCTCAAATCCATTGAAGATCAAGTCTCCACAGATATCTGCGACGTAGTTCAAGATTCTAAATCTAACTTGGTGGCCAGGGGTGTAGCTATCGATCTGCTCTAGATGGCAAAGCGAGTTGGCCCGCAGTACGAAGCCGCCGAACATGAAAATCTGTCCGGGGAGGAAGGTTTCTCCTTGGACAACGTCGCTATAGACGATTGAAGGGGCCTTCAAACCTTTCTTCGATGGCACAGTGGAACTCTCAATGAAAGCACCAATGTCGGTGTCAAAACCGGCGGATCTCGGGTAGGGGGTCCCGAACTGTGCATCTAGGATCGATGGTAACAGGAGACGGGGGACACGATGTTTACTCAGGTTCGGGCCCTCTCTATGGAGGTAATACCCTACGTCCTGCTTGATTGATCTTGATGAATATGAGTGTTACAAGAGTTGATCCACCACGAGATCGTAATGGCTAAACCCCAGAAGTCTAACCTGTATGACTATGGTAATGAGTATGTCCTTTCCGGACTAACCCCTCCGGTTTATATAGACACTGGCGGGGATCTAGGGTTTACATAGAGTCGGTTACATAAGAAGGAATCTTCATAGTCGGTTGCCAGGCTTGCCTTCCACACCAAGGAGAGTCCAATCCGGACACAAGTAAGTCTTCGGTCTTCAAGTCTTCATAGCCCATCAGTCCAGCCGATGGATAATAGGTCAGACGCCCGAGGACCCCTTAGTCCAGGACTCCCTCACCCACCACTCCACCTTGTGTGGAAAAAATCTGCATGCATGACTCTCCTCCCCCCGCGCTCGTCCAATCCGTTGTGACCAGCAATATTTCCACCCCTTCCCTCCCCCGTAATTTACTCCAACAAATATGCCCACGTAGCTGTTACTTAACTGCAGGTGCATTGGGTCACCGACATATGGGCCCAATAGGGGTCTGCCCACATGTCAGTGACGCAAGTGGACTTGTAGTTAAGTCAGTGCAGCTCAGTCCATATCTTACGTAGGTGTGCCATTGCTCGCTATAAATACTGCGCCTCCCATGACATCGCTCTCTCCTCCCCCTCACGTTCACGTTCATCGCTATCTCCTCCCCCTCCCTCTCACGTCGACCACCATGGCATCGCCCCTCCCAAGCCCTAGGCGCCCCTCGCTGCACCGCGTGGACGGTCACGTGTCGCCGTTTTGTTCCTCGCCGCCACTAGTCGAGGAGGACGCATCGGTGTTCTGCTCCTCGCCGCGACGCGACGCATCGCCATTCCGTTCCTCGCCGCCACTAGTCGAGGAGGACGCGTCGGCGTTCTGCTCCTCGCTGCGACGCGTCGAGGTGGACGCATCGGCGTTCCCAATCTCGCCAGCACGCGCGTCGGAGGACGCATCGGCTTCCCGCTATGAGGAGAACGCCGTGCCGCCCACCAAGCCCCCCAGCCTTGAGGAGCTTCGGAAAGAAATGGATGTCGCCTTGTGGGAGGCTTTGCCTCCAGCAGAGCGCGCCAAAATAGAGGCAGAGAAGAAGGCCAAGAAAGAGAAGCGCACCGCAGAACAAGCTGCCTGGGAGGCCTATGTCGTGTCCGAGAGAGTCAAGCAATTGGCTCTTTGGAAGAAGGCTCATGCGAGGGCCGTGAGGGTGGCGGAGGACGCCCGTGCCAACGCCCTGACTGCAGTCGGGCCCAAGCGTCTCATCTACGCTTGGCGGTACATGGACTGGGTGCACGCTTCTAGCGAGGAGGAGTACCTGTTGGCGCCGGATCACCACACCGGTGAGATCGCGCTCGCCCACCGGCAAGCCGCCAATCAGCACCTCGCGAGTTGCGAGGCTGAGGAATAGGTGTTGTGTCGGCGTGCTGGGAAACGGCCGCGCACCAGGGCACTCGTGGCGCGCCGCAAGCGCTCCCGCGAGCACCGTGGCTTTTAGGAGGAGTATAATTTTTGTTTTGTAAGGCGATCTCATTAGTTTTGGGATGCAAATGATAAATCCCGAATGTTCAGGAATTATTAGCGTCCTTAATTAAGTATGTAAAAGGGAAAGTTTAGAAACCTTGTCTATTCATACGCATTTTGCAAGTACGTGCATATAGCACAAACTTTACTATATACTATCGCACTACACGTCTCTCTCTATATATGCTTGCAGACTGCGCTACTCCCTCCATCCAGGTCAATAAGTCATCTTTGGTTGTGCACCGTGACCAAGAAGGAGGGAAGACTTATACACCTAGACGGAGGGAGTACTACTATTACTTATGTACGTGCAAATGCACGTTTTAACATTACGATGCGGTTTTTGTAAAAGTAGAAAAATAACACTAGTCAAGCTTGTGAAACGATTCAATGCAAAACAAATGCAAAAATGCTTGTTTGATTGTTTACTTTTAGCTTCCTTCTCTGTGGTTATTTCTATGTCGTACTTTGTACGGAGTATCTCACTGGTTGGAAAGGCATGCAAATTACCAAACCTCTTCGTACACCCTCTATCGAATTTTTTGCCTAACAAGTTGTGCCGTGCAATTGGAATTCCAACTTGAGTACTACTACTAGTAGGAGTACCAGGGGCCAGTTCTTTTAGGCTTCTAGATTAGTAATCCCATAACTACTACCTCCGTCCTGGTTTATTGGTTCCCATTGTAATCTGTGTCAAATTTTGATCATAAATTTAACTAATGAAATGTTAGTGCATGTCACATGCACTAACATTTTATCAGTTAAATCTTTGGTCAAAATTGAGCACAAATTACAATGGTGACGAATAAACCAGGACGGAGGTACTACTAGTAGTAGTTTAGAAGCCCAAATAAATGACTGAGGTGCCTTAATGTTACTCTCCACTATGACTAGTCTTATGGGAAATCTGGGGAAGCCGCCAAAAGAACTGGCCCTAGGATTAGTAGCTAGGGATACTAGGAGTAGTAGCTAGGGATCGAGTGTGCGAGATGAACCGGAGAAAGTAAATGCAGAGAGATGAAATGCAAAAAAGACGGAGGGATGTGATGGTTGCTTGTCCGTTTATTTTACTAGGCCACTTATTACTTGGAGTGGTTGGGTTTTGTGATATGACGGCTTTACTGCCGCGCCACGAGCGGGGTGAGACTCCCGTGCAGCGCCGCCCTCTACACTAGTACTACTACATCAGTCATGGTTTATCCCCCATTGAATTTGACTGAAGATTTAACTGACAAAATGTTAGTGCATGTCAACAAAAACAATATCGTTTGATTCGTATTTGAACATAGTTTTCAATGATATAATTTTATGTGACATGCATCATCATTTATCGTACTATATATAATGTTAGTTCAATTTTTGGTCGTACTAATCTATAGTAAGGTGCATGTGCGTTGCACGAAAGAGTGAAATGCATTGATCGGGGAGTTGTTTATTTTAACAAAGGATGTGGGGGTCATCTCATGTGTAACGTGTATTGATAGGTTTGTTCGGATATTATCTCATCTCTAGAGCTCACAAACATCCGGGTGAAATAGATAAAAAAGTATCTTTTGCAAACAAAAGCGTTCAACTGTTCAACCTGCATCCAAAACATGTGAAGAAATAACTCTTATTGTGCTTTGCAGGAAATGATCTTCAAGAATTAGTTTTTGAGTACCCATTGTTATACATGTTGGCTACAGGTGACATGGCACTTTCTTATAGTCAACAGTTGGCTATACTATTTAAGTATTAACCATGCCCTTATACACCTAGACGGAGGGATTAAATCAGGATGACTTGGAAGGGGGCAGAGGATATGTAAGAAATGGTTCGTCATAAGTCTTTCACCAGTACTGTAGTAAAAATTCATACATGGAAGATTCTAGACTAAACCATAAATGGATACACTTTTATTCATGCGCGATACTCCAATAGAGCAAGATCATGCATGGAAGTCTCCACATGCTTAGACAGTGGATTACATTGAGCGAAGACTAATGATCAACATTTAACTTAGTAATGCAGATATCCAGGTGAACCTCCTTGGAGTCCCCATGCACATTGTTGGGGGTCAAATAATACCATGCGTCTTCCATGTCCACATCGGCGGGAAGGTCCCAGCTCGGCAGAGTCCAAGTCAGCTTGACGTAGACAGTGTCCCCGCCCACGTACCTCCGAGGGGTAGTAATAGTGAGCACGCACCCGTACATCGGCCTCGTGTTAGTGTCAGTGTCAGCGGCGTCGCCCCTAACACACACTACAGAGATGTGGCGGTGGCCTGCGCGGGCCTTGCCGGTGGCCATGATCAAGAGGAAGACGCTGCCGTCCTCCTCCGAGACTAGCAGGCGGTGCTGATCCTCCAGCGACTCCGGCACGGTGAAAGGGTAGCACATCTCTTACTTGATGTTCTTCGCCAAGGGCCAGTAGTGATCGCCGCACGCCTGTGTCAGGTGATGCATGATGTCCGTCGGCGAGCCCCAAAACAGCACCGGGCACTCATAGCAGTAGACGAAGGGCTCCTTGGAGGCATCGACCAGGCCGTCCATGAAACGGGAGTGGCTGTAGGGGACGTTCCGCTAGTTTAATATATGAGAAAGTTACTACGAGATTTACTACAAAATAAATCGTGACGACTATAACAGAGATTAAATTAATCATGCAGACTAGCATAGTAGATGAACAGATCGAATCTAGGACATAGACTATAAACAGGAATTCTGCCATGATTTCGAACAGGAAGGACAGAAACACATACGATGCAATGGGAGTAGCACCATTGGTGTTCAGGTTGTCGCCCATGTCGTCGAGGAAGAGGTTGCCGAGGTCGGGGAAGAATTCATCGTCGGTGAAGTCGTCGCTGCGAGCAGTCGCGAGAGTGCGCTCCCCAAATTTCAACAGCGCCCGCCGAATGGAGCGTGGGAGGGAGTGGCTGTTGGGGACGTTGCGGCCGCCGAATGGAGCGCGTGAGTAGCCCATGAAGCAGTAGATGGTGCTCCTCCCTAGTCTCTATTCTTATCTCTATCTCTACTACTCTTCTTTGTTTTTTATAATATACTAGTTGTAGTTGTCAAATAGAATAGTACTGTGCCGTCCACTGCACGCCCGGCTGAACACGCCTCCTCGCCTCCATCAAACCCCTCCGTTAAACCCGCACGCAAACCGAGAAACCTACTCCGGCCTGCGGGAGGAAATTTGCTGGTTGCATTTGGAGAATAATAGAGTCACGTCCAATCCATTTCAGTTAATTGTGTGTATGATTTTCCCTCTATAAAAAGTTACTTGCATCCTTAATCTTGTATTCTAAGTACTCTGTGGGTTCCACTGTCAGTACAGTGTACATGACTTGCAGACTGGCTACAGATTCATATAGAAAGTTAAAAAGAAACACATCCATGACTTGCAGGATTGGAGTTAGCATCGATGGCGGTTCGTAGCCGTTCCACGCTCGGGCATTGAAGTTTGTAACTATTTTAGATTAGAACATACTACTCCTAGGGTGCTAGTAGTAGAGCAGAGTCCTACTCCACTACTACTCTACTCAAGCAAGTTAGGGCATAGTAGCAGTGTCGGATCATGGGTTTCGGCAGACCCTTGAGGTTCGAACTCTGGGGTGCACGCGAAGTTCTTTCCCTCCCGCCGATCTATGCTCTAGCTCGCTAAGGTCTCGCGGATGAACTCGACGCACTCGCAACACAAAAGACACAAGGTTTATACTGGTTCGGGTCACTGATGCGGTGTAATACCCTACTCCAGTGCGGTGGTGCTGGATTGCCTCTTGGGCTGATGATGAATAGTACAAGGGGAAGAACAGCCTCCTGAGGTTGAGGTGTTCTTGTGCTTGGTGTCTAAGGGTTGGCCTTCTATCAGATCCTATCTCTTTTTATCTCTCCTTCCCTTCTCCCTTTTCTAGGTGGCTAGTCCTACTTATATAGGCCCTGGTCCTCTCCCCAAATATTGAGCGGGAAGGGAGCCAACAACGGAGGCCAATTTTGAAAGGGGACAGCTAGTACAAGCTATCCTGACAAAAGGTGGTCTTCGCCTGCCAAAGGTTCTAGTGGTGACGCCGTCCTAGGCTCCATGGTGACCTCCGTCCTGCCATCCTTCTAGTCTTGGTCTCGTTGCACCGATATGGAAACCTTTGCCTGATGCCTCGGTACTCTGTGCCTGCACTTGCCTCCTTAGCACCAAAGAGGAAACAGGGACGCTCCATGCGCTGGCGCCTGCCTAGCGCCGATCGTCATGGCTCATGTCATGAGAGCCTCGCGAGGGTCGGCCCGCCTTGATATCTCCGCTCCTCGCGAGGCAGCCTGGTGAGGACGCTCCTGAGGAGGTCTTGCATCGTCCACCTCGCGAGGCTTGGCCCATCGCGAGGGTCTTGAATGCCTTGTTGATGATGATGGGCCGTACAGACCTGCCAGCACAGCCATGCCATGGGCCGCAGGCAGGCAAGTCTGGGGACCCCCGTTTCCAGAACACTGACAGTAGCCCCAGGCCCAAGGCGTGCTCGGCCTTGGCTTCGAGGCGAAGCCAAAGGATCAAGCGCGGAGCACCGCATGCTCCAAAAGCCTGCGGCCTTGGTTGAGGCGTGGCGGTTGATTGGTCGTGGGCGTCTCTGCTTCCCCACGCTACCTCAGTAACTACTCGATTTGACTAGTCCTTGCGACATGCAAAGAAAATCATCATTACCTGTGATCGTGGGAGGCGCCGGTTGGCCTTATTCTGCTATAAATGGGCAGGGGGGCTGAGCCCCCGCTGCCCATCTCTTCTTGGTTCACTTGCTTCCTCCTCCTTGCTCCTCCGCTTGCAGCAATGGCGCCCATCCGAAGGCTCTCCGCGGAATAGAAAGGAAAGGCCCCCCGCGATGATCCAGAGCTGCTTCCGTCGAAGAAGAGGTCGGTTCACTGTCGCGACAAAGCGGCGATGCAGGTAGTGACGAGGCCCTGGTGCGAGCGGCCTCCTCTAGGGTATCCGCTACCCTTGTACGCCCGAGCCGAGGGCTCGGGAGGGCGGAGCGACGAGCGGTGCCTCCCGCGCCGCGGCCGTGGTCGCTGCGCCGCGTGGACACACGTCGTCGCCCCAGGGGTCCATGCCGCGGACTCGTCGCATGAGTACGTGCTGTGGGCGACGATGCCACCAAGCACCTGGATACGCCTCCCACCGTTCTTTGCCGCTAAGGTGCCGCCGAGGGGTGTTTGCGAACTTTGGCTGTAGCATGCTGACTGCAACGCGCCGGCAACCGGAGCGGAGATTGGAACCGTCGCCTCCGGGGAGATCTTCATGACCCAAGGCTGGGGTGAGATTGCCCGGGTTTGCCGCACGGAGCGCGCCCTTGCAATCCACTTCGAGTACGACGGCGCCTCCGTGCTATTCTTCAAGGTCTTCGACGAGGAAGGCCGCCGCCTGGAGTGCTGCCCTGAAGGAGGTCAGCAGGACAACATTGCGGCAGGCACGGGGCCCTCCATTGGTCTTGCCTGCAGCTCCTCCAGCGACAGCGGCGAATCGTGGTGGTCCAGCGACTCTCCTGAGCCCTTGAGGTCTCCGGAGACGAGTGACGACGGCTACATGCCGCCAAGCTCCCGCCGAGCTCGGAGCAGGGCCGCCGCGTCCAGCCGCCGCCGCTGATCTGGATGGGGTCGGCGCCAGCCTCCCGTGGCCCACTGTTGATGATGGCGTCCGCCACGGGAGGGTGTAGATAGGATTCCTCTTAGTTCTCGTTCTAATTCCCTGCGAAGAATCATGAAGTACCCCATGGGGGCGTGTAAAGGGTCTGCAATGTCTTTTGCTTATATATGTTCCTTGTTATGGAATTGCGTGGGCGCATATCCTGCCGAGGCTCGACCTCCCCTTTCCAATCCTGCGGCTGCTTGATGCTCTACGCTGACAGGTCCCGGTCCCTAGGCAGGCTGCAGCCGTCGCTGGTATGCCAGGTCGCGATGCCGTGGTCAAGGCCAGGAGGTGAGCGGCCCGAGGTCCAGTGAGAGCTCCTGAGGCGCGATGCTCAGGAGGTCCCCTTTAGCGCTCAAGCGGCTGCCTTAGAATGGGAAAGGAAGAGAGTATCGCCACAGCAGGGCAGCGGAAGGAGTAAGGCCCGCTTCGGCTTGGTCTCCCCTTTCTATCCTCGTGATGGCTTGGTGCTCTACGCTGACAGGTCCCGGTCCCCAGGTAGGCTGCAGCTGTCGCTGGTATGCCAGGTCGCGATGCCGTGGTCAAGGCCAGGAGGTGAGCGGCCCGAGGTCCAGTAAGAGCTCCAGCGGCGTGATGCTCAGGAGGTCCCCCTTAGCACCCAAGAAACCGTGAGGAGGCAAGAAAGGGAGGCGACATTTCCGCAACGGAGCCACTGCGAAGGTCTCGTGTTGTGGCGATAGGTGGGTTCCGTGTGTGAACTTATCTGGTCTGTCTGGAGTCTACTCCTCGTGGCAAGCCCGGGCTCGTGCGTTGGTCGCTGTAGTGTAGCCATGCCAGGCCTGTGCGGGTTTCCCCCTCCCCTCCATGCTCTTCTTGGTGCTCTGCGTCCTCAGGTCCCGGCCCTCGAGCGAGCTCAGCCGCTGCTGGTATGCCAGGTCGGGATGCCGTGGTCAAGGCGAGGGGGTGAGGGCTGGAGAGCCATCAAGAGCTCCTGAGACACGATGTTCAGGAGCCCCTCTTTTAACGCGCAAGCGAATCGCATGAGAGAAGAAGGAGAGTCCGTGGTACCGCCCACCATGATCCTTAGGAAGCCCCTGCAAGTTAACCCAAAGAAGGGCGTCGGACTGCTGGTTTGCTTCTGGAGCGGGTGAGGGGACTCCCTACTGCGGAGTGCCCCCCGGGCGTGTACAACCCCACCCTGACACGTGGCTGGCACGGTAGGGTTTAGCGAGGTGTGCCTGGGCACTCGTGAGCCAGCACGGGACTCACGAGGTCCTACCTCAAGGCGGGTTGCGCCTGGTCTCGGCCCTTGTTTATTGTCTTGGTCCTGCGAGATGGTCAGACAACGCAAAAAGGGGCCCTAAAGAAGGGTGCCGGCACGTGGCCCCCACAATGGGCAACAATCAAGCAAGTGATATCCATAGGTAGGTTAAGTATGGAAGGCAAATCAGCTTGGGTAAATGCAGAAAGATACTTGCCACCGGGTCTGGCCCGAGCGGCTTGGGGATGATGCAGCCCGAGGGGTGCCACCAACAGGGTAAACTGAAGGCATAAGCAAAAGATACATGCCACAGGAACAGACCCACGCGACCTGGGAATGCAGCCCGAGGGGCGCTCCCAGCTAAACGAACTTTGAAAATGTCACCCGGTTCTGTCGACGAAGGAGAGTTGGTGCAGCCGAAGGCTGATATGTCTCCAATGTATCTATAATTTTTGATTGCTCCATCCTATATTATCTATTGTTTTGGATGTTTATGGCTTTATTATACACTTTTATATCATTTTTGGGACTGACCTATTAACCCAGAGCCCAGTGCCAGTTTCTGGTTTTACCTTGTTTTAGAATATCGCGGAAAAGGAAAACCAAACGGAGTCCAATTGACCCGAAACTTCACGGAACTTATTTTTGGATCAGAAGAAGCCCAGAAGACTTGGAGTGCATGTTAGGGGATCTACGAGGAGGCCAGGAGGCAGGGGGGCGCGCCCACCCCCCTGGGCGCGGCCTCCACCCTCGTGGGCGCCTCGTGGCCCCCTTGACGTACTTCTTCTGCCTATATATATCTCCATATACCCTAAAAACATCCGGGAGCAAAATAGATCGGGAATTCTGCCGCCAGAAGCCTCCGTAGCCTCCGAAAACCAATCTAGATCTGTTCCGGCACCCTGCCGGAGGGGGAACCCCTCTCCGGTGGCCATCTTCATCATCTTGGTGCTCTCCATGACGAGGAGGGAGTAGTTCTCCCTCGGGGCTGAGGGTATGTACCAGTAGCTATGTGTTTGATCTCTCTCTCTCTCTCTCTCTCTCTCTTGTGTTCTTGATTTGGCACGATCTTGATGTATCGCGAGCTTTGCTATTATAGTTGGATCTTATGTTTCTTCTCCCCCTCTACTCTCTTGTAATGGATTGAGTTTCCCCTTTGAAGTTATCTTATCGGATTGAGTCTTTAAAGATTTGAGAACACTTGATGTATGTCTTGCCTTACATATCTGTGGTAACAATGGGATATCACGTGATTCACTTGATGTATTTTTTGGGTGATCAACTTGCGGGTTCCACCCATGAACCTATGCATAGGGGTTGGCACACGTTTTCGTCGTGATTCTCCGGTAGAAACTTTGGGGCACTCTTTGAGGTCCTATGTGTTGGTTGAATAGATGAATCTGAGATTGTGTGATGCATATCGTATAATCATACCCACGGATACTTGAGGTGACATTGGAGTATCTAGGTGACATTAGGGTTTTGGTTGATTTGTGTCTTAAGGTGTTATTCTAGTACGAACTCTAGGGCTGTTTGTGACACTTATAGGAATAGCCCAACGGATTGATTGGAAAGAATAACTTTGAGGTGGTTTCATACCCTACCATAATCTCTTCGTTCGTTCTCCACTATTAGTGACTTTGGAGTGACTCTTTGTTGCATGTTGAGGGATCGTTATGTGATCCAATTATGTTATTATTGTTGAGGGGACTTGCACTAGCGAAAGTATGAACCCTAGGCCTTGTTTCAACGCATTGTAATACCATTTACGCTCACTTTTATCATTAGTTACCTTGCTGTTTTATAATTTCAGATTACAAATACCTTCATCTACTATCCATATACCACTTGTATCACCGTCTCTTCGCCGAACTAGTGCACCTATACAATTTACCATTGTATTGGGTGTGTTGGGGACACAAGAGACTCTTTGTTATTTGGTTGCAGGGTTGCTTGAGAGAGATACCATCTTCATCCTATGCCTCCTATGGATTGATAAACCTTAGGTCATCCACTTGAGGGAAATTTGCTACTGTCCTACAAACCTCTGCACTTGGAGGCCCAACAACGTCTACAAGAAGAAGGTTGTGTAGTAGACATCAAAGGCATGCGGCGAAGGGGTCGTTCCTCACGATCCACCAGAGCCCTGAGCCTCGGGAGGCTCTGGGGCCTCAGGTGGTTCCCTGAGGACCGTCTCCATCTCTGCCAAGACGACGTGGTGCCTGGCCTCCTGAGCCGCCAGGACACTCTGCAGGTTGCACTGATAGGCTGACGACACGCTTGGCAAGCCGAAGGGCAAGCGGACGTAGCTCTGTGGTGGACCCTCGTAATGGCCCACGCGCAAAGGCCAAAAAAGCTCCTGAGATGCGACCCTGTTGAGCCCTGGTATGTCAACGCAAGCGCGCAGCCCGACATCCTCGCCTGGATGGGGAGCTGCGCCTCGTGAGTGGCGGTCGCCGCACATGGCCCTTGCGTCTTGCAATTCCTGAGTGGTCTTGGTGATGAACTCCTGAGCGGTGGGCGCTCCTTGCCCTGTGTTCTCCTGAGGGAAATGTGCCGCGAAGCACGCCTCCAAGTGGTGCCCGAGCGCCTCCCTCGTGATGCTGGAAAGGTCTGAGGCCGTCCAAAGGAGAGCCCCCGAGCCCTGCCCGAGGAGGGTGTTGGGCGCGCCTTCCTATGCGACGGAGGGAGGTGCCCCTGGAGTGGGCGCTCATCCTGACGAGGTTCCAGCCGCGACGCCACCCTCCCGAGGTCCGGCACGACGAGGCTGGTTCTTCTTCTTGGGGATGGCCTCGGGAGGATCCTCGCTCTTGCTGTCGGGGTCGTGGATTGCGGTAGCTTGAAAAGCACACTAGAGGGAGCACACCGCATCCCTCTCTTCGCACGGGACCGTGATGGTTCCGCCGCTTCCTGGCATCTTCAGGACATTGTAACCGTGGTGTGTCACCGCCATGAACTTGGCCAGGGCTGGATACCCGAGGATGGCGTTGTATGGTAGACGGATGTGCACGACGACAAAGTCGATGAGCTCGGTGCGGTAGTTCTTGCGTTCCCCAAAGGTGATAGGGAGGCGGATCTGCCCTATCGGTGTGGTGGAACCATCGGACACTCCTGAGAAAGGCTTGGTAGGTTGAAGCTACTCATATGGCACTTGGAGGTTGTCGAATGTGTCGACGGACAGGACGTTGAGCCCTCGCCGTCGATGAGGGTCTTGGTAACTTGCACGTTGCTGATGACTGGTGAACAAAGCATCGGGAGGGCGCCAGCGGTGGTTGCGCACTTGAGCTGATCTGCCGAGCTGAAGGTGATGGCGCACTGGGACCACCTGAGCGGGCGCGTGGCCTCGAGCTTGGGGAGGACTGCGTTCACCTCACAAGCGAACTGTTTGAAGCTACGCTGCGAGGCTGGGGCCTGTGCGCCGCCCAAGATGCAGGCGATTGCACGCGGCTCCTGGAAACCCCCAGCCCCCTCATCTTGATGGTGGTCGTCATTCCTTCTTGGTGGTGGCGGCAGCGGGGGAAGACCGGCATTGCCCTAAGGGCGATCCTCGCGAGGCTGGTCCCTCCAGACGCCCTCACGAGGATGATCCTGCCAGCGGTCCTCACGAGGCCTGTCGCGCCACTCCTGGCGCAGACCACGGTCGTCCCAGCGTCCGCCTCCATGTCCTCCTCCTTGGCCATAGCCCCTGTCGCCGTGCTCGGGGCGTCGACCGAAGCGTCCTTCGCGAATGGCTCTGAGTTCTTGACAGTCACTGGTGTTGGTGTTGTGGGTGTTCAGGTTGTGGAAGGTGCAAAACGGTCGGCTGTTCTTGGACTACTCGGGCTGGTCTGTGCCTCACTTGGTGTCTGGCTCCGCTGCGAGCACGACTGCTTCCTTAAGCTTCACGTCCTTGGCCTTGGCCTTTTTCTCCTCTGCGCCCACAGTTGGCAGCTCGAGGAGGGAGAGGCGCCCCTCCTCAGCCCTTGCGCACTTGGTCGCCAGGTTGAACAGCTCCTGAGATGTGCTCAGCTCCTGAGATGTCGCGGACGCCATTAGAGAACGCGGAGATGATGGCCTCGTCCATAACCTTGGGGATCTTGAGGCGAGTGTTGTTGAAGCGCTGGATGTACTTGTGGAGGGTCTGTCCCGGTTATTGCTTGATGCGGCGCAGGTCACCCGCGGCCGGCGGACGGTCGCGAGTGCCCTGGAAGTTGGCGACGAAGCGGTCGCGCATCTCGTCCCAGGAGGAGATTGAGCCGTGTGGCAGGTTCAGGAGCCAGGAACGGGCACCATCCTTGAGAGCCATAGGAAACCAGTTCGCTATGACTTCCTCCTCGCCGTTGGCCGCCTTGATGCTCAGCTCGTAGAGTTGCAAGAACTCCACGGGGTCGGGGGTGCTGTCGTAGCGAGGAGGCAGATCCGGCTTGAACTTGCCCGGCCAGGCAACGCTACGCAGCTCGGGGGTGAAGGCGCGACAGCCCGACGTGGTCACCGGGGCCTGTCTCAGAGGTGGAGCTTGGACCTGATGAGGTCCACGCGCCGCCACCGTGGGTAGCGTGCGTGCTTGGCGAGGCGGGACGGGAAGCGCTGGTGCAGCTTCTCGCGGCCGAGGAATCTCTTGGCAGCTTCTCTCTTCGCGCGTGGGCACCGGGCGTGGTGGATCACGCTGTGGGGCCACGCGCCTTGGCGCCAAGGCACCGTCTTGGGGCAGAGGTGGTGGAGGCGCTCCACGAGCAACGTCGCCTTTGGCTGGAGGAGGGCGAGGCAGAGAAGGGATGGCACCGGGGAGCCCCCTGTGGCACGGACGAGCTCGGCGACGCGGTCGAGCCAGTCCTCGTAGAGGTCGTCGATCGGGCGGTAGCACAGGAGCTCGTTCGCCATGAGGAGCGCGGCTTGCGTGTGCATGGGAGTGCGACGTGCGTGGGACGAGGAACCAGCTGGGGTCAGCGATGGGGTGGCAGTGCGGCCGTCCTGCTGCACCGATGGGTGCAGCGAGGAAGCTTGCTGCTCGTTCCCCGCCGGGCCGGTTGCGGCGTTGGCGGAAGGCGACGGGGAACGGCGAGGTGGCTTGCCGACGGGAGCCGACTGAGCAATGCGGGCAATGAGGGAAGCCCGGTGTTCAGCTCGAGCACGGCGAGCGTCTGCCATGGAGACGATGGAGCGACGGTGCACGGAGCACTGACCGACGGAAGGGAAGCTACGGCGCACCCCTACCTGGCGCGCCAAATGTCAGATCATGGGTTCCAGCAGACCCTTGAGGTTCGAACTCTGGGGTGCGCGCGAATTTCTTTCCCTCCTGCCGATCTACGCTCTAGCTCGCTAAGGTCTCGCGGACAAACTCGATGCACTCGCAACACAAAAGACACAAGGTTTATACTGGTTCGGGCCACCGATGTGGTGTAATACCCTACTCCGGTGTAGTGGTGGTGGATTGCCTCTTGGGCTGATGGTGAACAGTACAAGGGGAAGAACAACCTCTTGAGGTTGAGGTGTTCTTGTGCTTGGTGTCTAAGGGTTGGCCTTCTATCAGATCCTATCTCTTTTGATCTCTCCTTCCCTTCTCCCTTTTCTAGGTGGCTAGTCCTACTTATATAGGCCCTGGTCCTCTCCCCAAATATTGAGCGGGAAGGGAGCCAACAACGGTAGCCAATTTTGAAAGGGGACAACTAGAACAAGCTATCCTGACAAAAGGTGGTCTTCGCCTGCCAAAGGTTCTGGTGGTGATGCCGTCCTAGGCTCCATGGTGACCTCCGTCCTGCCGTCCTTGTGGTCTTGGTCTCGTTGCACCGATATGGAAACCTTTGCCTTATGCCTCGGTACTCCGCGCCTGCACTTGCCTCCTTAGCACCAAAGAGGAAACAAGGACGCTACGCGCGCTGGTGCCCGCCTGGCGCCGATCGTCATGGCTCACGTCACGAGAGCCTAGCGAGGTTCACCCCGCCTTGATATCTCCGCTCCTCACGAGGCAGCCTGGTGAGGCCGCTCCTTAGGAGGTCTTGTGTCATCCGCCTCGCAAGGCTTGCCCCCTCGCGAGGGTCTTGAATGCCTTGTTGATTATGATGGGCCATACAGACCTGCCAGCACAGCCACGCCATGGGCCGCAGGCAGGCAAGTCTGGGGACCCCCGTTCCCAGAATGCCGACAAGCAGGTACTATAGGGAGTACCAGTACTATGATCACACAAGCAAGTTGTCTGACTTTGATATGATCTTACGTTGTAGGCCGCCTGGTGTCCCTACCCTTCCTAATCCCAGAACCTTTCAATGAAAAGCGGCATGGCAGTTGCAGGTGGTTCCTGGCTCGATCAGACGACGGCGAACGATTGATGATCATTCGCACATACCAGACGTGTTGTTTCACGGAATACAATCACAGTCACTGCAAGGTCTTTGAGCAGGATCCCAGCTTCTCTGGGACTTCAGGAATTTTTGACTGGAGGTTGGTAAGTAGTCTTGGTACACGCTCTTTGTTTGTCGGACTGAATTATTCGATTAACCAGGAGATAACCAACGACAAGCATCATGATGGCAGCGTGGTTTCGTTCATCAGGCAAAACTGTGTGTACACAGTGTACCATGCGTCTCTGCATGCAGCATACCCTGATATGTGCCGCCATGCTCTGGAGCCCAAAGTAGGAGAGAGGGTCGCAGGTATCAGACTTCGACCCGCTGGCTGGAGTTTCCCCCGTCCAGCACCCATCTGGTTCAAGCCGTCAGCCAATCTCCACAGCTAATAAATAGTAACGTCTAACTGAGCCAGTTAGTTAGATGCATACACTTGGTGTAGTAGGATCTTTATTTAGTTTGATGCATACACTTGTTATTTTTTGGTAGCCCTTTTGTAATGATGGCTGATGTTTGGTTTGGAAGAGAGAGCTGCGTCTTCACTCTTCTGGCCTGCTTACTGCTTCTGTTGCACCCCAACCCTGGTTGCTGCCGCTGCTGTTTTCAATGTACAATCAGTAGTATATTTCGTTTGTTGGTTGAATAAATGTGTTGTTAGAATGACAAACACAATGTTTTGGAAGTCGTTGCATGGTTCGATCCTTTAGTGCCCCGTACCACACGTAGCGCATACTATTTTTCGTACGGAACACATTTCCCACTTGTTGATAACATGCAGCCTACTGATGAAGGCCCAATAGAGAAGACCATAATTAACTAGAAGGGAGGCTCTCACATGAATCCGGCCCACGTACATGGTCATGATCCCCTAAACATAAATAAGTAAGTAAATAAATAAAGCTAAATGCTCATGCACCAGTTCTTTAAATTCATGATTTAACAGGAGGATATTATTTCCTATGATAGTGTCGTTACATTCAATCGATATTATTCTTCGGCAAAGATAGCGACCAGTCTTCTTCCTCCCAGCATTTTCTTCCTGCAACCAGCGGACCCATGCAAATCATAGTCAACATCGTAAATAGATCTGGTCCATTTTTATTTTTCAATAAGAATCTTCAACCCAGCCCAGCACATTGGCGGCAACACTTTATCCTCCACCTTGGTGCGCTCGCCACGGCGCCACCGTTTGGCCCCGTCAACATAGGTTTTTCGAAACGGTCCCTCTCAACATAGTGAATCGAGAGAGGACTGTAGTTGTGAGTATGACAGTACGGACCCACCAGGTCCACTCCCGAACACAAGCAAGCGCCTCTTTTACTATTTAGATGAACCCCTCGTTTTTACTCTAATCCACCCTGCTGATATCTGGGACCCACATCATTTTCAACGTATAGTCAATTAACGATAGATTGCACAACTTTTTTAGTAGTATTTCGGAGGAGCAGGCTATAAATTGGGTTGTGCGGTCTCTGTGGCCCGTCTAACAACATGACCAGCCCATCAGTTTTTTCTTTGGGAAAATAGGTAGCACAATATTTCTTTTTGAAGAATATCCAAGCTAGGCCTATTTGTTTTCTCCGACTTACTGGGCTGCAAATCTTTCAAGAAGAGGAGGGATGCATTCCAGCCTGGCCAAAGAGTATGGTCAGTGTGTGTTAAAAGTAATATCAAAAGGGGTTGAAAATTCCAAAAAAATTATAGCAAATGGGATATTAGTTTCTTTTTTTTGTTTTTGTTCTTCATTGATATCTTATACGTATTTCATTGGATTTAACATGACATAGTACTAATTTATTTTTAAATTTGTTTTAGTATGGCTACTAATTTTTGGATTAAGAATATTTTGTTCCCCAGCAAAAATTTGTGAATTTTCAAAATTTCCCACATATTTAGTTATTTTTTTAACCCTGGCACTGACCAGAAAATGGGCAGCAATTCTAAAAATGGAAAACGGGATGCAATAAATTCCATATGAATTAGAAAATGAGTAAAAATTATAAAAATAATAGTAAATGGGATGTACACGCCACAGATTTCGAGGCTGACTTGTTTACGCAAGGCTTTGTCAGTCAACACACGATTCTAGCAGCAGTGACTGTTGGATGTCCATCCAACGGCCTACGTGCTTCTTCAATCTCTGATCTTCCTACTCCAGCCGCCTAAACTAGCGCCGGCGGGACTGCCTGCTCCCTCCTCTTGTGGCCCACTATGATGCCGCACAGGCTTCCCCCGAATACCCTACTCCCTCCCCTGGCCTGGCCGCACGCAATCAACTGCCTCCTTATTACGCGAAAAAATGGT
Source organism: Triticum urartu (assembly GCF_056163025.1). NCBI lineage: Eukaryota > Viridiplantae > Streptophyta > Magnoliopsida > Poales > Poaceae > Triticum > Triticum urartu. Next base: position 542,842,248 of record NC_141876.1, read on the forward strand.
TCCTCCCACTGACATCAGGGGCGCACCAGTTGGGAGGCTGACCTATGGGCCTACTAAGTTGACGCGTACGCAGGGCTGGTCAACTTAGTCAACAAATGATTCTAACAGCAGTAACCGTGGGATTTGAATCGAACTGTCCCGCTGCTTCTTCAATCGCTGCTCTTCTTGCACCAGCCGCCCAAACCAGCGCCGACGAGACCGCCTGCTCCTGCCTCCAGTGGCCGACTGTGCTGCCGTTGAGGCCTCATCGCCCCCTACTACTCCCACCGCTAGCCAGGCCCTGCGGTGACGGCAGCCTCACACCGCAGCCGAACCAGTGAACCCTCGTACTCATCTCCGCGTGGGCATCCACTGCCGCGTCTTCCCCGGCTCCACGTGGTCCCCTTCCTAGGCCTCGCCGTCGTCCATAGCCTTGGTGCTCTCGGCGCGGCGTGGTCAATGTGGTCAAAGACCGACTTCCATCGGAAGAGTACTGTACGTGGAGAGGCTGACAGCTGGGTCCATGGCCACAGCCCAGTTTTTTGTGATTTGCCAAGTAAGTCGCTTTGTCAGGCCTGTTGTGCTGCAAATCTTTCAAGACGAGGAGAGCTTTCATTCGGCTGGCCGAGTAAATGGCCTATCCGTAATGAGAAATGGGCTGTACATTTTTAAAACACATCAAACCGGCAATTAGTTTCAAATTTCTTTTTTTTCATTTCGAGATTTTAAATTGCATTGATTTTTATGCGTGGACAATTTGTTGGATTTTATATTGATATATATATATATTTATATATTTATTTATTTTTAAAATCAGTTTAAACATGACTTGAAATTTAGGGATTAAAAACAGTTCGGACCGCACCGAAATATGCAAAATTTCGTATAATTTTTTAACCGTGGCCACAATATGGGCTGTAATGCTAAGAAAAAGAATATGGGCTCCAAAAAAACCTTAAGAATTAGCAAATGGGATGTAAATTATTAGAAATAATGGAAGATGGGTTGTATGATGTTTTCCACAGATTTGAGGCTTTCCTAAAAAAAGGTTGACGCACAAGAAGTGACTGTTGGATGTCCATCCAACGGCCGTTGTGCTTCTTCAATCTCTGCTCTTCCTGCTCCAGCCGCTCAAACAAGCACCGGCGGGACTGCCTGCTCATTCCTCCCCACGGCCGGCTGTGCTGCCGCGCAGGCCTCACCGCCCCACCTTACTCCCATCGTTGGCCTAGACATCCCTCTACTCACCCACACCTGCTGTTATTCTCCGGCCACAGCAGACGAACCAATAAACCCTCGTAAAGTCATACTCCCCTCCGCGTGGGAAACAACTACCGAGTCTTCATTGGCTCCGTGTCGTTCCCTTCCTAGGCCTCGCCGTCGTCCACTGCCCTGGTGCTCTCAGCGCGGCCTGGTCAATGTGGTCAACGACCGACATGCATCTGAAGTGGACCGTACGTGGAGGGGCTGACAGCTGGGTCACGGCCGCACGCAAGGAAATGCCTCCTTATTACACACAAAATAATGATTCCTCCACCTGACATCTGGGACCCACCGAAAGGGCCTCTGTATTTTGCGAAAAAAACGTTACTGCCACGGATAGCTCGGACCAACCAGCTATGTCTTTGCACGCAAGGAAGTGCCTCCTTATTACGCACAAAAAAATGAATACTCTCCCTGCTAGCTGGGACCTAGTATAGTGGGAGGCTGACTTGTGGGCCTACTAAGTTGTCGGGGAAGGAGGGCTTTGTCAACTTAGTCAATATGCATGGTTTTAGCTCCAGTGACCGTACAAAGTCAATCCAATGGACGTAGTGCTTCTTCAACCTCTGGTCTTCTTGCTCCAGCCGCCCAAAGCAGCGTCGGTCGTGCCGCATGCTTCTGCCTCCTATGGCTGGCTATGCTGCCGCGGAGGCCTCACCACCCCCTACTATTCCCACCGCTGGCCAGGCCCTACGGCAACGGTAGCCTCACACCACAGCCAAACCAGTGAACCCTCGTACTCCTCTCCACGCGGGCTTCAACTGCCGCGTCTTCCCCGGCTCCGCGCCGTCCCCTTCCTAGGCCTCGTTGTCGTCCACCGCCCTGGTGCTCTCGGCGTGGTGTGGTCAACGTGGTTAAGGAATGGCTTCCATCGGACGTGGAATGTACGTGGAGAGGCTGACAGCTGGGTCCAGGACCGCAACAAGGAAGTGCCTCCTTATTACGCCCAAAATAATTATTCCTCCACCTGACAGCGGGGACCCACCGGACGGGCCACCGTATTTCACGAAAAAAACATTTCCCCCCGACTGCTGGGACCCACCAGCTACATCTTCGCACGCAAGGAAGTGCGTTCGGGCAAAAAAACGATTCACCCCCTGACTGCTAGGACCCACCATCTACTTCTTCGCATGCAAGGAAGTGCCTGACAGTCGGGACCCACCTGGTCGAAGTGTACATAGCGTTGTCATTCTGGTCGCGAACGTGTACGTACATACTGGTCGATGTAGAGGCACGCACATGTCGTATGTACACGTACGTACAACGGCCATGGTGCAAGAAAGTAAATACGGCCACGTACGTACATACGGGCGGGGTCTCGAACGCCTACTCGCGCGTACGTACGGCCAGTGCTCGTGTACATGGCTGGGTCGGAACGGAGAAACAACATCGTCGTCGTGTTCATGGGGAGCCAACCAGCTGGGTCAGAACGGAATGCGTCGTCGTGTTCATCGGGAGGGCTTGGACGGAACAGCCGATGGAAACAAGGCCTGGCGTACTGCAGAACGGAGGAAATGGCCTTGTGTTCGTCTGTCCACGTTCGAAACGGGATCCTGTTCATCGGGAGGGGTCTGGCGTACCACAAAACAGAGGAAACGGACCTCCTACGGTCAAACGGGGGTCCTATTGATCGGGAGGTGTGTGGCGTACCGCAAAACGGAGGAAACGGACTTGTATTGGAGCGCTACGGTCGAAACGGGGGTCCCGTTCATCGGGAGGGGTGTGGCGTACCGCAAAACGGGACTCCACGGGATACTGTTCATCTCCACCGCCGACCCCCTCCAGCCTCCACGGGCTACTATTCATCCACCGTCGACCTCCTCCAGCCTCCACATGCAACTATTCATCCACGGGCTCCTGTTCATCCAGCCTCCACCGCGCACTACTCCACCGGCTACTGTTCAACCAGCCCTCTCCACAGGCTCCTGTTCAACCACCCCTCCATGGGCTACTGTTCATCTAGCCCTCCACCGTGTATTGTTCATCCTACCCTCCACGGGGTGGTCCTGTTCATCTTGCCCTCCACGGGGTCCTATTCATCCAGCCCCAACTGGCTCGATCGATTGGGGTCCTGTTCATCGAGAGGCAACACCACGGGGTCCTGTTCATCCACCCCCACCGGGAACTTTTCATCCAAACCCCCCCAGCAACACTCACTGTTCATCCAGAGGCAGCATCGATCGGCTTCAGTTAGCAGCAGTAGTGAAGGAATCGCTCGGTCGGGTTCAGTTAACAGCCATCGATCGATCGCTCGGGTTCAGTAATGCATAGCCTGGAGTGCAATCACTCGGGTTCAGTTAGAGCCCAATGCCTCGCTCGGGTTCAGTTAGAGCCCAACGCCTTGCACCCACGCGCGTGCATGCACGAGAGAAACGCACATCGCTCGGCCCTGACCACTGCTACCTCTTGAGCACTGCGTTGGTTTTCCCTTGAAGAGGAAAGGGTGATGCAGCAAAGTAGCGTAAGTATTTCCCTCAGTTTTTGAGAACCAAGGTATCAATCCAGTAGGAGGCTACGCGCAAGTCCCTCGCACCTGCACAAAACAAATAAATCCTCGCAACCAACGTGATAAGGGGTTGTCAATCCCTACACGGTCACTTACGAGAGTGAGATCTGATAGATATGATAAGATAATATTTTTGGTATTTTTATGATAAATATGCAAAGTAAAATAAAAGGCAAAGAAAATAACTAAGTATTGGAAGATTAATATGATGAAGATAGACTCGGGGGCCATAGGTTTCACTAGTGGCTTCTCTTAAGAGCATAGGTATTTTACAGTGGGTGAACAAATTACTGTTGAGCAATTGACAGAATTGAGCATAGTTATGAGAATATCTACGTATGATCATGTATATAGGCATCACGTCCGACACAAGTAGACCGACTCCTGCCTGCATCTACTACTATTACACCACACATCGACCGCTATCCAGCATGCATCTAGAGTATTAAGTTCATAAGAACAGAGTAACACCTTAAGCAAGATGACATGATGTAGAGGGATAAATTCATGCAATATGATAAAAAACCCATCTTGTTATCCTCGATGGCAACAATACAATACGTGCCTTGCTGCCCCTACTGTCACTGGGAAAGGACACCGCAAGATTGAACCCAAAGCTAAGCACTTCTCCCATTGCAAGAAAGATCAATCTAGTAGGCCAAACCAAACTGATAATTTGAAGAGACTTGCAAAGATAACCAATCATACATAAAAGAATTCAGAGAAGATCCAAATATTGTTCATAGATAAAATTGATCATAAACCCACAATTCATCGGTCTCAACAAACACACTGCAAAAAGAAGATTACATCGAATAGATCTGCACAAGAGAGGGGGAGAACTTTGTATTGAGATCCAAAAAGAGAGAAGAAGCCATCTAGCTAATAACTATGGACCCGTACGTCTGAGGTAAACTACTCACACTTCATCGGAGAGGCTATGGTGTTGATGTAGAAGCCCTCCGTGATCGATGCCCCCTCCAGCGGAGCTCAGGAATAGGCCCCAAGATGGGATCTCGTGGATACAAAAAGTTACATCGGTGGAATTAGGGTTTTGGCTCCGTATCTAATCGTTTGGGGGTAAGTAGGTATATATGGGAGGAAGAAGTATGCCGGTGGAGCAACAGGGGGCCCACGACGGTGGAGGGCGCGCCTTGGGGGGGGGGGGGATAGGCGCGCCCCCTACCTCATGTCCTCCCTGTTAGTTGCTTGACGTAGGGTCCAAGTCTCCTGGATCTTGTTCGTTCCAAAAATCACGTTCCCGAAGGTTTCATTCCGTTTGGACTCCGTTTGATATTCCTTTTCTTCGAAACCCTAAAATAGGCAAAAAAAACAACAATTCTGGGCTGGGCCTGTGGTTAATAGGTTAGTTCCAAAAATAATATAAAAGTGTATAATAAAGCCCAATAATGTCCAAAACAATAGATAATATAGCATGGAGCAATCAAAAATTATAGATACATTGGAGACGTATCAAGCATCCCCAAGCTTAATTCCTGCTCGTCCTCGAGTAGGTAAATGATAAAAACAGAATTTTTGATGTGGAATGCTACTTGGCATATTTTCAATGTAATTCTTCTTAATTGTGGCATGAATATTCAGATCCAAAAGATTCAAGATAAAAGTTTAATATAGACACAGAAATAATAATACTTCAAGCATACTAACTAAGCAATTATGTCTTCTCAAAATAACATGGCCAAAGAAAGTTCATCCCTACAAAATCATATTGTTTTGTCATGCTCCATTTTCGTCACACAAGAATGCTCTCATCATGCACAACCCCGATGACAAGCCAAGCAATTGTTTCATACTTTAGTAATATCAAACTTTATAAACCTTCACGCAATACATGAGTGTGAGCCATGGATATAGCACTATGGGTGGAATAGAGTGTAATGATGGGGGTTATGTGGAGAAGATAAAAAGGAGAAAGTCTTACATCAATGAGGCTAATCAATGAGCTATGGAGATGCTCATCGATTGATGTTAATGCAAGGAGTAGGGATTGCCATGCAACGGATGCGCTAGAGCTATAAATGTATGAAAGCTCAACAAAAGAAACTAGAGGGTGTGCATCCAACTTGCTTGCTCACGAAGACCTAGGGCACTTGAGGAGGCCCATTGTTGGAATATACAAGCCAAGTTCTATAATTAAAAATTCCCACTAGTATATGAAAGTGACAAAACAAGAGACTCTCTATCATGAAGATCATGGTGCTACTTTGAAGCACAAGTGTGGAAAAAAGGATAGTAGCATTGTCCCTTTTTATTTTTTATTTTTTTTGGGCCTTCATTTTTTATCTGTCCTTTCTCTCTCTTTTTATTGGGACAATGCTCTATTAAATGACGAACATCACACTTCTATTTATTTACAACTCAATGATTACAACTCGATACTAGAACAAGGTATGACTCTATATGAATGCCTCCGGCGGTGTACCGGGATATGCAATGAATCAAGTGTGACATGTATGAAAAATTATGAACGATGGCTTTGCCACAAATACGATGTCAACTACATGATCATGCAAAGCAATATGACAATGATGAACGTGTCATGATAAACGGGATGGTGGAAAGTTGCATGGCAATATATCTCAGAATGGCTATGGAAATGCCATAATAGGTAGGTATGGTGGCTGTTTTGAGGAAGATATAAGGAGGTTTATGTGTGAAAGAGCGTATCATATCACGGGGTTTGGATGCACCGGCGAAGTTTGCACCAACTCTCAATGTGAGAAAGGGCAATGCACGGTACCGAAGAGGCTAGCAAATATGTAAGGGTGAGAGTGCGTATAATCCATGGACTCAACATTAGTCATAAAGAACTCACATACTTATTGCAAAAATCTACAAGTCATCAAAAACTAAGCACTACGTGCATGCTCCTAGGGGGATATATTGGTAGGAAAAGACCATCGCTCGTCCCCGACCGCCACTCATAAGGAGGACAATCAAAGAACACCTCATGTTTCAAATTTGTTACATAACGTTTACCATACGTGCATGCTACGGGACCTGCAAACTTCAACACAAGTATTTCTCAATTTCACAACTACTCAACTAGCACAACTTTAATATCACTACCTCCATATCTCAAAACAATCATCAAGCATCAAACTTCTCTTAGTATTCAACACACTCATAAGAGAATTTTATTAATAATCCTGTATACCTAGCATATTAGGATTATTTAAGCAAATTACCATGCTATTTAAGACTCTCAAAATAATCTAAGTGAAGCATGAGAGATCAATAGTTTCTATAAAACAAATCCACCACTGTGCTCTAAAATATATAAGTGAAGTACTAGAGCAAAACTATATAACTCAAAAGATATAATTGAAGCACATAGAGTATTCTAATAATTTCCGAATCATGTGTGTTGCTCTCAAAAGGTGTGTACAGAAAAGATGATTGTGGTAAACTAAAAAGCAAAGACTCAAATCATACAAGACGCTCCAAGCAAAACACATATCATGTGGTGAATAAAAATATAGCTCCAAGTAAAGTTACCGATAGAAGTAGACGAAAGAGGGGATGCCTTCTGGGGCATCTCCAAGCTTTGGCTTTTAGGTGTCCTTAGATTATCTTGGGGGTGCCATGGGCATCCCCAAGCTTAGGCTCTTGCCACTCCTTGTTCCATAATCCATCAAATCTTTACCCAAAACTTGAAAACTTCACAACACAAAACTTAAAGTAGAAAATCTCGTGAGCTCCGTTAGCGAAAGAAAACAAAAGACCACTTCAAGGTACTGTAATGAACTCATTATTTATTTGGTGTTAAACCTACTATATTCCAACTTTTCTATGGTCTATAAACTATTTTACTAGCCATAGATTCATCAAAATAAGCAAACAACACATGAAAGACAGAATCTGTCAAAAAGAGAACAGTCTGTAGTAATATGTAGCTAGCGCAAGATATGGAACCCAAAAAATTCTAAAATTAGTTTCTGGGCGTGAGGAATTTATCTATTAATCATCTTAAAAAAGAATTAACTAAATAGCACTTTACAAATAAATATGGCAGCAGTTCTCGTGAGCGCTAAAGTTTCTATTTTTTACAGCAAGATTAACAAGACTTTCCCCAAGTCTTCCCAACGGTTCTACTTGGCATAAACACTAATTAAACACAAAAACACAACCAAAACAGAGGATAGATAAAATATTTATTACTAAACAGGAGAAAAAAGCAAGGAATAAAAATAAAATTGGGTTGCCTCCCAACAAGCGCTATCGTTTAACGCCCCTAGCTAGGCATAAAAAGCAAGGATAGATCTAGGTATTGCCATCTTTGGTAGGCAATCCATAAGTGGCTCTCATAATAGATTCATAAGGTAATTTAATTTTCTTTCTAGGAAAGTGTTCCATGCCTTTCCTTAATAGAAATTGGAATCTAATATTTCCTTCCTTCATATCAATAATTGCACCAATCGTTCTAAGGAAAGGTCTACCAAGAATAATATGACATGAAGGATTGCAATCTATGTCAAGAACGATAAAATCTATGGGCACATAATTCCTATTTGCAACAATAAGAACATCATTAGTTCTTCCCATAGGTTTCTTAATAGTGGAATCCGCAAGGTGCAAGTTTAGAGAGCAATCATCCAAATCACGGAAACCTAACAAATCACACAAAGTCTTTGGAATCGTTGAAACACTAGCACCCAAATCACACACAGCATAGCATTCATGATATTTAATTTTAATTTTAATAGTAGGTTCCCACTCATCATAAAGTTTTCTAGGGATAGAAACTTCCAACTCAAGTTTTTCTTCATAAGATTGCATCAAGGCATCAACGATATGTTTAGTAAAAGCTTTATTTTGGCTATAAGCATGAGGAGAATTTAGCACGGATTGCAACAATGAAATACAATCTATCAAAGAGCAATTATCATAATTAAATCCCTTGAAATCCAAAATAGTAGGTTCATTAACATCTAGAGTTTTGATCTCTTCAATCCCACTTTAATCAAATTTAGCATCAAGATCTAAAAACTCCGAATTTTTGGAATGCCTTCTAGGTAAAGGTGGATCATATTCAGTCCCATCATTATCAAGATTCATATTGCAAAACAAAGATTTAATAGGGGACACATCAATAACTTTTAGATCTTCATCTTTATTATCATGGAAACTAGAAGAACACACTCTTATAAAGGAATCTTTCTTAGCCCGCATCCTAGCGGTTCTTTCTTTGCACTCATCAATGGAAATTCTCATGGCATTGAGAGACTCATTGATATCATGCTTAGGTGGAATAGATCTAAGTTTAAAAGAATCAACATCAAGAGAAATTCTATCAATGTTCCTAGCCAACTCATCAATCTTAAGCAATTTTTCTTCAATCAAAGCATTGAAATTCTTTTGCGAAGTAATAAATTATTTAATATTAGATTCAAAATCAGAGGGCATCTTATTATAATTTCCATAATAATTGTTGTAGTAATTACCATAATTATTAGAGGAATTTCTAGGATAAGGCCTAGGATCAAAGTTTCCTCTATACGCGTTGTTACCAAAATTGTTCCTACCAACAAAATTCACATCCATAGATTCATTATTATTCTCAATCAAAGTAGACAAAGGCATATCATTAGGATTAGAAGAAACACTTTTATTAGCAAATAATTTCATAAGTTCATCCATCTTTCCACTCAAAACATTAATTTCTTCTATTGCATGCACTTTCTTATTAGTAGATATTTCAGTGTGCCATTGAGAATAATTGACCATAATATTATCTAGGAGTTTAGTAGCTTCTCCTAAAGTGATTTCCATAAAAGTGCCTCCCGCGGCCGAATCTAAAAGATTTCTAGAAGCAAAATTCAATCTGGCATAAATTTTTTGTATAATCATCCACAAATTCAAACCATGAGTACACTACTAGGAAAAGGGCTATAGATAGGATTGACACTAATGGCACACCAGGGAAGTAGTGCGCCACTACTATATACTAATGGCGCACCAGTTGGTGATGCGCCATTAGTGTGGAAGACACTAATGGCGCACCAGAAAACTGGTGCGCCACTAGTGATAATTTTTTTCTTTCATTTTTACATACATTCTAATGGCGCATCCTACCTCTGGTGCGCCATTACTAGTTCTAACTAGTAATGGCGCACCAGACATGGAGTGCGCCAGTACTGAATTTTTTTATTCTTTTTTTGCAAAACTACTAATGGCGCACCGCCTCACAGTGCGCCATTACTAGTTTAAACTACTAATGGCGCACCCTGTAAAAGTGCGCCATTAGTATATATATATATATATTTTACTTTTCTACAAAACTACTAATGGCGCACCACCTGCAGGTGCGCCATTAGTAACCAGGGTTACTAATGGCGCATTTGCAGGTGGTGCGCCATTAGTAACCTGGGACCCCAACAAGATATTTTGGACAGCCCCACACCTACCCACTCACTTTCCCCACTTCATTCCCTCCACCTCCTTCTCCAAGCTTTCGGCTGCCTCCTCCTCCTCACCTCATTTCCACCATAGATTCATCAAAATTAAGTGGTGAAATTACCTTTTTTTTGATAGGTAAGTAAGGGGAAAGCTATCTTCATGATGTAGATCTACTTTTTTTCTCCCTAGCTCGCTCCAACAATGTGCACATGCACTTTTTGTGGCCTAGCTAGATCTATGTATGTTTGTGGTGTTGCATGTGTTTGTGGTGTTGCATATATGTTTGTGTTTGCAGGTACCGGTATTTGAAATGTGATAGTTGCCAATATTTTGCCGGAATGTTGATTCATTTCCGTTTCGGCGAGAATTTTGGCACTATGCATTCTTTTTGGTCCTATTTTTAGGGAAGGTCATGCCAAATTTTTTCTTGGTTCTAAAATATCATTTTGCTCTACCCCGCAGGCGACCATGGTCCGCACGATGACCGAAGCATCGTGAATAGGTTTTTGAGCTCCACGAAGGCCGAGATGCTTCAAAAGAACGAGACGGAGATAAGATGTTCGTGTCGAAGATGCAAGCTGAAGAGCCTTATTGCGGACCCGGATTCCAGGCAGGTGCGGGACCACCTGCTCTTGCGTGGTTTCATGGATGGCTATCGGTGGCAAGGTGATGAAGATGACTATGAAGTCGTCCATGGGGGCCGGGCAAGAAATGAGGAAGGGCAACAAGACAAGTACCACCGCGGCGACGGCGGGCGAGAAGACGAAGAATCTCCAGGACATGATCACGACGGTGATGCTGTACACAGTCATCATGTAGAAGATGTCGTACATGATGATGAGGAAGATCAAGACGAAGGGCATGATCATGAAGATGAAGATGCCGGAGCAGACGACGATGGAGGCTGGGTGCAGGACCCTCATATTCAAGAGCTGCTTCTCAAGCAGACGGATAACGCAAGAGCTGCCGCCCGAGAGAAAGCCAAGCTAGATCAACTGGAGATAGACGCGGTTACTCCATTGTATGAAGGATGCAAGCCCGAGGATACCTGCCTGAAAGTAACGCTCATGGCTCTGGAGATGAAGGTAAAACACAAAATGACCGACGCATGCTTCGACAAGAACATGTCGTTCTGGCACGAACGTCTTCCCAAGGGGAACAAGTGCCCGACCAGTTTTGAGGAGGCGAAGAAAATCGTGTGCCCTCTGGATTTACCGCACGTGAAATACCATGTGTGCATGAACAATTGCATCATTTATTGGGACGAGCACGCGGAGTCTACCATATGTCCGGTGTGCGGCATCACTTGATACAAGAAGAGGAAGAAAGCTCCTCGAAAATCGGTGTGGTACTTTCCGATCACTCCTTGTCTGCAGCGGTATTTCGCGGACCCTAAGGTAGCAAAGCTCCTGCGTTGGCACGCGGATAGGGAGGAGAAGAAGCGGGAAGATGACGGAAATGATCCGGAGATAAATAAAAAAGACAAGATGCTGAGTCACCCTAAGGATGCGAGCCAGTGGCAAGCGTTGAACTTCGAATACCCAGAATTTGGGAAGGATCCAAGGAACATCATGCTGGGCACGAGCACCAATGGAGTCAATCCGTTTGGTAGCCAGAGAAGCACACATAGCACGTGGCCTGTGTTTGTGTGGATGTACAACCTTCCCCCCTGGTTGTGCATGAAGAGGAAGTACATTCACATGAGTATGCTAATTGAAGGGCCGAAACAACCAGGGAACGACATCAATCTGTATCTGGGGCTGTTGAAAGAGGAGCTAGACACGCTGTGGAAAACGCCAGCCCATACGTGGGACGCCGTAGAGAAAGAATATTTCCCTATGAGAGCCGCACTGCTCACAACGGTGCACGACTATCTCGGTTACGGATATCTCGCGGGGCAGGTAGTCCATGGATTTTCTGGATGCGTAAGGTGCATGGATGACACAACGTATCGCCAGCTAGATAGAGATCCCGGATCTTCGAAAACCGTGTTCATGGGACATCGAAGGTGGCTTCGCGATGATGACCCGTGGAGGAAATGCAAGGATCTGTTCGATGGTGAAACCGAACCCCGAAAACGCCCGCGTACGAGGAGCGGCGAGGAAATAGATGAGCTGTTGAAAAATTGGAAAGATTGCCCACTGCCGGGAAAGAAGCAAAAGGCGCCAGAGCCGGGAAAGAAGCGAAAGGCGCCAGAGCCACTGCTGAAGGTATGGAAAACGAGGTCTGTTTTCTGGGACTTGCCGTACTGGAAGATCCACCGTGTGCCTCACAGCCTTGATGCCATGCATATCACGAAGAACGTGTGCGAGAGTCTGCTTGGTACCTTGCTCAACATGCCAGAGAGGACCAAAGATGGGCCGAAAGCAAAGGCAGACTTGAAATCAATGGGCATCAGGTAGGAGCTTCACGCTAATGATGATGATGATGATGAGGCGAAGCAGGACACAGAAACTCGTCGCAAAGGCAAAAAGGCCAAGAAGACCGGAAGTGACTACCCTCCCGCGTGCTTCACTATAAGTCAGGAGGAGATCGAGCAGTTTTTCACCTGCCTCGTAGGAGTAAAACTTCCTTACGGTTACGCGGGGAAGATAAGCGGATACCTAGACCCAGCGAAGCAGAAGTTCAGCGGGATGAAGTCTCACGACTGTCATGTGCTGATGACGCAGATACTTCCAGTTGCAATCCGTGGGATCATGGACGTGCATGTACGTGAAACGCTATTTGGCCTATGCAACTTTTTCAACGTCATCTCTCGGAAGTCGATTGGCGTGAGGCAACTCAGAAGGCTACAGGAAGAGATCGTGGTGATACTATGCGAGCTTGAGATGTACTTCCCGCCCGCATTTTTCGACGTTATGGTGCATCTGCTGGTCCATATCGTGGAGGATATCATCCAACTCGGGCCGACGTTCCTGCACAGCATGATGCCGTTCGAAAGGATGAATGGTGTCATCAAAGGATACATTCGCAACATGTCACGTCCAGAGGGAAGTATAGCCAGGGGCTTTCTGACCGAAGAGTGCATCTCGTACTGCACGAATTATCTAGGCATCGAGAACCCCGTTGGTCTACCCGTCAACAGGCACCTCGGCAGGTTCGCTGGATGGGGTCACCGTGAGGGTCGCTGCGAAATGCATGTCGACTTCGAGGGTCGACTCGCTGACTTTGAAAGAGAAAACCTAGTCGCGCTACAACACATAGACGTGGTCGATCCTTGGGTGGTAGAGAACAAAACCTTTATTGAGAAGAAGTACAATGACCGAGGCCAACAGAGGACGGACAGAGATATAATCAAAGAGCACAACTCATGTTTCATGCGTTGGTTCAAGCAGAAGCTTCTGTCGTACCCTTTACATGAGGATTCTTCCGCGGAAGAACAACTCATATTCGCCTTGTCACAGGGCGCCGAGCACAACCTGATGACCTATGAGGCGTACGATATCAACGGCTACACATTCTACACAGAGGATAAGGACATGAAGAGCGATGGTTATCAGAACTCTGGGGTAACGATGGAATCCTACACCGGTAACGACAAGGACGGATACTATGGAAGGATCGAGGAGATCTATGTAACACCCTCGATACGACTATAGCTCCCACGTGTCGAGGCACGACTTAGAGACATAATCGCATTGAAGGCATATGTCGCAAGTTAGGCAATCTTCACAACATCCCATGTAATATAAATAATAAAGGGGAGATAACATAGTTATCTTACACTCGCCACGTAAATCAAGTACATAAATAACATTACATCATCCAAACACTCATGGCCCGACTACGGCGCCAAAAAATAAAAGAGAACCCAACATGCGACACGGTCCCGATCACCCCCAACTGGGCACCACTACTGATCATCGGGAAAGGAAACATAGTAACGTTGAGAGTCCTCGTCGAACTCCCACTTGAGCTCAAGCGCGTCTCCTAGAGCGGAATCATCAGGCCCTGCATCTGGTGTAATAGTAATCTGTGAGCCACCGGGACTCAGCAATCTCGCACCCTTGCGATCAAGACTATTTAAGCTTATAGGTAAGGCAAGGTAAATATGAGTGGAGCTGCAGCAAGCGACTAGCAAGTATGGTGGCTAACTTAACCGCAAAAGAGAGCGAGAAGAGGAGGCAAAGCACGAGCGAGAAACTAGAGAGCAACCTGCGCAAACATTACTCCAACACCGTGTCCGCTTCCCGGACTCCGTCGAGAATAGGCCATCACGGTAACACACTCAGTTGATTCATTTTAATTAAGTTAAGGTTCAAGTTATCTACAACTGGACATTAACAAATTCCCATCTGCCCATAACCGCGGGCACGGCTTTTGAAAGTTCAGTCCATGCAGGGGAGTCCCAACTTAGCCCATGACAAGCTCTCACGGTCAACGAAGGAATAGACCTCCTCCCAAGACGTTCCGATCAGACTCGGTATCTCGGTTACTCAGGACACTTCGACAGGTTAAAACAAGACCAGCAACACCTCCCGAATGTGCCGACAAATCCTGATAGGAGCTGCACATATCTCGTTCTCAGGGCACACTCAGATAGGTCAAGCTACGAGTAAAACCAACCCTCAAGTTTCCCCGAGGTGGCCCCGAAGGCTGCCCGGTTCGGACCAACACTCAGATTGAGCACTGGCCCGGGGGGGGGGGCTTAAAATAAGATGACCCTTGGGCTCCGGTAACCCAGGGGAAAAAAGTGGCTAGGTGGCGAATGGTAAAACCAAGGTTGGGCATTGCTGGAAAAGCTTTAATCAAGGTGAGCTATCAAGGGGTTCCCATTATAACCCAACCGCGTAAGGAACGCAAAATCCGGGAACATAACACCGATATGACGGAAACTAGGGCGGCAAGAGTGGAACAAAACACTAGGCGAGAGGCCAAGCCTTCCACCCTTTACCAAGTATATAGATGCATTAAGATAACATAGCAATATAATGATATCCCAACAAGTAAATAAAAGATGTTCCAACAAGGAACGGCCTTCAATCTTCACCTGCAACTAGCAACGCTATAAGAGGGGCTGAGCAAAGCGGTAACATAGCCAATCAACGGTTTGCTAGGACAATGGTGGGTTAGAGGTTTGACATGGCAATTTGGGAGGCTTGAAAGCAAATGGTAGGCATGGTAGCATTGGCATAGCAAAAGAGCGAGCAAACTAGCATAGCAAAGATAGTAGTGATTTCGAGGGTATGTTCATCTTGCCTGCACAGTTGTCAGAGTTGACTTGATCCTCGAAAGCAAACTCAACGGGCTCCTCGTTAGAGAACTCGTCTCCCGGCTCTACACAAACAAGACAAACAAGCAACAAGGATACAATCAACCACGTGCAAACTCAAACAACACAATGCAAAGATGATATGCTATGCGGGATGCGATGCGGGATGCAAAATGCAAGATATGACAGGAAATGCATGAACCTGGTCTCAACTTGGAAAACCAAGTGTGCCAATGGAAATATGAGATGAAATCGCTTGAAAACGATATAAATAACGCCGGAATCGGAGTTACGGTTTGGAAATGGCAAGCGATTCAAAAATGACACCGGTCTACGATTTACAGCAAGTAGGCATCTAAATGCAATGGAATGAACATGCTACAGCACCCAAACATGACAACAAAATACATGGAAGGGATGCATACAAGATGCTTAACAAGAGTCTAGCACTGAGCTACGGCCAATTCATCCATTAATAGGTTCAAACAAGCATGGCAAAAATGCATATGGCAAACAGATCTCAGACTTAGTGAAATCAACACTTGTCTGGAATTTCAGATCAGGTAGCATTCTTCGGAGCAACAAAACTACATGCTACAGGATCTGAACAAGGCAAAGTAAAGCATGGCATGGAGCTGCTCAAAGAGCTTAACAAAAGTCCCTTAGTGACCTTGAGCGAAAAGGGATCAGAAAATACATTTGCAAGCATGTGAACATAGCAAAAACATAATCAGTTTTCATACTTAGTGAAAACTGACACATGCTGAAATGTAACTCAAGTAGGCATGTTTACGAGCTCGATGCACTCACTATGGTGCAAGTCATGGTAAGACAAGCATACACCCATCAAGAAGTCACAAAATTCAAGCTAGACATGGCAAGAACAATAGCATAGCGTGCATGGATCAACTACAACATCATCGGCAAAATTGCAAACAAGTTGACAATCTGCCCAGATTCACAAAGTAGCAAAAGTAGAGCTCGATTGACTCAAGCTAGGGTGCTCTATAATTGCAAACAAAGACATGGATGGATAGACCACTACAAGATTAACAAAACATCCTTACTGATCATCCTCAAAAGAGGCACAGATCACTAGGAAACAACATGAACATATGGCATCATGAGATAAACAGCTCCAGGACTTTGTGAAATTACTAAGTCCCTGAAAACAGACATAGCAAGTGCATCACTTTGCAAGCTTGCACTAGTCACCACACACATCACAAAAATACATGGGTTGCACCTCTGGAAAGATGACAAAACCCTTAACAAAACACATGTAGAGCATCAGGGCATAGCATGCACACATTAATCATGGCAAAAATGACAAAAACCTAAACGGAGTAGCAGATCTGACAATTAACTCAAGTAGCCCTCTTCTAACAGCATTTCGGGCATCAAGATGAACTCAAATGAAAATGATGCAATGGAATGAAATGATGTACACTCGGAGATGAACATTTTGATATGCTATATGCATGAATCGGAGCTACGGATGCAAAGTTACGGAGCCATGAACATGTGCACTTGTACTGAAATTTCTAGGACTTAGACGAATTTGACCTAGGGTTTTTGGATCTAGATCTCGCACACGGAAATCGAGGAACTCCGCGAGGAACTGTAGCTTCCGGAGAGGAGGAGGTTGCCGGCGACGAGGGGGAGGCCGGACGGCGGCGGCCGGCGGGCACGTACGCCGAGGTTGGCCGCGGGTGGCGCCTCGTGCGGCCGGCGGCGAGGGGCGGTGCCGCGGCACGGAGGAGCGGTGCCCGGGATGGCGAGCGGCAGCGGCGGGCCGGCGGCGCTGCGGCAGCGGCGGACGGCGGCGGGCGCGGCGCCGTGGAGGAGAGGGTGCGGGCGCGCGGCGATGGGCTCGCGGGGGGGGGGGGGGGCTACGGGCCCGAGCGGGCTCCGGCGGCGGTGGGAGGCGGCGGCCACTTAGGCTGTGCCATGTGGCGGCGGCGGGAGGCGTCCGGACATGTCCGTCGGCCGGGTTTTGTCCGGCGCTGCGCGGCGGGTTGGATCTAGGGTTTGGGAGGAGGAGGAGACCCGGGATTTCATGGAGGGATCTATTTATAGCCATAGAGGGAGCTAGGAGAGTCCAAATGAGGTGCGGTTTTCGGCCACGCGATCGTGATCGAACGATCTAGATGATGGAGCAGAGTTAGGTGGGTTTTGGGCCAAATTGGAGGGGTGTTGGGCTGCAACACACACGAGGCCTTTTCGGTCCCTCGGTTAACCGTTGGAGTATCAAACGAAGTCCAAATGATACGAAACTTGACAGGCGGTCTACCGGTAGTAAACCAAGGCCGCTTGGCAAGTCTCAGTCCAATCTGGAAATGTTTAAACCCCACACACGGAAGAAAGCTAGAAATGACCACCGGAGGAGAACGAAGCGCCGGAATGCAAAACGGACAACGGGGAAAATGCTCGAATGCATGAGACGAACACGTATGCAAATGCAATGCACATGATGACATGATATGAGATGCATGACAATGACAACAGCACACGGAGACAAAGACCCGAACCCGAGAATATAAATTAACTTAACGCCGGAAACGGCAAGAGTTGGAGTACAAATTCGGAAAGTTACATCCGGGGTGTTACAACACTCCACCACTACGAAAGGATCTCGTCCCGAGATCTAGGACTGAAAGAACGCCGGGTACTCAGAACGGTGGTGATCCTCGCATTCCCAGGTAGCTTCACAGTCGGAATGGTGTGACCACTTGAATTTGAGAAATTTGATTGACTTGTTGCGAGTCTTGCGTTCAGTCTCTTCAAGAATAGCAACTGGGTTCTCACGATAAGAGAGATCTTCTTGGAGCTCAATGTCCTCGAACTTGACGGTGCGGTCAGGAGTCTTAAAGCACTTTAGAAGCTGAGAGACATGGAACACGTCATGAACATTTGCAAAGTTTGAAGGAAGCTCGAGTTGATAGGCGAGGTCGCCTCTCTTACTGACAATCTTGAAAGGTCCCACGTATCTAGGGGCAAGCTTCCCTTTGATACCGAAGTGACGAGTACCTTTCATAGGAGAGACGCGGAGGTAAACATGATCTCCGATCTCGAAAGCCAAATCACGGTGCTTACTATCATAGTAGCTCTTCTGGCGGGATTGGGCTACTTTGAGGTTATCACGAATGACTTTGCACATTTCTTCTGCCTCTGTGATTAAGTCATTACCCAAAAGCTGACGTTCACCGGTTCCAGACCAGTTGAGAGGGGTACGGCACTTCCTGCCATACAGAATTTCAAAAGGGGCCTTTCCCGAACTTGCTTGAAAACTGTTGTTGTAGGAGAATTCAGCATAAGGAAGACAACCTCCCACTTCATGCCGAAGGAGATCACACAAGCCCTGAGCATATCTTCAAGAATCTGGTTGACACGCTCGACTTGACTGCTAGTTTGAGGATGGAAAGCTGTGCTGAAACAGATGTTGGTGCCCATGGCCTTCTGAAAAGAATACCAAAACTTCGAGGTAAAGATGCTGCCACGGTCTGAAGAGATCACTTGAGGAATACCATGCAGAGAGACAATTCGAGAGGTATAGAGTTCCGCCAATTGAGCTGCAGCGATCGACTCTTTGATAGGCAGAAAATGAGCCACTTTAGTGAGTTTGTCGATGACAACGAATATAGCATCATTGCCATGCTTGGACTTTGGAAACCCATTCACGAAGTCCATCTCAATGTGGTCAAACTTCCATTCTGGAATGGTAAGAGGTTGGAGGAGACCTGCTGGCCTTTGGTGTTCTGCCTTCACTCTTCTGCAGACATCACATTCATTCACGAATTGAGCAATCTCGCGCTTCATTCGAGTCCACCAGTAAGCCTGCTTGAGGTCCTGATACATCTTCGTGCTCCCAGGGTGGATGGAGAGGAGAGAATTGTGAGCCTGGTTCATGATCACTTTACGGAGGTCACCTTTGGGTACAACAATACGATCCTCGAAGAATAGAGTGTCCTTGTCATCAAGGCGGTAGCACTTGTACTTGGGTTGGCTCTTGGCAATCCCAATCTTCACCTTTTTCACCATAGCATCAAGAAGCTGGGCTTGGCGAATCTGGTCTTCCAAGGTAGGAGAGACTTGAAGGTTGGCGAGGAAACCTTGAGGAACAACTTGTAGATTAAGTTTGCGGAAAGCTTCACAAAGCTCGGGTTGATAAGGCTTGAGAATCAGACTATTGCAGTAAGCTTTCCTGCTCAAAGCGTCAGCAATCACATTGGCGTTGCCTGGAGTATACTCAATACTCGGATTATACTCTTGAATCATTTCGACCCATCGAGTTTGCCTGAGGTTGAGATTAGGCTGAGTGAAGATGTACTTGAGACTCTTGTGATCAGTGAAAATGTCCACTTTTCTTCCCAATAGAAGATGTCTCCAAGTCAAAAGAGCATGCACAACTGCCGCCAACTCGAGATCATG
This sequence comes from Triticum urartu, assembly GCF_056163025.1. Classification (NCBI taxonomy): domain Eukaryota; kingdom Viridiplantae; phylum Streptophyta; class Magnoliopsida; order Poales; family Poaceae; genus Triticum; species Triticum urartu. The sequence goes on from NC_141876.1 coordinate 542,862,059, forward strand.
AGTGGGGTAGTTCTTCTCATTAGGCTTCAACTGGCGAGATGTATAAGCAACAACTTTCTTCTCTTGCATCAATACTGTGCCAGGACCTTGGAGAGAGGCATCACAAAAGACCTCGTACGGCTTGGATTCATCAGGCGGAGTCAGAATTGGAGCAGTGATCAATTTCTCTTTCAAAGTGTTGAAAGCAATATCACACTCCAGAGACCAAACATACTTGACGTGCTTCTGAAGAAGATTTGAGAGATGCTTCGCGATCTTAGAAAAGTTTTCAACGAATCTTCGGCAGTAGCTTGTGAGACCGAGAAAACTGTGCAGTTGCTTCACGTTCTGAGGAGGTTCCCAATTCACAATTGCAGACACCTTCTCAGGATTCACGGCAATGCCCTTGGCAGAGATGGTATGACCAAGATAAAGCACTTCATCGAGCCAAAATTCACACTTGGAGAACTTGGCGTAGAACTAATGTTCCCTGAGCTTATCAAGAACCAAACGCAAGTGCTTGGCATGATCTTCCTTGTTCTTGGAGAAAACCAGAATGTCGTCGAGATAGACCAAAACGAAGTCATTGGTGTAGGCGTTGAAGATGAAGTTCATCATGCGAGAGAACGTCGGAGGAGCGTTGACGAGGCCAAAAGACATGACAGTGTATTCATATGAACCAAAGCTTGTCCTGAACGCCGTCTTGGGAATATCTTGCTCACGGGTTCGAATCTGATGATAAACCATACGGAGATCAAGCTTGGAGAATACTCGAGCACCTTTGAGTTGTTCGAACAGCTCATTGATGTTGGGAAGTGGGTATTTGTTCTTGATGGTCTTCTTGTTCACTGGACGGTAATCAACACAAAGTCGGTCCGTTCCATCCTTCTTCTTCACAAAAAGAACACCACAACCCCACGGAGAAGAACTAGGCCGGATGAGACCCATTTTCTCTTGAATATCGAGTTTCTTCTTCAGCTCCTTCAACTCTTCAGGTCCGAGCTTGTAAGGACGTTTGCAAACAGGTTCCGTGCCAGGCTCAAGATCAATAACGAATTCAACTGGCCGGTGCGGAGGCACTCCTGGAAGCTCTTCTGGAAAAACGTCTTGATATTCGCAAACGACTGGAATTTGAGAGATAGCATCCAATTCACCCTTCTCATTGAGAGAAAATAGACGGATGGTACCATCACGAGCGGCAAAGACAATTACATCCTCAGACGAATGAGTCAATTGAATCTGCCTGGCTGCACAATCAAGTTGAGCCTTGTGCTTAGAAAGCCAATCCATTCCGAGAATAAGATCAATATCCGAGTTACCAAGAACCATTGGGGAAGAAAGGAACTTGTAGTCGCCCAATATGATAGTAACATCTGGCACCTCCAGACTAGCACTCAAACGTTTGCCAGGAGAAACGATATCCATTTGTTTACCCAAATGAGAAGAAACGAACTCATGCTTGGTAAAAAATGGCTTTGACATGAAACAATGTGATGCACCAGTGTCAAAAAGTAGTAACACCCCGGGTGTAACTTTCCCAATTTGTACTCCAACTCTTGCATTTTCCGGCGTTAAGTTAATTTATATTCTCGGGTTCGGGTCTTTTTCTCCGTGTGTTGTTGTCATTGTCATGCATCTCATATCATGTCATCATGTGCATTGCATTTGCATACGTGTTCGTCTCATGCATTCGAGCATTTTCCCCCTTGTCTGTTTGGCATTCCTGCGCTTCGTTCTCCTCCGCTGGTCATTTCTAGCTTTCTTTCGTGTGTGGGGTTTAAACATTTCCGAATTGGACCGAGACTTGCCAAGCGGCCTTGGTTTACTACTGGTAGACCGCCTGTCAAGTTTCGTATCATTTGGACTTCGTTTGATACTCCAACGGTTAACCGAGGGACCGAAAAGGCCTCGTGTGTGTTGCAGCCCAACACCCCTCCAATTTGGCCCAAAACCCACCTAACTCTGCTCCATCATCTAGATCGTTCGATCACGATCGCGTGGCCGAAAACCGCACCTCATTTGGACTCTCCTAGCTCCCTCTATGGCTATAAATAGATCCCTCCACGAAATCCCGGGTCTCCTCCTCCTCCCAAACCCTAGATCCAACCCGCCGCGCAGCGTCGGACAAAACCCGGCCGACGGACATGTCCGGACGCCTCCCGCCGCCGCCACGTGGCGCAGCCTGAGTGGCCGCCGCCTCCCACCGCCGCCGGAGCCCGCTCGGGCCCGTAGCCACCCCCCCCCCCCCCCCCCGCGAGCCCATCGCCGCGCCGCCCGCGCCCTCTTCTCCACGGCGCCGGGCCCGCGCCCGCCGCCGTCCGCCGCTGCCGCCGCTTGCCGTCCCGGGCGCCGCTCCACCGCTCCTCCGCGCCGCGGCACCGCCCCTCGCCGCCGGCCGCACGAGGCGCCACCCGCGGCCAACCTCAGCGTCCGTGCCCGGCGGCCGCCGCCGTCCGGCCTCCCCCTCGTCGCCAGTAACCTCCTCCTCTCCGGCAGCTACAGTTTCTTGCCGGAGTTCCTCGATTTCCATGCGCGAGATCTAGATCCAAAAAACCCTAGGTCAAATTCGTCTAAGTCCCAGAAATTTCAGTACAAGTGCACATGTTCATGGCTCCGTAACTTTGCATCCGTAGCTCCGATTCATGCATATAGCATATCGAAATGTTCATCTTAGAGAGTACATCATTTCATTCCATTGCATCATTTTCATTTGAGTTCATCTTGATGCCCAAAATGCTGTTAGAAGAGGGCTACTTGAGTTAATTGTCAGATCTGCTACTCCGTTTAGGTTTTTGTCATTTTTGCCATGATTAATGTGTGCATGCTATGCCCTGATGCTCTACATGTGTTTTGTTAAGGGTTTTGTCATCTTTCCAAAGGTGTAACCCATGTATTTCTGTGATGTGTGTGGTGACTAGTGCAATCTTGCAAAGTGGTGCACTTGCTAAGTCTGTTTTCAGGGACTTAGTAATTTCACAAAGTCCTGGAGCTGTTTATCTCATGATGCCATATGTTCATGTTGTTTCCTAGTGATCCGTGCCTCTTTTGAGGATGATCAGTGAGGATGTTTTGTTAATCTTGTAGTGGTCTATCCATCCATGTATTTGTTTGCAATTATGGAGCACCCTAGCTTGAGTCAATCGAGCTCTACTTTTGCTACTTTGTGAATCTGGGCAGATTGTCAACTTGTTTGCAATTTTGCTGATGATGTTGTAGTTAATCCATGCACGCTATGCTATTGTTCTTGCCATGTCTAGCTTGCATTTTGTGCCTTCTTGATGGGTGTATGCTTGTATTGTCATGACTTGCACCATAGTGAGTGCTTCGAGCTCGTAAACATGCCTACTTGAGTTATATTTCAGCATGTGTCAGTTTTCACTAAGTATGAAAACTGATTATGTTTTTGCTATGTTCACATGCTTGCAATTGTATTTTATGATCCCTTTTGGCTCAAGGTCACTAAGGGACTTTCGTTAAGCTCTTTGAGTAGCTCCATTCCATGCTTTACTTTGCCTTGTTCAGATCCTGTAGCATGTAGTTTTGTTGCTCCGAAGAATGCTACCTGATCTGAAATTCCAGACAAGTGTTGATTTCACTAAGTCTGAGATTTGTTTGCCATATGCATTTTTGCCATGCTTGTTTGAACCTGTTAATAGATGAATTGGCCGTAGCTCAGTGCTAGACTTTTGTTAAGCATCTTGTATGAATCCCTGCCATGTATTTTGTTGTCATGTTTGGGTGCTGTAGCATGTTCATTCCATTGCATTTAGATGCCTACTTGCTGTAAATCGCAGACCGGTGTCATTTTTGAATCGCTTGCCATTTCCAAACCGTAACTCCGATTCCGGCGTTCTTTATATCGTTTTCAAGCGATTTCATCTCATCTTTCCAGTGGAACACTTGGTTTTCCATGTTGAGGCCAGGTTCATGCATTTCCTGTCATATCTTGCATTTTGCATCCCGCATCGCATCCCGCATAGCATATCATCTTTGCATTGTGTTGTTTGAGTTTGCACGTGGTTGATTGTATCCTTGTTGCTTGTTTGTCTTGTTTGGGTAGAGCCGGGAGACGAGATCTCTAACGAGGAGCCCGTTGAGTTTGCTTTCGAGGATCGAGTCAACTCTGACAACTGTGCAGGCAAGATGATCATACCCTCGAAATCACTACTATCTTTGCTATGCTAGTTTGCTCGCTCTTTTGCTATGCCAATGCTACCATGCCTACCATTTGCTTTCAAGCCTCCCAAATTGCCATGTCAAACCTCTAACCCACCATTGTCCTAGCAAACCGTTGATTGGCTATGTTACCGCTTTGCTCAGCCCCTCTTATAGCGTTGCTAGTTGCAGGTGAAGATTGAAGGCCGTTCCTTGTTGGAACATCTTTTATATACTTGTTGGGATATCATTATATTGCTATGTTATCTTAATGCATCTATATAATTGGTAAAGGGTGGAAGGCTCGGCCTCTCGCCTAGTGTTTTGTTCCACTCTTGCGGCCCTAGTTTCCGTCATATCGGTGTTATGTTCCCGGATTTTGCGTTCCTTACGCGGTTGGGTTATAATGGGAACCCCTTGATAGTTCGCCTTGATTAAAGCTTTTCCAGCAATGCCCAACCTTGGTTTTACCATTCGCCACCTAGCCTCTTTTTTTCCCTTGGGTTACCGGAGCCCAAGGGTCATCTTATTTTAACCCCCCACGGGCCAGTGCTCCCTCTGAGTGTTGGTCCGAACCGGGCAGCCTGCGGGGCCACCTCGGGGAAACTTGAGGGTTGGTTTTACTCGTAGCTTGACCTATCTGAGTGTGCCCTGAGAACGAGGTATGTGCAGCTCCTATCGGGATTTGTCGGCACATTCGGGCGGTGTTGCTGGTCTTGTTTTAACCTGTCGAAGTGTCTTGAGTAACCGAGATACCGAGTCTGATCGAAACGTCTTGGGAGGAGGTCTATTCCTTCGTTGACCGTGAGAGCTTGTCATGGGCTAAGTTGGGACTCCCCTGCAGGGACTGAACTTTCGAAAGCCGTGCCCGTGGTTATGGGCAGATGGGAATTTGTTAATGTCCGGTTGTAGATAACTTGAACCTTAACTTAATTAAAATGAATCAACTGAGTGTGTTACCATGATGGCCTCTTCTCGGCGGAGTCCGGGAAGCAGACACGGTGTTGGAGTAATGTTTGCGCAGGTTGCTCTCTAGTTTCTCGCTCATGCTTTGCCTCCTCTTCTCGCTCTCTTTTGCGGTTAAGTTAGCCACCATACTTGCTAGTCGCTTGCTGCAGCTCCACTCATATTTACCTTGCCTTACCTATAAGCTTAAATAGTCTTGATCACGAGGGTGCCAGATTGCTGAGTCCCGGTGGCTCACAGATTACTATTACACCAGATGCAAGGCCTGATGATTCCGCTCTAGGAGACGCGCTTGAGCTCAAGTGGGAGTTTGACGAGGACTCTCAACGTTACTATGTTTCCTTTCCCGATGATCAGTAGTGGTGCCCAGTTGGGGGTGATCGGGACCGTGTCGCATGTTGGGTTCTCTTTTATTTTTGGGCCCCATAGTCGGGCCATGAGTGTTTGGATGATGTAATGTTATTTATGTACTTGATTGACGTGGCGAGTGTAAGCCAACTATGTTATCTCCCCTTTATTATTTATATTACATGGGATGTTGTGAAGATTGCCTAACTTGCGACATATGCCTTCAATGCGATTATGTCTCTAAGTCGTGCCTCGACACGTGGGAGCTATAGTCGCATCGAGGGTGTTACAAGTTGGTATCAGAGCCAGGTTCTCGCGGTTACACGGATGGTTGCGGACAGGTGCGTGGTCATGTTGTTCATGACGTTTGTGACCCGTCGTGGCACCCGGCATGGCACATGTACCAGACTGGAAGCACAGATGTTTGTGCCAAGAGGGAACGTTCCTGTGGCCCGATGAGGACGTCGGTTCCTCTGAGTGGGGGTGTATGTGATAGCCTGGCTTATTAGGGATGATAGACTACTCATATCAATAAGTAATTCCTTCTTTTCCGGGAGCCCATTCGGACAGAACTCCAAAGTTAAGCGTGCTCAGCTTGGAGTAGTGTCAGGACGGGTGACCGACCGGGAAGTTGCTCCCGGGTGCGCACGAGTGAGGACAAAGTGCACAGAAAAGACTTGTATTGATCTGTGGGGCCAGTCTAGATCCCGCCAGGAGTAACGACCACTGGCGGGTGTGTCCGGGGCGTTACAATCTGTGAGCTGAGCTTCGCTGGAGAGAAGGTCTCGATGTTCCGTGTCAGATGGGCCAAGAGCGTCCTAAAAGAAGACCGGTATTTCACCACCATGGTTATACCTGAAGCCAAATCCAAGACCGCGGGCGCAAACATCACCGCGAAAAATGAGCCATGGGTACTGGCTTCCCAAGTGGACCAATGCTTCTTCATTACCGACCCGTCAAAGCCCAGTCGTGTTGTCGTGAGGAGAGGCAAAAGGAAGATCATCGAAATGGATGGAGTAGCCAATGAGCAAGACTTTGACAAGTACGGCGACCCGAAGATCGAACATGACGACGACGATGAAGTAGCAGCACACACCACAAGAAGAAGCAGGACCACCCTACCTAAAGGACATCCGTTCCACAGAAGAACTCCATTTGCGAAAAAGAAGGGCAAGAAGATTGTGAACAGATAGCTAGCTAAGATCGATTGTATTTAAATCGTAGTCTTCATTTCTCGATTGTATTTCATGGGCACTTTTTGATATCATGAATATTTTTGAATTTCACGGGCACTTTTTGAATTCATGAGGACACTCGATCTCGATCCCCCTCCACCGCCGCCGACGAGCACCTGGCCCCCCGCACCCTCCCCCGCTCCACCACCGCCAACGGGCACCCCCCGCACCCTCCCCCGCTCCACCGCTGTCGCCGATGATATTTTCAAGTAACAAATTTGAATATATTTTTGAAAAAATTATTACTGTTTTTATAAAAAAATATTACTATTATGATTTAAACAAGTTTGAACATATTTAAACACAAATAAATATCAAACAACATTTAAAATGCAAAAAAAATAATATTGTGGAGCCTGGGAATAAAACCCAGGACCTCCTGGTGTGTGTGTTGCATGCTGACCAGTCGGGCTAGTGGGCGGGTTCTGATGTGGATTGGGTTAGGTGCAATATAACCTGTGCTCGAACTGTAATAAAAAAATTCTAATGGCGCACCGCTGCGGGGTGTGCCATTGCTATCTAAGAAAAGATTTCTAATGGCGCACCGCTGCCGGGTGCGCCATTGCTATCTAAAAAAAGATTTCTAATGGCGCACCACTGCGGGGTGCGCCATTGCTATCTAAAAAAAAGATTTATAATGGCGCACCGAGGTCTGGTGCGCCATTAGTAAGCTTCCCCCTAGCTATCTCCTTCGACCCTCTCTCCCTCGCCGCCAGATCCCCATCGATCGATCGACCCACCCCCAACCCAACCCCAGAAGCGAGCGAGCGACCGCCTAGGGTTTCGACCGCCGTCGTTCCTCGCACCTCATCCTCCCGTCAGTCGCCTTCGCTGCTCCGTCGCCCCGTCGCCCTCGCCGCTCTGTCGTCCTGTCGCCCTCGCCGCTCCGCCCCAACCAAGGTGCTCCCTCCACCCCGCCTGCCCCTGCCGTCTTCCGCCACCGGCCCCCTACTCTCCTTCGACCGCGGCGAGCAAGGAAACGGACGAGCTCGGACCCCGACCCCGACCCCAACCCCTCCGGCGACCAGGTACCTCTCCTCCTTCCTCCTTCCTCCCTCTCTCCACCATTCCCCATTCCCTCCCTCCCCTCGACCATGGCAGTCTATGGTTGCAAGATTGGGGAGGGCCTCCCCCTTCCTCCTTTTCCACTGCTGGTGGCAACATCCTCAACCCCCCGTCTTTTTTTCATTTTTGTTAGTTTGATTATCTGTAAATTGATGTGCCATGACCCAGTAGAGGCACATCCGAATTTTGTGTTTAGTTTTCTCACCCCAAATTGCATCCCATGACCCAGTAGACTAGTACAGATGACATGCCATGACCTAGTGCACTAGTAGAAATGTCATGGCAAATTTCACCACCATTCTGTACCATGGTATTTTTGTGATATGTAGTTTTTGATCTGGTTCAGAACTGGTAGGGGTATTCTAGGGCAATTTCCAATATGCAGTGAATGGCAAATTTAGATTCGTTCCACCACAATTTTTCCATTTTGTTTTTAGGGAGAACCAAATTTTGCCGCGGCAAATTCATACGTTCTGCCATCACTACATATGAGTTCTTTCTTGCCATGTCGTAGTTGCCATCAAGTTTTACATTTCTATCATAGTTTTGACGTGTCAATCGCATTATTTCTTCGAGCTGATGCATTGATTATGCCTTTGAGGCAGTTAGTTAACCTCCCACCTATGTTCATGCAGGGATATTATTCTTGGAAAAGCCACTGTTGGTGATGGAATAGAAAGATAAGCAGGTACCTATCTTCAGTCCCAATCTAACAGGGTAGTCCATGGATTCAAACTAGCTAAAGGAGATTCAAACTGTCGAACCTTTAGGTTAACAACTCAACACAAACCAATCCCTGAAAGCAAAAACTCAACACAAACCAAGTGCATTATTTTTGTGACTATTTTCATGTTTGCAGAACCAATATTTTTGTGCCAACAGTTAGTTTACTCCCTCATGCCAACAACCACTCATTTTTTAGTTAACTCCTTACAGTTCAGATCATATTTTGATTGTCAACAATAGTGGACTTTTAAGGCTTTTTTAGAGGCAATACTAGTGGATATTAGGCCTTTTTACAGGCAATAATAGTAGAATTTTAGGCTTTTTTTGGAGGAGTGTGTTTCATGCTGGCCTACAGTGATGAATTAGTCAGAATTGTGTATGATTGTGCCTAAAGTAGATAATCTAAAGATACAGAAAAATAATTAGGGGAGCATGTGTGAATCTAAAGTATATTGTAAACTTCCAACATTTGCTCTGTTGTCCATGTGGTTGAAGCAATGAAGTTGAGTGTGTCATTCTTGAGCTGAAATAGAACTTGACAGCCTGTACAGTGAATATATGCAGTGAACAGAAATTGACAGGTTTTCTTGACTGAATTCAGTCCTGTATAGTGAATATATGCAGTCAATATACAATCATTGTAATTTTTGGGAGTAATTTTTGGTGTCAAATCACTCAAGCAGTAACTGAATTTTCAAACTGAACTTGACACAATACTATTCAGTTAATTTGCTTGGACAGTAGTATGTATGCTTATCACATTATGTATGGTGTTATGCCCTATTATCTCTGTTCAGTTGACTAATGAAGCACTAGGCTCATCCATGGTACAAGTTCACCTGTGAACACTTGAAATTAGTTAGGACATCCCGTACTGATAGATGTAAATTGTGTCGAGTAGGCTTTGAAGCATCGGTTTTTCCTGTTTCTAACTCTGAATCTGATATAAACCATACTATTGGCATAAGTGGTCTTTTGTATATGTGTTGATGCTTTGTTAATATAAAGTTATAGATGATGTTGTAATTGTGATGATGCTACTTGTGATCTTCTGAAATAACCCATTGGCGACTTCATTACGCGGGGATAATGATATTGCAGGTATCCCGAGAGGCCCTTGAGTTTGCCGGAATGTCGATTAACTTCCGTTCCGGCAAATTCGGGTACTCCATATGTCCTATTTTCAGCAAAGGTCATGCTAAAATTTTCCGTGAATTTTAGCATGACTTTGCCAAAAATAGGACATATGGGGTACTTGCGACTAATGCATGGGCCGGTGTATCTTAGTACTTAGTTAAGTAGGATCAACTACCCCGCCATTCTTGCTGCATAGGTGGCAATAGAGCCAAGTGATTAGTTCCAAGTGATTAGGCCCAACCTAGGGTGCCTCGGCATCGATAAACCCTAAATGATGAAAACTTAACTTAGCATTTAGGGTGCCTCGGCGTCGACAAACCCTAAATGATGAAACCTTGGCTTCTATAGGGTGCCTCGGTGTCGATGAGAACCTAAATGATGTACGCTTAGGCTTTTAGGGTGCCTCGGCGTCGACAAACCCTAAATGATAAAAGCTTAGCTTTTAGGATGCCTCGGTGTCGACAAACCCTAAATGATGATACCATGATCTTGTTCCTTGACAATAACCAACTTTTTGACCAAACTTTTTTCCTATTTAGAGCGAAACATGGCCCACAACGATGAGGCTGGCGGTTCGGGCGGCAAGCAATTCTGGGAGCTGTCCCAGGAGTTGGAGGAAGAACCTCACCTCTATGAGGACGCCGCGGAAGACACCGATCCTGACTACACAACCTAGTGGCGTCGGGGATGCCACCACTGATGATGGCGCCGCGGATGCCACCACTGATGATGGCGGCGCACGCACAGATGGCAGCCAACCGAAGAGGCAATGGAAGGACCGGCGCCCGAACGTGCTCGGCACCGTCAGGGAGGAATTTACTGAAGTGAACTCCGACGGGCATCCGACGACGCCCAAACACGTAGTCAAGGGGTACTCGATTCAGCTCGGGTGCATTCTCCGGAGCACCGCCTCGATCAACACCGAGAACCTAAGGCATAAGGACCGAGGGAATTTGCGCAGCCTCCTCTTCACGAAGCTGCACGAACGATACAAGTTCCCTGCTAAGTTCGCAAACACACGCCTCTCGGGTAATAAAGTGAATGGTGCCGCCCTCACGACGATGAGCACGGCCCTGTCTACTTGGAAAAGCACGGTGAAGGCAATGATTGACAAAGGTGATAGTTATGAGAAGATCAAGGTGAAATATCCTTTGATGAGCGAAGATGACTACAAGGAGTTCAAGATCAAGTGCGAGAGCCCCGCAACCTCCGAATCAAGTCAGTGGGGGAAAGAAATGCGGCAGTTGAACATAGGGGTCAACCAACTCGGTCCCGGCGGTTACAGAGTGGTGGAGCCTGTATGGGACAAGGAGGACGCGGAGCGTGCCGAGCAAGGCCTACCGCCCCGCTTCAAGAAATACAGTGACAAGCAGACCAGGAACTTTCTCAGGGCCCGGTACAAGGAGGACCCGGTAACAAAGGAGCTTACCACGGATCCGAAGACCAAGGAGCTTGAGCTTGTTCTAGTAAGGAATACACCCCCACGTAATTAGCTGCATATGGTTGCATTCTAATTAATCCCCAATATTTCTAAATGGTTCACGTTCCTTCCACAGGACAAAGAAAGTAGTAGCGCGGGATCGTCTCAGAGCTCCCCTTTCGACACCCCTTTGAATAGGGCATTGAACGTAATGAAAAACAGGGATAAGCTCAATAAGCTGAAGTCAGCTGGTTGTGTGGCCGGCAAAGGCTTGTCCACAAAATGGTCGTCATACTATGGCGCTGGTGGGCGAAAGGAGAAAAAGACTAGCTCGGAAAGCCAGTCGCGCGAGGTTGAAGCACTCAAGGCGCAAGTGGTGCGGATTCCGGAGATGGTCCAAGAGCAGGTGCAACAACAACTGGGATCGACGCTTACCGGCATTATGCCTACCTTGATTCATGGGATAACGACGTGGATTGCGGGTGGCCAATAGGGGCCGCCCCCGATTCCCAGCTTCACGGCCAGCAACTCACACAACGCGCAGGTAGCGCCATTGGTGTCTCCAGCGGTGGCGGTATTGGTGTCTACGGCGGCGGCGCCATTGGTGTCCCGGCGACGGCGGTATTGGTGTCTCCGACGCCGGCATTGGAGCTTAATGCACCCGGGTGTACGCCGGCCGGCACCTCGTCAGCAAGCGGCCCCTCCGTCAGTTACACGCCCGCCGTTGGCGGTGCCTCGACATTAGCCGAGATCGACGGCATCACGGTAACTAAGCCTCTCGGCCGAGGACTTCATCTCCTTGCCTTTGACTGGGCATCCCTGACGCCCTACATGTTTTCGCAGGGCGCCGCCAATGTTCCTTGCACTCTCCTGCACTTCGTGGGCGGCGAGTTGGTCGATGTCGCCAAGGGCAGAATCATTCAACCGGGCAACCTCGTGTTCCATGGTAATCCGATGCCACCCACAATGTATAGGTTTGAAGTGGTTCGAGTGCTGCCAGGCTGCGATGAGCTGTTACCTACGATTCGACCCGCTGGGGCCGACGAAGAAGATGAGATGACCCTCAGCGCCTGCGTAAGCTGGCCCCTACTTTGGCCGAAGAGCCAGATTCGTTTAGGGGCGGGGGACACCACCCCACAGACAAGACCGCCAGTCGTGCCGGCGCCAAGCCATGGCAAGAACGCCGCAATGCAACCGGACATGCTGGACATCCCTATGGCACAGGATCCGGACATGCATATGGCACAGGATCTGGACGATGACGACAATGACGATGGTACATTTACCAACATCGATAAGTACTTTGCCGAACATGGGTACGGTGACGAGTTCTGCAGGCCTCCTTCTCAAGAACCCAAACAAGACGACCGCGATCTAGCTGGTGCGACGGAGAAACCCAATTGCAACAGGCATCGTCTGGCGTTCAGTTCTCAGGAGACGCCTCCAGCTGCCGCCTTCACCGAGCCTCAGATAGCGGAGGTGCCAAATATTATCAGCCCCAACACGCTCAAGAAGGTGGTCTGTGAGCAGAACTCGGTCCCATTACAGCAGATCAAGAAAAAGGGCCGGAAACGGCCGACTAAAAAGGCCGCCGGTGCGAGCCAGCCGGCACCGAGTACGATCCATGCTCAGGACGGGCCACCTTCACCTAAGGATATCTCGAGGAGGGTGCATGTGGCGGGTAGGGTGATGCTACCGGCAAATATGCTCAGTGCTGCAACCGATGCTATGCGGAGTCTGCACGACAGTGTTCTTTCATTGGAGAAGCGGCGTCTCAGAGAGAATGATGTGGCATACCCGGTTTTCATGGCCAAGGTGCCAGAGGGCAAGGGCTTTGTGGATGGCGCCATCCGGGGTACGATCGTCCTGCGGTTTGATGACATCTTTGCTATGTTCAACCTTCATCCGCTGCACTACACCTTCGTTCGGCTGTTTTCGCTGAGTATGGAGATGCGGATCATTAGAGACAAGACCCCGGACATCGTGATCGTTGACCCCTTCTACATGCGTGCCAAGCTCTTGAGCAGCGCTGGGGACCGCCAAGTCGCGAGTTCACACCTCAAAGACGTCATTCTGGCAAACCCAGATAAGGATAACTTCCTTGTGCCTTACTTTCCCGAGTAAGTCATTCCTTAACCGCCCCGTAACATATGATTTCTTAGATTTCGATCGTTCTTTTTTTTCTAACATTCCGTGTTCTGTGCAGTGACACACATTGCACACTCATCCTCTTAAGCCCGAAATATTCCATGGCCACGTATTTCGACCTGAACCGTAACTCCAAGATAGACTACACAAATATCAAGAAAGTTCTTGATGATGTTCTCCCTGGCTACGCCAAATCTGGAGGCACCTTCATCAGGGCAGTTCATAAGTACGGCAAGCACGTGTTCGCCCACAATACGATGTTCTGCTGCGTCAAGCAGCCGCCTGGCTGTCAGAAGGATGCCTGCTACGCCCTCCATCACATGCGGGCTATCGTAAGGGACCATCATCACCTTCTGCTACCAAATAATCTCAAAGATTGGGCCGCGAGCTTGTCGGCAATCCAGGACGCGGACATCAAACAAGAATTCTTTCGCATCCAGTCGGAGTTTGCGAACATCATCCATCAAGATGTCCTTCATACCTCGGGGCAGTTCTTCCTCAGATATCAACCGTCCAACATTGAGATAGACGGAATGCTACAAATGCAGGCTGACAACGCCCACGATTTCATGACCATCACGACAGACGGTGGCTTCATCCACGCTCCTGTCCATGAGTCGAGTCAAAAGTAGTGATGTGTAGTTCCGAAACATTGATTTGCTCATGTTGTAATTAAACTTTAATGAATTGTATGTCTCTTTGGTTTGGACAGTCGTTCAACTTAGATGTAATCGATGCTATTTATTAGTAGGACCATAAATCGTGCTATTAATGTCTTGCTTTTCTCTTCGGATCCTTTTGTTGCATACTTATATATTGCTTATGTATGTATTGTCTGTTGTTTGGCTTGTGCATAGAGATGCCGTCGTATGTCGTGTACAAGGGTAAGGTTCCCGGAGTCTACAACGACTGGGAGGAGTGCCGGAGACAGGTTCACCGTTTCAGCGGTAACAGTTACAAAGGGTACACCACTAGGGCGGAGGACGAATCTAGATATGCCCGCTATCTAGCGGGAGAGAGGAGGGAGCATTGGAGGAACCGGATGAAGACCAGTTTGATCGCGATGACGCTCATCGTGATGACCGCAGCTCTCTCCTATGTGATGGTAGTTTAGATGATTGATATCGACTTGTAATGTGAAGAAAAACTCGATACTCGCGGTCTCGAGACTTGTAATGTTTTATCTTTGTTCGGTCTTTTGAATTCGGAGACTAATATGATGAATTGTATTCGGAGACTAATCTTCTATTGTATTCGATGAATCTGCTGTTGCTGTGTGCTACGGTCTATATTCTGTCAAATAATATATTTTGTAACCTGCGCAAAAATTAGAAAAGTAAAAAAAACCAAATATTCGTACTAATGGCGCATCACCACAAGGTGCGCCATTAGTATGCCAAAGGATACTAATGGCGCATCAATACAGAGTGTGCCATTAGTATGCCTAAGGATACTAATGGCGCATCAAGACAGAGTGCGGCATTAGTATGCCAAGTATACTAATGGCGCATCTATCCGCAGTGCGCCATTAGTGTGCCAAAGCACATGGTTAAATATGGCCCCTGGGAGGCACACTAATGGCGCATTGTGTTATATACTAATGGCGCACTGGATGGTGCGCCATTAGTATACCAGATACTAATGGCACACCAGTGGTGCGCCATTAGTAAAAATTACTAGTGGCGTGCTACTAATGGCGCACCGGTGATGCGCCATTAGTAGGCAAAACTGGTGCGCCATTAGTAGGCCTTTTCCTAGTAGTGGTAGGGCAATTACGTATCATTAATTTCATCCTCTCCCAAGCTTGTGCAACATGTTCATGATCAAGTTGCTTAAAATTCATAATATCATTTCTAAGAGAGATGATCTTAGCGGGAGGAAAATACTTAGAGATAGAAGCATCTTTGCACTTATTCCAAGAATCAATACTATTATTAGGCAAGGACGAAAACCAAGCTTTAGCATGATCTCTAAGCGAAAATGGAAATAGCTTCAATTTAACAATATCATTATCCACATCTTTCTTCTTTTGCATATCACACAAATCAACGAAGCTGTTTAGATGAGTAGCGACATCTTCACTAGGAAGGCCAGAAAACGGATCTTTCATGACAAGATTCAATAAAGGCAGCATTAGTTTCACAAGATTCAACATCGGTAAGAGGAGCAATCGGAGTGCTAATAAAATCATTGTTGTTGGTATTGGTAAAGTCACACAATTTAGTGTTATCTTGAGCCATCATGACAAGCAAGCAATCCAACACACAAGCAAACAAGAAACGGATAAAAAGAGGCAAACGGGAAAGAGAGGGAGGATAGAGAGAGAGGGCGAATAAAACGGCAAGGGTGAAGTGGGGGAGAGGAAAACGAGAGGCAAATGGCAAATAATGTAATGCGGGAGATAAGGGTTTGTGATGGGTACTTGGTATGTTTGACTTTTGCGTAGACCTCCCCGGCAACGGCGCCAGAAATGGCTTGTTGTCGGGAGTCAAATCTTGACTTGCGTGAACCTCCCCGGCAATGGCGCCAGAAATCCTTCTTGCTACCTCTTTAGCACTGCGTTGGTTTTCCCTTGAAGAGGAAAGGGTGATGCAGCAAAGTACCCTCAGTTTTTGAGAACCAAGGTATCAATCCAGTAGGAGGCTACGCGCGAGTCCCTCGCACCTGCACAAAACAAATAAATCCTCGCAACCAACGCGATAAGGGGTTGTCAATCCCTACACGGTCACTTACGAGAGTGAGATCTGATAGATATAATAAGATAATATTTTTGGTATTTTTATGATAAAGATGCAAAGTAAAATAAAAGGCAATGGAAGTATTGGAAGATTAATATGATGAAGATAGACCCGGGGGCCATAGGTTTCACTAGTGGCTTCTCTTAAGAGCATAGGTATTTTACGATGGGTGAACAAATTACTGTTGAGAAATTGACAGAATTGAGCATAGTTATGAGAATATCTAGGTATGATCTTGTATATAGGCATCACGTCCGGGACTAGTAGACCAACTCCTGCCTACATCTACTACTATTACTCGACACATCGACCGCTATGAAGCATGCATCTAGAGTATTAAGTTCATAAGAACAGAGCAACGCCTTAAGCAAGATGACATGATGTAGAGGGATAAATTCATGCAATATGATAAAAACCCCATCTTGTTATAATATAATACGTGCCTTGATGCCCCTACTGTCACTGGGAAAGGACACCGCAAGATTGAACCCAAAGCTAAGCACTTCTCCCATTGCAAGAAAGATCAATCTAGTAGGCCAAACCAAACTGATAATTCGAAGAGACTTGCAAAGATAACCAATCATACATAAAAGAATTCAGAGAAGATTCAAATATTGTTCATAGATAAACTTGATCATAAACCCACATTTCATCGGTCTCAACAAACACACCGCAAAAAGAAGATTACATCGAATAGATCTCCACAAGAGAGGGGGAGAACTTTGTATTGAGATCCAAAAAGAGAGAAGAAGCCATCTAGCTAATAACTATGGACCCGTAGGTCTGAGGTAAACTACTCACACTTCATCGGAGAGGCTATGGTGTTGATGTAGAAGCCCTCCGTGATCGATGCCCCCTCCGGCAGAGCTCCGAAACAGGCCCCAAGATGGGATCTCGTGGATACAGAAAGTTACGCGATGGAATTACGGTTTTGGCTCCGTACCTGATCGTTTGGGGGTACATAGGTATATATAGGAGGAAGAAGTATGTCGGTGGAGCAACAGGGGGCCCACGAGGGTGGAGGGCGCGCCTAGGGGGGGGGGTAGGCGCACCCCTCTACCTCGGGGCCTCCCTGTTGGTTGCTTGATGTAGGGTCCAAGTCTCCTGGATCTTTGTTCATTCCAAAAATCACGTTCTCGAAGGTTTCATTCCGTTTGGACGCCGTTTGATATTCCTTTTCTTTGAAACCCTAAAATAGGCAAAAGACAACAATTCTGGGCTGGGCTTCCGGTTAATAGGTTAGTCCCAAAAATAATATAAAAGTGTATAATAAAGCCCAGTAATGTCCAAAATAGTAGATAATATAGCATGGAGCAATCAAAAATTATAGATACGTTGGAGACGTATCAACCACGCACCATAACCGGGAACACCCCGATATTTTGCTCGCCCTCGCTTCTACCACGGTTTTTCCCTCATGGACAGCCCAAAGAATGTCATGCATCTGTGTCTCCGGCCCGCCCAGGACGAAAAGCCCATTTTCTGTCATGATTTTTTGTCATAGAAGTAGGACCCCACCACATCTCTGATGATACCGTGTTTTGTCACAATTATTGTCATAGAAGTGTCATAAGTATGACAGAAAAAAATTTGTTTGGCCCAAAATGTCACAGATGTGTCTTTTTTTTATAGTGAAGGCTCCTGCCAGTTGCCAATAACTTTTACAAAACATGATCATCTCATACAATAACGTATATCACATCATGTCTTGACCATATCACATCACAACATGCCCTGCAAAAACAAGTTAGACGTCCTCTACTTTGTTGTTGCAAGTTTTACGTGGCTGCTACGGGCTTCTAATAAGAACGGTTATTACCTACGCATCAATACCACAATGGTGATTTATCAAGTTTGGTGTTTTAACCTTCAACAAGGACCGGCCGCAGTCAAATCCGATTCAACTAAAGTTGGAGAAACAGACACCCGCCAGCCACCTTTATGCAAAACAAGTTGCATGTCTGTCGGTGGAACCGGTCTCATGAACGTGGTCATGTAAGGTTAGTCCAGGCCGCTTCATCCAACAATAACGCCGAATCAAAATAAGACCTAGGTGGTAAGCAGTATGACTATCACCGCCCACAACTCTTTGTGTTCTACTCATGCATATCATCTACGCATAGACCTCGCTCTGATACCACCATTGGGTAACGTAGCATACAGTTTCAAAAATTTCCTATGCTCACGCAAGATCTATCTAGGAGATGCATAGCAACGAGAGGGGAGAGTGTGTCCACGTACTCTCGTAGAACGGAAGTGGAAGCGTTTGACAACACGATTGATGTAGTCGAACTTCTTCTCGTTCCGACCAATCAAGCACCGAACGTACGTCACCTACGAGTTCGGCACACGTTCAGCTCGATGACATCCCACGAACTCTTGATCCAGCAAAGTGTCATGGGGGAGTTCCATTAGCACGACGGATTGGTGACGGTGATGGTGAAGTGATCCATGCAGGGCTTCGCCTAAGCACTACAAAGATATGACCAAAGTTATAAACCGTGGAGGGGGCGCCGCACATGGCTAACAATGTTTCGTGTGTGTTCTAGCGGTGGCCGCCCACATATATATAGGTTGGAGGGGAGGAGAGGTAGCCAAGGGGGTGCCCCAAGTAGGAGGAATCCTACTTGGGGTCCTCCCAATTCGGCCTCCCCCCTTTCCTATTCCTATTCGGAGTAGGAAGGGAAGAGGGGGAAGGGGGAATCCTATTCCCTGTTTCCTTTCCTTCTTCCCCTTTATTTCTCCAATTTGGCCAGCCCATATGGGGGGGGGGCACCAGCCCCTTTGTGGCTGGTGTGTTTCCCCTCTTGGCCCATTAGGCCCATATATATAGCTTGCCGGGGGTCGCCCGGAACCCCTTCCGGTCACCTGATACGTACCCGGTACCCCCAGAACACTTCCGGTGTCCGAATACTATGGTCCTATAAATGAATCTTTACCTCTCAACCATTTCGAGACTCCTCGTCAAGTCCGGGATCTCATCCGGGACTCCAAACAACATTCGGTCACCAAATCACATAACTCATATAATACAAAATTGTCATCAAACGTTAAGCGTGCGGACCCTACGGGATTGAGAACTATGTAGACATGACTAAGACACCTCTCCAGTCAATAACCAATAGAGGAACCTGGATGGTCATATTGGCTCCTACATATTCTACGAAGGTCTTTATCAGTCGAACCGTTATGACAACATACATTATTCCCTTTGTCATCGGTATGTTACTTGCCCGAGATTCGATCGTCGATATCTTCATACCTAGTTCAATCTTATTACCGGCAAATCTCTTTACTCGTTCCGTAATGCATCATCCTGCAACTAACTCATTAGTCACATCACTTGCAAGGCTTATTATGATGTGCATTACCGAGAGGGCCCAGAGATACCTCTCCGATACTCGGAGTGACAAATCCTAATCTCGTTCGATGCCAACCCAATAAACACCTTCGGAGATACCTGTAGAGCATCTTTATAATCACTCAGTTACGTTGTGATGTTTGATAGTACACAAGGTATTCCTCCAGTATCCGGGAGTTGCATAATCTCATAGTCAAAGGAATATGTATATGACATGAAGAAAGCAATAGCAATAAGACTTAACATCATTATGCTAAGCTAACGAATGGGCCTTGTCCATCACATCATTCTCCTAATGATGTGATCCCATTCATCAAATGACAACACATGTCTATGGTTAGGAAACTTAACCATCTTTGATTAACGAGCCAGTCTAGTAGAGACTTAGTAGGGACACAGTGTTTTGTCTATGTATCCACACATGTATCAAGTTTCCGGTTAATACAATTCTAGCATGAATAATAAACATTTATAACGATAGAAGGAAATATAAAATAACAACTTTATTATTGCCTCTAGGGCATATTTCCTTCACCATGTCCACCTTGATCTCATGCATGGCCTTCCTAGTGTTCTTAATTATATATGCCCAAGATTGAAGGATACACCTTTGCTCCTTTGCAAGCCTCGGCTTCTCATCTTGACCTTCAACTATAGCTCTTCTTCTCAAATCCTTCAGCATCTATTGCCTTCTATTATTTCACCTTGCCACCTTAGTCATAAATGATGTCACATAGATTGGTCAATCAGATCTGTAGTATGACAGGCCAATGCACATCAATCCACTGCACCGGACCACAATGGACACCTCCCTGCTAAAGTAAAGCAAATGTAAGAAATGTTGACATCATAACTAAATTAGTAAATTGCTCACTAGTCACTACTCCCAAGTAGCTAACAATTCTATAGACTAACATTATACAAATATGCCGGCCATTTGCAAAACTAACAGAACTGAAAATGGGTGTTGGTGAATGGCAATTTCCTTGACAAAGTACATAGCCTATGGCCATTTCATGTGCTAGTCATTGCAGACACCTCAATATGCAATACTTTCTTACTGCTCGATCTCCTTACACCTCATTAACAACAAAGATTAACATTGCAATTTCCCTGTCTAACTACAAATCAATTTCATGTGCTAGGCATTGTACCTAGTTCTTACTAGGTACATAAATTGAGTATCTAACAAAAACACGACCACATTTCGATCAAGTTACTACCAAACCTCGTAGGTCAACTAGAGCACGTTCCGCACCAGAGTGGTACGGTAATCCTGTTCTGGAAGTCATGTTATTAGACCATGACGAACCTACGAACTATGAGGAAGGGATGATGAGCCCAGATTTCGATAAATGGCTTGAGGCCATGAAATCTAAGATATGATCCATGTATGAAAACAAAGTATGAACTTTGGTTGACTTGCCCAATGATCGGCAAGACATAGAGAATAAATGGGTCTTCCAGAAGAAGACTGACACTTATGGTAATGTTACTGTCTACAAAGCTCGACTAGTCGCAAAAGGTTTTCGACAAGTTCAAGGAGTTGACTACAATGAGACTTTCTCACCCGTAGCGATGCTTAAGTCTGTACGAATCATGTCAGCAATTGCCGCATTTTATGATTATGAAACCTAGCAAATGGACGTCAAAACAGCATTCCTTAATGGATTTCTTAAAGAAGAGTTGTATATGATGCAACCAGAAGGTTTTGTCGATCCTAAAGGTTAAACAAAGTGTGCAAGCTCCAGTGATCCATTTATGGACTGGTGCAAGCATCTCGGAGTTGGAATATACGCTTTGATGAGGTGATCAAAGCATATGGTTTTATACAGACTTTTCGAGAAGCCTCTATTTACAAGAAAGTGAGTGGGAGCTCTGTAGCATTTCTAATATTATATGTGGATAACATATTGTTGATTGGAAATGATATAGAATTTCTGGATAGCATAAAATGATATTTGACTAAGAATTTTTCAATGAAGGACCTCGGTGAAGCTGCTTACATATTGGGCATCAAGTGTTGGGGAACATAGCATGAAATTTGAAAAAAAATCCTACGATCACGCAAGATCCATCTAGGAGATGCATATCAACAGGAGGGGGAGAGTGTGTCCACGTACCCTCATAGACCGAAAGAGGAAGCGTTAGGTTAACGCGGTTGATGTTGTCAAACATCTTCGCGATCCAACAGATCAAGTACTGAACATACGACACCTCCGAGTTCAGCACACGTTCAACTCGATGATGTCCCTCAAACTCTTGATCCAGCCAAGTGTCGAGGGAGAGTTTCGTCAGCATGACGGTGTGGTGATGATGATGGTGATGTGATTCGCATAGGGCTTCGCCTAAGCACTACGATAATATGACCGGAAGAGTAAACTTTGGAGGGGGTCACCGCACACGGCTAAGAAAAATTGTTGTGCTTTGGGGTGCCCCTGCCCCTGTATATAAAGGAGGAGGGGAGGAGGCCGGCCTAGGGGCACGCCCAAGTGGGGGGGGGAGGGGTGCTACCTCTTGAGCACTGCATTGGATTTCCCCGAAGAGGAGAGGATGATGCGGCAAAGTAGCGTAAGTATTTCCCTCAGTTTTTGAGAACCAAGGTATCAATCCAGTAGGAGGCTATGTGCGAGTCCCTCGTACCTACACAAAAACAATAGCTCAACGCAACCAACGCGCTTAGGGGTTGTCAATCCCTTCACGGTCACTTACGAAAGTGAGATCTGATAGAGATGATAAATAATATTTTTGGTATTTTTGGTATAGAGATGCAAAGTGAAAAGTAAAAGGCAAAGTAAAAGCAAAGCAATAATAAAGTGATGCAGATTGATATGATGAAAGAGACCCAGGGGCCATAGGTTTCACTAGTGGCTTCTCTCAAGAGCATAAGTATTCTACGGTGGGTGAACAAATTACTGTTGAGCAATTGACAGAATTGAACATAGTTATGAGAATATCTAGGTATGATCATGTATATAGGCATCACGTTCGAGACAAGTAGACCGACTCCTGCCTGCATCTACTACTATTACTCCACTCATCGACCGCTATCCAGCATGCATCTAGAGTATTAAGTTACAAATAGAGTAACGCCTTAAGCAAGATGACATGATGTAGAGGGATAGTTTCATGCAATATGATAAAAACCCCATCTTGCTATCCTCGATGGCAACAATACAATACATGCCTTGCTGCCCCTTCTATCACTGGGAAAGGACACCGCAAGATTGAACCCAAAGCTAAGCACTTCTCCCATGGCAAGAAAAACCAATCTAGTAGGCCAAACCAAACCGATAATTCGAAGAGACATGCAAAGATAACCAATCATACATAAAAGAATTCAGAGAAGATTCAAATATTATTCATAGATAGACTTGATCATAAACCCACAATTTATCGGTCTCAACAAACACACCGCAAAAAGAAGATTACATCAAATAGATCTCCACAAGAGAGGGGGAGAACATTGTATTGAGATCCAAAAAGATAGAAGAAGCCATCTAGCTACTAACTATGGACCCATAGGTCTGAAATAAACTACTCACACTTCATCGGAGGGGCTTGGATGATGATGTAGAAGCCCTCCGTGATCGATTCCCCTTCCGACGGAGCTCCGGAACAGGCCCCAAGATGGGATCTCGTGGATATAGAAAGTTGCAGTGGTGGAATTAGGTTTTTGGCTCCGTCCCCGATCGTTTGGGGGTACGTAGGTATATATAGGAGGAAGGAGTACGTCGGTGGAGCTTCGAGGGGCCCACGAGGCAGGGGGCGTGCCCTAGGGGGGGCGCCCTCCACCCTCGTGACCGCATCGTGGCATTCTTGACGGAGGGTCCAAGTCTCCTGGGTCTTATCGGATGAGAAAATCACGTTCCCGAAGGTTTCATTCCGTTTGGACTCCGTTTGATATTCTGTTTCTCCGAAACACTGAAATAGGAAAAAAACAGCAATTCTAGGCTGGGCCTCCGATTAATAGGTTAGTCCCAAAAATAATATAAAAGTGGAAAATAAAGCCCAATATGGTCCAAAACAGTAGATAATATAGCATGGAGCAATCAAAAATTATAGATACGTTGGAGACGTATCAAGCATCCCCAAGCTTAATTCCTGCTCGTCCTCGAGTAGGTAAATGATAAAAAGAGAATTTTTGATGCGGAGTGCTACTTGGCATAATTTTAATCTAATTCTTCTTAATTGTGGTATGAATATTCAGATCCGAAAGATTCAAGACAAAAGTTCATATTGACATAAAAATGATAATACTTCAAGCATACTAACCAAGCAATTATGTCTTCTCAAAATAACATGGCCAAAGAAAGTTCATCCCTACAAAATCATATAGTTTAGTCATGTTTCATTTTCGTCACACAAGAATGCTCTCATCATGCACCACCCTGATGACAAGCCAAGCAATTGTTTCATACTTTAGTAATCTCAAACCTATAAACTTTCACGCAGTATATGAGTGCGAGCCATGGACATAGCACTATGGGTGGAATAGAATATAATGAAGGGGGTTATGTGGAGAAGACTAAAAAGGAGAAAGTCTCACATCAATGAGGCTAATCAATGGGCTATGGAGATGCCAACCGATTGATGTTAATGCAAGGAGTAGGGATTGCCATGCAACGGATGCACTAGAGCTATAAATGTATGAAAGCTCAACAAAAGAAACTAGTGGGTGTGCATCCAACTTGCTTGCTCACGAAGACCTAGGGCACTTGAGGAGGCCCATTGTTCGAATATACAAGCCAAGTTCTATAATGAAAAATTCCCACTAGTATATGAAAGTGATAACATGAGAGACTCTCTACTTTGAAGATCATGGTGCTACTTTGAAGCACAAGTGTGGTAAAAGGATAGTAACATTGTCCCTTCTCTCTTTTTCTCTCATTTTTAGGGCCTTCTCTTTTTTATGGCCTTTCTCTTTATTTATTTATTCCTCACTTGGGACAATGCTCTAATAATGATGATCATCACACTTCTATTTATTTACAACTCAATGATTACAACTCGACACTAGAACAAAGATGACTCTATATGAATGCCTCCGGCGGTGTACCGAGATATGCAATGAACCAAAAGTGACATGTATGAAAGAATTATGAACGGTGGCTTTGCCACAAATACTATGTCAACTACATGATCATGCTAAGCAATATGACAATGATGAATGTGTCATGATCGATGAACGGAATGATGGAAAGTTGCATGGCAATATATCTCGGAATGGCTATGGAGATGCCATAATAGGTAGGTATGGTGGCTGTTTTAAGGAAGATATAAGGAGGTTTATGTGTGAAAGAGCGTATCATATCACGGGGTTTGGATGCACTAGCGAAGTTTGCGCCAACTCTCAATGTGAGAAAGGGCAATGTACGGTACCGAAGTGGCTAGCAAGGATGGAAGGGTGAGAGTGCGTATAATCCATGGACTCAACATTAGTCATAAAGAACTCACATACTTATTGCAAAAATCTACAAGTCATCAAAAACCTCGGTACTACGCACATGCTCCTAGGGGGATAGATTGGTAGGAAAAGACCATCGCTCGTCCCCGATCGCCACTCATAAGGAAGACAATCAAATAACACCTCATCTTTCAAATTTGTTGCATACCATTTACCATACGTGCATGCTACGGGACTTGCAAACTTCAACACAAGTATTTCTCAATTTCACAACTACGCAACTAGCATGAATTTGATATTATTACCTCTATATCTCAAAACAATCATCAAGCATCAAACTTTTCTTAGTATTCAACACACTCATAAGAAAGTTTTATTATTAATCTTGCATACCAAGCATATTAGGATTTTAAGAAAATTACCATGCTATTAAGACTCTCAAAATAATCTAAGTGAAGCACGAGAGATCAATAGTTTCTGTAAAACGAATCCACCACCGTGCTCTGAAAGATATAAGTGAAGCACTAGAGCAAAACTATAAAGCTCAAAAGATATAAGTGAAGCACATAGAGTATTCTATCAAATTACAAATTATGTATAGCTCTCTCAAAAGGTGTGTACAGCAAGGATGATTGTGGTAGACTAACAAGCAAAGACTCAAATCATAAAAGACGGTCCAAGCAAAACACATAGCATGTGGTGAATGAAAATGTAGCTCCAAGTAAAGTTACCGATAGAAGTAGAAGAAAGAGGGGATGCTTTCCGGGGCATCCCCAAGCTTTGGCTTTTAGGTGTCCTTAGATTATCTTGGGGGTTCCATGGGCATACCCAAGCTTAGGTTCTTGCCACTCCTTGTTCCATAATCCATCAAATCTTTACCCAAAACTTGGAAACTTCACAACACAAAACTTAAAGTAGAAAATCTCGTGAGCTCCGTTAGCGAAAGAAAAGAAAAGACCACTTCAAGGTACTGTAATGAACTCATTCTTTATTTATATTGGTGTTAAACCTACTGTATTCCAACTTCTCTATGGTTTATAAACTATTTTACTAGCCATAGATTCATTAAAATAAGCAAACAACACACGAAAAACAGAATCTGTCAAAATCAGAACAGTCTGTAGTAATCTGTAGCTAGCGCAAGATCTGGAACCCCAAAAATTCTAAAATAAATTTATGGACGTGAGGAATTTATCTATTAATAATATTAAAAAATAATTAACTAAATAGCACTTTCCAAATAAAAATGACAGCAGTTCTCGTGAGCGCTAAAGTTTCTGTTTTTTACAGCAAGTTCAACAAGACTTTCCCCAAGTCTTCCCAATGGTTGTACTTGGCACAAACACTAATTAAACAAAAAAAACACAACCAAAACAGAGGCTAGATAAATTATTTATTACTAAACAGGATAAAAAAGCAAGGAATAAAAATAAAATTGGGTTGCCTCCCAACAAGCGCTATCGTTTAACACCCCTAGCTAGGCATAACAAGCAAAAATAGATCTAGGTATTGCCATCTTTGGTAGGTAATCCATAAGTGGCTCTCATGATAGATTCATATGGAAATTTTATTTTATTTCTAGGGAAGTGTTCCATCGCGGCAAACAAGCAATCCAACACAGGAGCAAACAAAAAGCAAACGGGAAAAAAGAGGCAAATAGAGAAAGAGAGGGAGGATAGAGAGAGAGGGCGAATAAAATGGCAAGGGTGAAGTGGGGGAGAGGAAAACTAGAGGCAAATGGAAAATAATGTAATGCGGGAGATAGGGATTGTGATGGGTACTTGGTATGTTGAATTTTACGCAGACTCCCCGGCAACGGCGCCATAAATTCTTCTTGCTACCTCTTGAGCACTGCGTTGGATTTCCCCGAAGAGGAGAGGATGATACAGCAAAGTAGCGTAAGTATTTCCCTCAATTTTTGAGAACCAAGGTATCAATCCAGTAGGAGGCTACGCGCAAGTCCCTCGTACCTACACAAAAACAATAGCTCAACGCAACCAACGTGCTTAGGGGTTGTCAATCCCTTCATGGTCACTTACGAAAGTGAGATCTGATAGAGATGATAAATAATATTTTTGGTATAGAGATGCAAAGTGAAAAGTAAAAGGCAAAGTAAAAGCAAAGTAATAATAAAGTGATGGAGATTGATATGATGAGAAAGAGACCCGGGGGCCATAGGTTTCACTAGTGGCTTCTCTAAAGAGCATAAGTATTCTACGGTGGGTGAACAAATTACTGTTGAGCAATTGACAGAATTGAGCATAGTTATGAGAATATCTAGGTATGATCATGTATATAGGCATCACGTCCGAGACAAGTAGACCGACTCCTGCCTGCATCTAGTACTATTACTCGACTCATCGACCGCTATCCAGCATGCATCTAGAGTATTAAGTTAAAAACAGAGTAACGCCTTAAGCAAGATGACATGATGTAGAGGGATAGTTTCATGCAATATGATAAAAACCCCATCTTGTTATCCTCGATGGCAACAATACAATACGTGCCTTGGTGCCCCTTCTGTCACTGGGAAAGGACACTGCAAGATTGAACCCAAAGCTAAGCACTTCTCCCATGGCAAGGAAAACTAGTCTAGTAGGCCAAACCAAATTGATAATTCAAAGGGACTTGCAAAGATAACCAATCATACATAAAAGAATTCAGAGAAGATTCAAATATTATTCATAGATAGACTTGATCATAAACCCACAATTCATCGGTCTCAACAAATACACCGCAAAAAGAGGATTACATCAAATAGATCTCCACGAGAGAGAGGGAGAACATTGTATTGAGATACAAAAAGAGAGAAGAAGCCATCTAGCTACTAACTATGGACCCGTTGGTCTGAAATAAACTACTCACACTTCATCGGAGGGGCTTGGATGATGATGTAGAAGCCCTCCGTGATCGATTCCCCATCCGGTGGAGCTCCGGAACAGACCCCAAGATGGGATCTCGTGGATACAGAAAGTTGCGGTGGTGGAATTAGGTTTTTGGCTCCGTCCCCGATCATTTGGGGGTACGTAGGTATATATAGGAGGAAGGAGTACGTCGGTGGAGCTTCGAGGGGCCCACGAGGCAGGGGCGCGCCCTAGGGGGGCGCCCTCCACCCTCGTGACCGCCTTGTGGCTTTCTTGACGGAGGGTCTAAGTCTCCTGGGTCTTATCTAATGAGAAAATCACGTTCCCGAAGGTTTCATTCCGTTTGGACTCCGTTTGATATTCTGTTTCTCCGAAACACTGAAATATGCAAAAAACAACAATTCTGGGCCGGGCCTCCAGTTAATAGGTTAGTCCCAAAAATAATATAAAAGTGCCCAATATGGTCCAAAATAGTAGATAATATAGGATGGAGCAATCAAAAATTATAGATACGTTGGAGACGTATCAAGGGGAACCAACTAGGACTCCCAATCCAAGTCGGCCCCCTTTCCATTCTTTTGCAGGGTGGAAAGGGAAGGAGAGGGAGAGGGAGAAGGAAAGGGGGCCGTGCCCCCTTCCCCCTTGTCCAATTTGGACTCCCGTGGGGGGGTACCCCTTGCGGGCTCCCCTCTCTCTCCCCTACGGCCCATGTAGGCCCAATACTTCCCCGGGGCGTTCCGGTAACCCCTCGGTACTCTGATAAATATACGAAACGTCCCGAAACCATTCTAGTGTCCGAATACCATCGTCCAATATATCAATCTTTACCTCTCAACTATTTTGAGACTCCTCGTCATGTCCATGATCTCATCCGGGACTCCGAACAATCTTCGATTGCCAAAACACATAACTCATAATACAAATTGTCATCAAATGTTAAGCGTGCGGACCCTACGGGTTCGAGAACTATGTATACATGACCGAGACACATCTCCGATCGATAACCAAAAGTGGAACCTAGATGCTCATATTGGTTCCTACATATTCTACGAAGACCTTTATCGGTCAAACCACCATGACAACATACGTCATTCCCTTTGTCAACAGTATATTACTTGCCCGAGATTCGATCATCGGTATCCCCATACCTAGTTCAATGTCGTTACCGGCAAGTCTCTTTACTTGTTCCATAATGCATCACCCCACAACTAACTCATTAGTCACATTGTTTGCAAGGCTTATCGTGATGTGCATTACCGAGAGGGCCCAAAGATACCTCTCTGATACTCGGAGTGACAAATCCTAATCTCGATCTATGCCAACCCAACAAACACCTTTGGAGACACCTATAGAGCATCTTTATAATCACCCAATTATGTTGTGACATTTGATAGCATACAAGGCGTTCCTCCGATATTCAGGAGTTGCATAACCTCATAGTCAAAGGAATATGTATAAGTCATGAAGAAAGCAATAGCAATAAAACTTAATGATCATTATGCTAAGCTAACGAATGGGTCTTGTCCATCACATCATTGTCCTAATGATGTGATCCCGTTCATCAAATGACAACACATGTCTATGGTCAGGAAACTTAACCATCTTTGATTAAGGAGCTAGTCAAGTAGAGGCATACTAGGGACACTTTGTTTTGTCTATGTATTCACACATGTATCAAGTTTCCGGTTAATACAATTCTAGCATGAATAATAAACATTTATCATGATATAAGGAAATATAAATAACAACTTTATTATTGCCTCTAGGGCATATTTCCTTCAGTCCCCACTTGCCCTAGAGTCAATAATCTAGATTACATTGTAATGATTCTAACGCTCATTGAGTCTTGGTGTTGATCATGTTTTGCTCGTGGAAGAGGCTTAGTCAACGAGTCTAACATTCAGATCCGTATGTATTTTGAAAATCTCTATATCTCCTTCCTTGACTTGATCACGGATGGAGTTGAAGCGTCTCTAGATGTGTTTGGTTCTCTTGTGAAATCTGGATTCCTTCGCTAAGGCAATTGGTCCATTATTGTCACAAAAGATTTTCATTGGACCCGATGCACTAGGTTTTACACCTAGATCGGATATGAACTCCTTCATCCAGACCTTTTCATTTGTTGCTTCCGAAACAGCTATGTACTCTGCTTCACATGTAGATCCCGCCACGACGCTCTTCTTGGAACATCACCAATTGATATCTCCACCATTCAATATAAATACATATCTGGTTTGCAACTTAGAGTCATCCGGATCAGTGTCAAAGCTAGCATCGATGTAACCATTTAAGACAAGCTCTTTGTCACCTGCATAAATGAGAAACATATCCTTGGTCCTTTTCAGGTATTTCAGGATGTTCTTGACCGCTGTCTAGTGATCCACTCCTAGATTACTTTGGTACCTCCCTGCTAAACTTATAGCAAGGCACACATCAGGTCTGGTACACAGCATTGCATACATGATAGAACCTATGGCTGAGGCATAGGGAATGACTTTCATTTTCTCTCTATCTTCTGCAATGGTCGGGCATTGAGTTTGACTCAACTTCACACCTTGTAACACAAGCAAGAACCCTTTCTTTGACTGATCCATTTTGAACTTCTACAAAATTTATCAAGGTATGTGCTTTGTGAAAGTCCAATTAAGCGTCTTGATCTATCTCTATAGATATGCCTAATATATAAGTAGCTTCTCTGAGGACTTTCATTGAAAAATTCTTATTCAAGTATCCTTTAATCTCTCCCTAATAATAAAGCACGTATTGAGTCTCTGGGTTCACCATCGCGGCGTTTTTACACAAAGGTCCTTCTGATTTTTAGGAATTAAACCCGCATTCCATAATTAATCTGCTACGGAAAAGAAAAAAACGGTTTGCTAGAAAACAAAGCGCCCGTAGGCATCTGCCTCCTCGACCCCTCACCTATGCCTAGCCGAGCCATGCTGCCGCCACACCTCCGCCAGCTCGCCCCGTGGCCGCCGCACCTCCACCAGCTCACCGCCATGGCCGCAGCTTCGCCATCTCGCCTCCTCCTCCCCCACTCTATGTCCGCCACCTTCTCCCCTCCCGGCTGCTTCCTTATCCTGCCCCGCAAGGCCGCAAGCCTCTCAATGCCAGTGGTGGTGGAGCTGCCGTGCGGTTGAACGCCCCCCAAACCCCACCCCACCCCACCCTGCGGAGAGAAACGGTGGTGCAAAAGCACCGGTGCTGATCCAGTAATCCCCAAGCCCCAACCTTGCTTTTACCAGATCAGTTCCTCCCTCCACTGCTCCTCCCAGTCTCCAAGCCCCCAACCTTGCTTTTACCAGATCGGTTCCACCCTCCACTGCTGCTCCCAGTCTGATCCAAGACGACCGCACATCGCTGGCTTCCCACGCGCGAGGTCCTGGCAGCTGAATCGGGCACCAAGTCGGAAGCGCAAGTAGGAGGCGCGCATATCCGCCAGTGTTGGATCAGTAACATGGCAGTATGCCTCTTCTCCTCCCCTCTCAGTTACAGTGGCCTGCGTAGATCAATCTGAGAAGCTGCTGTTATTGTTCTCAGGCAGCAATGCATAGGGGAATTGTTTGCTCCTCCTTTATGTCTTAAAACTTGGACCTCTTCATCAATGAATTCAACGAGGACGAGATTGAGCTGCGTTTGCACTATTCTGTCCACCACAACAAGTTAGGAATGCTTTAACTTTTTTCATCCTATGTTGAACCATTCACTCTGCATTCTCATCCTTATTTCTTGATGTTGGGCAAGGCATTATAGATATTAGATGAGTTGCTAACTTCAGAAGGCTTCAATTCTAACTATAAGAAACTTTTATCAGGAATATTCAATTAGTTTAGTGGTCAATCAACTGGTGATACAATAAAAAGCTAGAAAGGGATGCAACTACTTTGGGATATATACACTGGAATTATATGAACACTGTTGGCCCAAAATTACAGGGGGCACTAAATTGTTGGCCATTTGGCCTCATGATTTTTTAATAATAACTGTTCTACCATGAAATCTTTCTTCAGCTAGCATTCCAACAGTACTGTGTGTTGTAGTCATATATATTTGAATCATTTGGTAATAAGAGTTTCCTCCTATACCATGCATTTGGTGTCGCACTCTAGTGTGAAAATGTTCCATGGTGCACTTATCACTTTACATGTTCTTTATTGACATTTTTACATTATATTGAATTATAAGTTTAGTGCTTACTCTTTTGTTACTTGCAGGCAACATGAGCATGCATTTCTGGGAGTTTGTAAGACAACATTGACCCTCTTATATATATTTCTGCTCGCTGCCAGAAACCAAATAAATAGTCCATCTATGTTGCTGCTCACTGACCGATGCTAAATAAATGACTTGTTCTCAAGCATTAGTTTCACTTTTTGATTCATATGCAATTTGAGGGTATGGATGACACACTGGTTTGCTTCTTTCACTACTAAAATTCTATCCACCATTAACTTATGGGCAAAGCTCCAGAGCCATGCCAACATGCCTGAGTAAATGCTTCTTGTGGCCTTCTGTAGCTTGATACAAGCCTCTGACAATAGTTAGAGGCTTTGCGTGTCTATAATACTTCCGCTCCCAGGATGTGCCAGTTCACCAACAGGATAGAGACCATGCAACTTGGAACGACAATTTTAATTTTTGTGTTTTTGATAACATACACAACCATGGCATTTTCTTCTGGAATATTGTTGTTTTCACAATAATAAGTTTGATAATGTTCATAACCATGGCATTCTTACTATGATGCAGCAATGCGCAGCTAGCTAGGTGTAGCTAATACAATAAGGTTGCTTTTCACTTCAGAATTCAGAGGAACTGAATGTTTATTTTACAGTTCAAACCAATTACTGGTCTGTTGCAAAATGATATTGTCTCATGGTACGGTTATCAAAATATAATCTTCACCATGGCCAAAGGTAAAATTCTTTGAGGGTATTAGTTTGTTTCATCCACCAAGTCAAACAACTGGTGGCATATGACGATGAGATGGGCTTCTTCAGCTCTTTATTTGGCAGTTTTCTTCTTGAATCCCCTCTCTGTTGTCATGAAATTTCAGCAACACAAATTTGTGATCTTGCCAGGTAATCATGCTGATTGAGAAAGAAATGGTACCCATGACTATGTATTGTACTAATATTGAGAAAAATGTATGTTTGTATCTCTTTCAGGTCCATGCTAGCTATTTCTTTGAACGGCATTCCGATAATATGTGCAAAAGGATGATGCCCATACGGACTAAATATCTCTTTTGTAGGTTAAAAAAATTGGTCTTCTGTGGGTTAGAAACCAAAGCTTGCTTGCGTACACTCTTGTGAATACTACTGTATCTCTCTCATCTCTTCTGTTGAGTGAGCGTTTGCGATGGACATGCAAGAACAAGAGCACAAGAAGTGTACAAATGAGCCAATGTAGAGCGGCTGACGATCAGATGATTTCATGTCCGTGCTAGCTATTCAGGACACATGATTACACTACATTACAAGTTTAAAAATGTGCAAAGTTGAAGTTGGTACTAAAGCGGATTTCTCTTTTTGATCTACAAACAAATTTTAGTCATAATATGTGCCAATCAAGTAGAAACACAAACTAGGATGTACAATATTTGTTTCTCCCGTTGCAACGCACGGGCCCCTTTGCTAGTGCTATCCAGAAATTCTATATCATTTCCAATCAACAATACGTCATCCACATATAATATTAGAAATGCTAAAGAGATCCCACTCACTTTCTTGTAAACACATGCTTCTCCAAAAGTCTGTATAAAACCATATGCTTTGATCACACTATCAAAGCATATATTCCAACTCCGAGAGGCTTGCACCAGTCCATAAATGGATTGATGGAGCTTGCACACTTTGTTAGCACCTTTATGATCGATAAAACCATCTGGTTGCATC
Organism: Triticum urartu; assembly: GCF_056163025.1. Classification (NCBI taxonomy): domain Eukaryota; kingdom Viridiplantae; phylum Streptophyta; class Magnoliopsida; order Poales; family Poaceae; genus Triticum; species Triticum urartu. The sequence continues at coordinate 542,895,508 of NC_141876.1, forward strand.
ATATACGACTCTTCTTTAAGAAATCCATTAAGGAATGTAGTTTCGACATCCATTTGCCAAATTTCATAATCATAAAATGTGGCAATTGCTAACATGATTCAGACAGACTTAAGCATCGCTACGGTTGAGAAGGTCCCATCGTAGTCAACTCCTTGAACTTGTCGAAAACCTTATGCCTTAAGTCGAGCTTTGTAGACAGTAACCTTATGCATCATCCCGCAACTAACTCATTAGTCACATTGCTTGCAAGGCTTATCGTGATGTGCATTACCGAGAGGGCGCAAAGATACCTCTCCGATACTCGGACTGACAAATCCTAATGTCGATCTATGCCAACCCAACAAACACCTTCAGAGACACTTTTAGAGCATCTTTATAATCACCCAGTTACGTTGTGACGTTTGATAGCACATAAGGTGTCCCTCCGGTATTCGGGGGTTGCATAATGTCATAGTCAAAAGAATATGTATAAATCATGAAGAAACCAATAGCAATAAAACTTAACGATCATTATGCTAAGCTAACAGATTGGTCTTGTCCATCACATCATTCTCCTAATGATGTGATCCCGTTCATCAAATGACAACACATGTCTATGGTCAGTCTTTGATTAACGAGCTAGTCAAGTAGAGGCATACTAGGGACACTTTGTTTTGTCTATGTATTCACACATGTATCAAGTTTCCGGTTAATACAATTCTACCATGAATAATAATCATTTATCATGATATAAGGAAATATAAATAATAACTTTATTATTGCCTCTAGGGCATATTTCCTTAATCAAGATCTACAGAGATAGATCAAGACGCTTGATAATACTTTCAATGAGTACAAAGCTTGACAAGATTTTTGAAAGAGTTCAAAATGGATCAGTCAAAGAAGGAGTTCTTGTCTGTATTGTAAGGTGTGAAGTTGAGTAAAGACTCAAAACCAGACCACGGCAGAAGATAAAGAGAGAATGAAAGTCATTCCCTACGCCTCAGCCATAGGTTCTATAAAAGTATGCCATGTTGTGTACCAAAAATGTTGTGTACCCTACCTTGAGTTTGGCAAGGGGTACAATAGTGATCCAGGAATCGATCACTAGGCAGCGGTCAGAATTATCCTTAGTTACCTTAAAGAGGACTAAGGAAATGTTTCTCGGTTATGGAGGTGATAAAGAGTTCGTCGTAAAGATTTACGTTGATGCAAGCTTTGACACTGATCTAGATGACCCTAAGTATCAATTTAGATACATATTGAACATGGGAGCAATTAGCTAGATTAGCTCCATGTAGGGCATTGTAGACATAGAAATTTGCATAATACATACGGATCTGAATGTGCCAGACCCGTTGACTAAACTTCTCTCACAAGCAAAACATGATCACACCTTAGTAATGTTTGGGTGTTAATCACATAGTGACGTGAACTAGATTATTGACTCTAGTAAACCCTGTGGGTGTTGGTCACATGACGATGTGAACTATGGGTGTTAATCACATAAAGATGTGAACTATTGGTGTTAAATCACATGGCGATGTGAACTAGATTATTGACTCTAGTACAAGTGGGAGACTGAAGGAAATATGCCCTAAAGGCAATAATAAAGTTGTTATTTATATTTCCCTATATCATGATAAATGTTTATTATTCATGCTAGAATTGTATTAACCAGAAACTTGATACATGTGTTGATACATAGACAAAACACAGTGTCCCTTAGTAAGCCTCTACTAGACTAGCTCATTAATCAAATATGGTTAAGTTTCCTAACCATAGACATGAGTTGTCATTTGATGAACGGGATCACATCATTAGGAGAATTATGTGATGAACTAGACCCATACCTTAGCTTAGCATAATGATCATTAAGTTTTATTGCTATTGCTTTCTTCATGTCATATACATATTCCTTTGACTATGAGATTATGCAACTCCCGGATACTGGAGGAATACCTTGTGTGCTATCAAAGGTCACAACGTGACTGGGTGATCATAAAGATGCTCTATAGGTATCTTTGAAGGTGTTTGTTGGGTTGGCATAGATCGAGATTAGGATTTGTCACTCCGAGTATCGGAGAGGTATCTTTGGGTCCTCGGTAATACACATCATAATAAGCCTTGTAAGCAATGTGACTAATGAGTTAGTTGCAGGATGATGTATTGTGGAACGAGTAAAGAGACTTGTCGGTAACAAGATTGAACTAGGTATGAAGATACCGATGATCGAATCTCGGGCAAGTAACATACCGATGACAAAGGGAATAATGTATGTTGTCATTATGGTACTACTAATAAAGATCTTCATAGAATATGTGGAAACCAATATGAGCATCCATGTTCCGCTGTTGGTTATTGACCGGAGAGGTGTCTCGGTCATGTCTACATAGTTCTCGAACCCATAGGGTCCACACGTTTAACGTTCGATGACGATTTTGTATTATATGCGTTATGTGATTCGGTGACCGAATGTTGTTCAGAGTCCCGGATGAGATCACGGACATGACGAGGAGTCTCAAAATGGTTGAGAGGTAAAGATTCATATATATGACGATGATATTCGGACGTTAGAAGTGTTCTAGGGGTACCAGGTACATATCAGGTCACCGGAAGCGGTTCCGAGCATCCCCCCGCAACTACATGGGCCTAATGGGCCAACAAGGGGACAGACCAGCCCCTAGGGGGCTGGTGCGCCCCATGTAGGCCGAAATAAGGGTGAAGGAAAGAGGAGAAGAGGGAAAGGAAGGGGAGGGATTCGGCCTCCCCCATCCTTCTCTCCTCTCTCCTCTTTCCTTCCCCTTCCGGATGAATATGGAAGGGGGGAGGCCGAATTGGAAGGCACCCAAGTAGGATTCCTCCTACTTGGGGTGCCCCCTTGGCTGCCTCTCCTCCCCTCCAACCTATACATTTGAGGGGGCACCACTAGAACAAACAACATTGATTCCCAGTCTTGTGCGGTGCCCCCTCCACAGTTTACGCCTCCGGTCATATTGTCATAGTGCCTAGGCAAAGCCCTGCATGGATCACTTCACGATCACCGTCACCACGCTGTCATGCTGATGAAACTCTCCCTTGACACTTTGCTGGATCAAGAGTTTGAGGGATGTCATCAAGCTGAACGTGTGCAGAACTCGGAGGTGCCGTACTTTCAGTGCTTGATCGGTCAGAACAAGAAGAAGTTCGACTACATCAACCGCGTTGTGAAACGGTTCCGCTTTCGGTCTATGAGGGTACATGGACTCACTCTCTCCCTTTCATTGCTATGCATCTCCTAGATAGATCTTGCTTGAGCATAGCATTTTTTTAAATTACATGCTACATTTCCCAACAGTGGTATCAGAGCCAGGTCTATGCATAGATGAGATGCACGAGTAGAACACAAAGAGTTGTGGGCGGTGATAGTCATACTTCTTACCACCAACGTCTTATTTTGATTTGGCGGTATCATTGGATGAAGCGGCCCGGACCAACCCTACATGACCACGTTCATGAGAGAGGTTGATGACCCACAAGTATAGGGATCAATTGTAGCTCTTTTCGATAAGTAGGAGTGTCGAACCCAACGAGGAGCAGAAGGAAATGACAAGTAGTTTTCAGTAAGGTAATGTCTGCATGTGCTGAAATTGTAAGTAACGAAGTAGTTTAATAGCAAGATAATTTGTAATGAGCAAGTAACAATATTAGTAACAAAAGTGCAGCAAGGTAGCCCAATCCTTTTGAGGCAAAGGACAGGCCAAAATGGTCTCTTATGATAAGAAATGCATTCTTGAGGGTACACGGGAATTTCATCTAGTCACTTTCATCATGTTGGTTTGATTTGTCTTCGCTACTTTGATAATTTGATAGGTGGGTGGACCGGTGCTTATGTGTTCTTCTTACTTGAACAAACCTCCTACTTATGTTTAACCCTCCCGCAAGCATCCGCAACTATGAGAAAAGTATTAAGAATAAATTCTAACCATAGCATTAAACTTTTGGACCCAATCAGTCCCTTACAAAATAGCGCATAAACTGGGGTTTAAGCTTCTGTCACTCTCGCAACCCACCATCTAATTGCTACTCCACAATGCATTCCCTTAGGCCCAAATATGGTGAAGTGTCATGTAGTCGACGTTCACATGACACCACTAAGGGAATAACAACATACACACTATCAAAATATCAAACACATATCAAGTTCACATGATTACTTGCAACATGATTTCTCCCGTGACCTCAAGAACAAAAGTAACTACTCACAAATGATAAACATGTTCATGATCTGAGGAGTATCAAATAGAATAATGGATCTGAACATATAATCTTCCACCAAATAAACCATATAGTAATCAACTACAAGATGTAATCAACACTACTAGTCACCCACAAGCACCAATCTATAGTTCCGGTAACAAGATTGAACACAAGAGATGAACTAGGGTTTGAGAGGAGATGGTGTTGTTGCAGATTTTGATGGAGATTTCCCTTCCCAAGATGGGAGAGTTGTCGGTGATGATGATGACAATGATTTCCCCCTCCGGGAGGGAAGTTCCCCCGGCGGAATCGCTCCGCCGGAGGGCTAAAGTGCTCCTGCCCAAGTTCCACCTCGAGGCGGCAGCGCTTCGTCCTGAAAGTCTCCTCCTTATTTTTTCTAGGTCAAAATTACTTATATACCAGAAGATGGGCACAAGAGGTGGGCCGAGGAGGCCACAACCCACCAAGGCGCGCCTGGGGGTGGGCCTGGCGCGCCCAGGTGGTTTGTGCCCACTTTCATCATGTTGGTTTGATTTGTGTTTGCTACTTTGATAATTTGGTACGTGGGTGGACCGGTGCTTAGGTGCTGTTCTTACTTGAACAAACCTCTTACTTATGATTGACCCTCCCGCAAGCATCCGAAACTAGGAGGAAAGTATTAAGAATAAATTCTAACCATAGCATTAAACTTATGTCCCATCGGTCCCTTACAAAATAGCGCATAAACTGGGGTTTAAGATTCTGTCACTCTCGCAACCCACCATCTAATTGCTACAGCACAATGCATTCCCTTAGGCCCAAATATGGTGAAGTGTCATGTAGTCGACGTTCACATGACACCACTAAGGGAATAACAACATACATACTATCAAAATATCGAACACATATCAAGTTCACATGATTACTTGCAACATGATTTCTCCCATGACGTCAAGAACAAAAGTAACTACTCACAAATGATAAACATGTTCATGATCAGAGGAGTATTAAATAGCATAATGGATTTGAACATATAATCTTCCACCAAATAAACCATATAGTAATCAACTACAAGATGTAATCAACACTACTAGTCACCCACAAGCACCAATCTATAGTTCCTGTAACAAGATTGAACACAAAAGATGAACTAGGGTTTGAGAGGAGATGGTGTTGTTGAAGATGTTGATGGAGATTACCCTCCCCAAGATGGGAGAGTTGTTGGTGATGATGATGACGATGATTTCCCCCTCTGGGAGGGAAGTTCCCCTGGCGGAATCGCTCCGCCGGAGGGCAAAAGTGCTCCTGCCCAAATTCCGCCTCAAGGCGTTGGCGCTTCATCTCGAAAGTCTCCTCCTTATTTTTACTAGGTCAAAATGACTTATATAGCAGAAGATGGGGGCCGAAGGTGGGCCTAGGAGGCCACAACCCACCAGGGCGCGCCTGGGGGGCCTAGCACACCAAGGTGGGTTGTGCCCACCTGGTGCCCCCCTCTGGTGTTTATTGGCTCAAGTATTTCTTAAATAATACGTAAAAAATCTCCGTGAAGTTTCAGCTCATTTGGAGTTGTGCAGAATAGGTGGTCTGACGTAGCTTTTCCAGGTCCAGATTTCCAGCTACTGGAATTCTCCCTATTGGTGTGTTCCTTGCAAATTATGAGAGAAAAGGCATTAGAATTACTCCAAAAAGCATTATTATGGATAAACCATTATAAATAACAGTAACAAAACATGATGCAAAATGGACGTATCACTAGTTCCACCGACAAACATGCAACTAGTTTTGCATAAAGGTGGCTGGCGGGTGTCTGTTTCTCCTACTTTAGTTGAATCGAATTTGACTGCGGGCGGTCCATGTTGAAGGTTAAAACAGCAAACTTGATAAATCACCGCTGTGGTTTTGATGCGTAGGTAAGAACGGTTCTTGCTAGAAGTCCGTAGCAGCCATGTAAAACTAGCAACAACAAAGTAGAGGACGCCTAACTTGTTTTTGTAGGGCATGTTGTGATGTGATGTGGTCAAGACATGATGTGATATACGTTATTGTATGAGATGATCATGTTTTGTAAAAGTTATTGGCAACCGGCAGGAGCCTTATGGTTGTATCTTTATTGTATGAAATGCAAACGCCATATAATTGAAGAAATATGCCCTAGAGGCAATAATAAAGTTATTATTTATTTCCTCATATCATGATAAATGTTTATTATTCATGCTAGAATTGTATTAACCGGAAACATAATACATGTGTGAATACATAGACAAAGATAGTGTCACTAGTATGCCTCTACTTGACTAGATCGTTGATCAAAGATCGTTGAGTTTCCTAGCCATAGACATGAGTTGTCATTTGATCAATGGGATCACATCATTAGGAGAATGATGTGACTGACTAGACCCATTCCGTTAGCTTAGCACTTGATCGTTTAGTTTACTGCTATTGCTTTCTTCATGACTTATACATGTTCCTATGACTATGAGATTATGCAACTCCCGAATACCGGAGGAACACTTTGTGTGCTACCAAACATCACAACGTAACTAGGTGATTATAAAGGTGCTCTATAGGTGTCTCCGATGGTGTTCATGGAGTTCGCATAGATCAAGAATAGGATTTTTCACTCCGATTGTCGGAGAGGTATCTCTGGGCCCTCTCGATAATGCACATCACTATAAGCCTCTCGGTAATGCACATCACTATAAGCCTTGCAAGCAATGTGACTAATGAGTTAGTTGCGGGATGACGCATTACGGAATGAGTAAAGAGACTTGCCGGTAACGAGATTGAACTAGATATTGAGATACCGACAATTGAATCTCGGGCAAGTAACATACCGATGACAAAGGGAACGACGTATGTTATTTTGCGGTTTGACCAATAAAGATCTTCGTATAATATGTAGGAACCAAAATGAGCATCCATGTTCCGCTATTGGTTATTAACCGGATACGTGTCTCGGTCATGTCTACATAGTTCTCGAACCCGTAGGGTCCGCATGCTTAAAGTTCTGTGACGATTGGTATTATGAGTTTATATGTTTTGATGTACCGAAGGTATTTCGGAGTCCCAGATATAATCACGGACATGACGAGGAGTCTCGAAATGGTTGAGACATAAAGATTGATATATTGGAAGCCTACATTTGGACATCGGAAGAGTTTCGGGTGAAATCGGGATTTTACCGGAGTGCCAGAGGGGTTACTGGAACCCCCCGGGGGTTAATGGGCCTTGTTGGGCCCTAGTGGAGAGAGAGAGGGGCCAGCCAGGGCAGGCCACGCACCCCCTCCCCCTCTGGTCCGAATTGGACTAGGAAGGGGGGAGGGCGCCCCCTTTCCTTTTCCTTCTCCCCCATCCTTTCCCCCTCCTAGTAGGAGTAGGAAAGAGGGGAGTCCTACTCCTACTAGGAGGAGGACTCCTCCTCCTGGCGCGCCCTATAGGGCCGGCTAGCCTCCCCCATGCTCCTTTATATACGGGGGCAGGGGGCACCCTAGGACACACAAGTTGATCATTGATCTCTCCTAGCCGTGCGCGGTGCCCCCCTCCACCATAATCCACCTCGGTCATATCGTAGCGGTGCTTAGGCGAAGCCTTGCGTCGGTAGCTTCATCAACATCATCACCACGCTGTCATGCTGACGAAACTCTCCCTCGAGCTCTACTGGATCGTGAGTTAGTAGGATGTCACCGAGCTGAACGTGTGCTGAACACGGAGGTGCCGTACGTTCGGTACTGAGGATCGGTCGATCGTGAAGGTGTACGACTACATCAACCACGTTGTCATAATGCTTCCGCTAAACGATCTACGAGGGTACGTGGACAATACTCTCCCCTCTCGTTGCTATGCATCACCATGATCTTGCGTGTGCGTAGGAAAATTTTGAAATTACTACGTTCCCCAACAGTGGCATCCGAGCCAGGTTTATGCGTAGATGTTATATGCATGAGTAGAACACAAGTGAGTTGTGGGCGATACAAGTCATACTGCTTACCAGCATGTCATACTTTGGTTCGGCGGTATTGTTGGATGATGTGGCCTAGACCGACATTACGCGTTCGCTTACGCGAGACTGATTCTACCGACGTGCTTTGCACATAGGTGGCTGGCGGGTGTCAGTTTCTCCAACTTTAGTTGAACAAAATGTGGCTACGCTCGGTCCTTGTTGAAGGTTAAAACAGCACCAACTTGAGGAACTATCAATGTGGTTTTCATGCGTAGGTAAGAACGGTTCTTGCTCAGCCCGTAGCAACCACGTAAAACTTGCAACAACAAAGTAGAGGATGTCTAACTTGTTTTTGCAAGGCATGTTGTGATGTGATATGGTCAAGGCATGATGCTATATTTTATTGTATGAAATGATCATGTTTTGTAACAGAGTTATCGGCAACTGCCAGGAGCCATATGGTTGTCGCTTTATTGTATGCAATGCAATCGCCCTGTAATTGCTTTACTTTATCACTAAGAGGTAGCGATAGTCGTAGAAGAAATAGTTGGCAAGACGACAACGATGCTACGATGGAGATCAAGGTGTCGCGCCGGTGACGATGGTGATCATGACGGTGCTTTGGAGATGGAGATCAAAGGCACAAGATGATGATGGCCATATCATATCACTTATATTGATTTCATGTGATGTTTATCCTTTATGCATCTTATTCTGCTTTGTTTGACGGTAGCATTATAAGATGATCTCTCACTAAATTTCAAGGTAAAAGTGTTCTGCCTCAGTATGCACCGTTGCAAAAGATCGTCGTGTCGAGACACCACGTGATGATCGGGTGTGATAAGCTCAACGTTCTTATACAACGGGTGCAAGCCAGTTTTGCACATGCGGAATACTCGGTTTAAACATCACGAGCCTAGCATATGTATATATGGCCTCGGAACACTGAGACCGAAAGGTCGAGTGTGAATCATATAGTAGATATGATCAACATAGTGATGTTCACCAATGAAAACTACTCCATTTCACGTGATGACTGGTTATGGTTTAGTTGATTTGGATCACGCGATCACTTAGATGATTAGAGGGATACCTATCTAAGTGGGATTTCTTAAGTAATATGATTAATTGAACTTAAATTTGTCATGAACTTAGTACCTGATAGTATTTTTCTTGTCTATGTTGTTGTAGATAGATGGCCCGTGCTGTTGTTCCGTTGAATTTTAATGCGTTCCTTGAGAAAGGAAAGTTGAAATATGATGGTAGCAATTACACGGACTGGGTCTGTAATTTGAGGATTATCCTCATTGCTGCACACAAGAATTATGACCTGGAAGCACCGTTGGGTGCATGGCCTGCTGCAGATGCTGCTGATGATGTTAAGAACGTCTAGCAGAGCAAAGCTGATGACTACTCAATAGTTCAGTGTGTCATGCTTTATGGCTTAGAACCGGGACTTCAACGACGTTTTGAACGTCATGGAGCATATGAGATGTTCCAAGAGTTGAAGTTAATATTTCAAGCAAATACCCGGATTGAGAGATATGGTGTCTCCAATAAGTTCTACAGCTGCAACATGGAGGAGAATAGTTCTGTCAGTGAACATATACTCAGAATGTCTGGGTACCATAATCACTTGACTGAACTGGGAGTTAATCTTCCTGTTGATAGTGTCATTGATAGATTTCTTCAATCACTGCCACCAAGCTACAAGAGCTTCACGATGAACTATAATATGCAAGGGATGGATAAGACAATTCTCAAGCTCTTCGCAATGCTAAAAGGCGGAGGTAGAAATCAAAAAGGAGCATCAAGTGTTGATGGTCAACAAGACCACCAGTTTCAAGAAAAAGGGTAAAGGGAAGAAGAAGGAGAACTTAAAAAAGAATGACAAACAAGTTGCTGCTCAAGTGAAGAAACCCAAGTCTGGACCTAAGCCTGAGACTGAATGCTTCTACTGCAAACAGACTGGTCACTGGAAGCGGAACTGCCCCAAGTATTTGGCGGATAAGAAGGATGGCAAGGTGAACAAAGGTATATGTGATGTACATGTTATTGATGTGTACCTTACTAGAGCTCGCAGTAGCACCTGGGTATTTGATAGTTGTTCTGTTGCTAATATTTGCAACTCGAAGCAGGGACTACGGATTGAGTGAAGATTGGTTAAGGACGAGGTGACGATGCACGTGGGAAATGGTTCCAAAGTTGATGTGATCGCCGTCAGCATGCTACCTCTACATCTACCTTCCGGATTAATTTTAGACCTGAATAATTTTTATTTGGTGCCAGCATTAAGCATGAACATTATATCTGGATCTTGTTTGATGAGAGACGGTTATTCATTTAAATCTAAGAATAATGGTTGTTCTATTTATATGAGTAATATCTTTTATGGGCATGCACCCTTGAAGAGTGGTCTATTTTTGATGAATCTCGATAGTAGTGATACACATATTCATAATGTTGAAGCCAAAAGATGCAGAGTTGATAATGATAGTGCAACTTATTTGTGGCACTGCTGTTTGGGTCATATTGGTGTAAAGCGCATGAAGAAACTACATAGTGATAGACTTCTTGAATCACTTGATTATGAATCACTTGGTACTTGCGAACCATGCCTCATGGGTAAGATGACTAAAACTCCGTTCTCCCGCACTATGGAGCGAGCAACAGATTTGTTGGAAATCATACATACTGATGTATGTGGTCCAATGAATATTGAGGCTCGCGGCGGGTATCGTTATTTTCTTACCTTCATAGATGATTTGAGCAGATATGGGTATATCTACTTAATGAAACATAAGTGTGAAACATTTGAAAAGTTCAATGAATTTGAGAGTGAAGTGGAAAATCATCGTAACAAGAAAATAAAGTTTCTACGATCTGATCGTGGAGGAGAATATTTGAGTTACGGATTTGGTCTACATTTGAAACAATGCGGAATAGTTTCGTAACACACGCCACCCAGAAAACCACAATGTAATGGTGTGTCCAAACGTCGTAATCGTACTTTACTAGATATGGTGCGATCTATGATGTCTCTTACAGATTTACCGCTATCGTTTTGGGGTTATGCTTTAGAGACGGCTGCATTCACGTTAAATAGGGCACCATCGAAATCCGTTGAGACGATGCCTTATGAACTGTGGTTTGGCAAGAAACCAAAGTTGTCTTTTCTTAAAGTTTGGGGCTGCGATGCTTATGTGAAAAAAACTTAAACCTGATAAGCTCGAACCCAAATCGGAGAAATGTGTCTTCATAGGATACCCAAAGGAAACTATTGGGTACACCTTCTATCACAGATCCGAAGGCAAATCATTTTTTTGCTAAAAATGGATCCTTTCTAGAGAAGGAGTTTCTCTCGAAAGAAGTGAGTGGGAGGGAAGTAGAACTTGATGAGGTAACTGTACCTGCTCCCTTATTGGAAAGTAGTTCATCACAGAAATCGGTTCCTGTGACACCTACACCAATTAGTGAGGAAACTAATGATGATGATCATGAAACTTCAGATCATGTTACTACCGAACCTCATAGGTCAAGAAGAGTAAGATCCGCACCAAAGTGGTACGATAATCCTGTTCTGGAAGTCATGTTACTTGACCATGACGAACCTACGAACTATGAAGAAGCGATGGTGAGCCTAGATTCCGCAAAATGGCTTGAGGCCATGAAATCTGAGATGGGATCCATGTATGAGAACAAAGTGTGGACTTTGGTTGACTTGCCCGATGATTGGCAAGCCATCAAGAATAAATGGATCTTCAAGAAGAAACTGACGCTGATGGTAATGTTACTATCTACAAAGCTTGACTTGTTGCGAAAGGTTTTCGACAAGTTCAAGGGGTTGACTACGATGAGACTTTCTCACCCGTAGCATCGCTGACGGTAATGTTACTATCTAGAAATCTCTACTTGTTGCGAAAGGTTTTCAACAAGTTCAAGGGGTTGACTTGTTGGAAATATGCCCTAGAGGCAATAATAAATTAGTTATTATTATATTTCCTTGTTCATTATAATCGTTTATTATCCATGCTAGAATTGTATTGATAGGAAACTCAGATACATGTGTGGATACATAGACAACACCATGTCCCTAGTAAGCCTCTAGTTGACTAGCTCGTTGATCAATAGATGGTTACGGCTTCCTGACCATGGACATTGGATGTCGTTGATAACGGGATCACATCATTAGGAGAATGATGTGATGGACAAGACCCAATCCTAAGCCTAGCACAAGATCATGTAGTTCGTATGCTAAAGCTTTTCTAATGTCAAGTATCATTTCCTTAGACCATGAGATTGTGCAACTCCCGGATACCGTAGGAGTGCTTTGGGTGTGCCAAACGTCACAACGTAACTGGGTGGCTATAAAGGTACACTACAGGTATCTCCGAAAGTGTCTGTTGGGTTGGCACGAATCGAGACTGGGATTTGTCACTCCGTGTAAACAGAGAGGTATCTATGGGCCCACTCGGTAGGACATCATCATAATGTGCACAATGTGATCAAGGAGTTGATCATGGGATGATGTGTTACGGAACGAGTAAAGAGACTTGCTAGTAACAAGATTGAACAAGGTATCGGGATACCGACGATCGAATCTCGGGCAAGTATCGTATCGCTAGACAAAGGGAATTGTATACGGGATTGATCAAATCCTCGACATTGTGGTTCATCCGATGAGATCATCATGGAACATGTGGGAACCAACATGGGTATCCAGATCCCGCTGTTGGTTATTGACCGGAGGACGTCTCGGTCATGTCTGCATGGCTCCCGAACCCGTAGGGTCTACACTTAAGGTTCGATGACGCTAGGGTTATAAAGGAAGTTTGTATGTGGTTACCGAATGTTGTTCGGAGTCCCGGATGAGATCCCGGACGTCACGAGGAGTTCCGGAATGGTCCGGAGGTAAAGATTTATATATGGGAAGTCCTGTTTTGGTCACCGGAAAAGTTTCGGGTTTTATCGGTAACGTACCAGGACCACCAGGAGGGTCCCGGGGGTCCACCAAGTGGGGCCACCGGCCCCGGAGGGCTGCATGGGCCAATTGTGGGAGGGGACCAGCCCCAGGTGGGATGGTGTGCCCCCCACAAGGGCCCAAGGCGCCTAAGGGGAGGAGGGGGGCAAATCCTAAGGGCAGATGGGCCTTAGGGCCCATGCCTGGTGCGCCTCCCTCTCCCCCTCCCCTTGGCCGCCCCACCAGATGGGATCTGGGCTGGCCGCCGCCCCTAGGGTGGAACCCTAGGTGGGGGCGCAGCCCCCCTCTCCCCCTATATATAGTGGAGGCAAAGGAGCAGCCCATAGACGAACTTTCTTCTCTTGTTGGCGCAGCCCTACCTCTCTTTCTCCTCATATCTCGCGGTGCTTGGCGAAGCCCTGCTGGATCACCATGCTCCTCCACCACCACCACGCCGTTGTGCTGCTGCTGGATGGAGTCTTCCTCAACCTCTCCCTCTCTCCTTGCTGGATCAAGGCATGGGAGACGTCACCGGGCTGTACGTGTGTTGAACGCGGAGGTGTCGTCCGTTCGGCACTAGGATCTCCGGTGATTTGGATCACGACGAGTACGACTCCTTCAACCCCGTTCTCTTGAACGCTTCCGCTTAGCGATCTACAAGGGTATGTAGATGCACTCTCCTTCCCCTCGTTGCTGGTCTCTCCATAGATAGATCTTGGTGACACGTAGGAAAATTTTGAATTTCTGCTATGCTCCCCAACAGTGGCATCATGAGCTAGGTCTATGCGTAGTTTCTATGCACGAGTAGAACAAAAAGTAGTTGTGGGCGTTGATTTTGTTCAATATGCTTACCGTTACTAGTCCAATCTTGATTCGGCGGCATCGTGGGATGAAGCGGCCCGGACCGACCTTACACGTACTTTTACGTGAGACTGGTTCCACTGACTGACATGCACTAGTTGCATAAGGTGGCTAGCGGGTGTCTGTCTCTCCCACTTTAGTCGGATCGGATTCGATGAAAAGGGTCCTTATGAAGGGTAAATAGCAATTGGCATATCACGTTGTGGTTTTTGCGTAGGTAAGAAACGTTCTTGCTAGAAACCCATAGCAGCCACGTAAAACATGCAAACAACAATTAGAGGACGTCTAACTTGTTTTTGCAGGGTATGCTATGTGATGTGATATGGCCAAGAAGAATGTGATGAATGATATGTGATGTATGAGATTGATCAGGTTCTTGTAATAGGAATCATGACTTGCATGTCGATGAGTATGACAACCGGCAGGAGCCATAGGAGTTGTCTTTATTTATTGTATGACCTGCGTGTCATTGAACAACGCCATGTAATTACTTTACTTTATTGCTAACCGGTAGCCATAGTAGTAGAAGTAATAAGTTGGCGAGACAACTTCATGGAGACACGATGATGGAGATAATGGTGTCATGCCGGTGACAAGATGATCATGGAGCCCCAAGATGGAGATCAAAGGAGCTATATGATATTGGCCATATCATGTCACTGTTTTTTCAATTGCATGTGATGTTTATCATGTTTTTTCATCTTATTTTCTTAGAACGACGGTAGTAAATAAGATGATCCCTCATTAAAATTTCAAAAAAGTGTTCCCCCTAACTGTGCACCGTTGCGAAAGTTCGTCGTTTCGAAGCACCACGTGATGATCGGGTGTGATAGATTCTTACGTTCGAATACAACGGGTGTTGACGAGCCTAGCATGTACAGACATGGCCTCGGAACACATGCGAAACACTTAGGTTAACTTGACGAGCCTAGCATGTACAAACATGGCCTCGGAACACAAGAGACCGAAAGGTCGAGCATGAGTCGTATGGTAGATACGATCAACATGAAGATGTTCACCGTTGATGACTAGTCTGTCTCACTTGATGATCGGACACGGCTTAGTTGACTCGGATCATGTAATCACTTAGATGACTAGAGGGATGTCTATCTGAGTGGGAGTTCATAAGATGAACTTGTTTATCCTAAACATAGTCAAAAGGATTTTGCAAATTATGTCATAGCTCGCGCTTTAGTTCTACTGTTTAGATATGTTCCTAGAGAAAAATTAGTTGAAAGTTGATAGTAGCAATTATGCAGACAGTAGAAGGCTTATGTCCTTAATGCACCGCTCAGTGTGCTGAACCTCGAACGTCGTCTGTGGATGTTGCGAACATCTGACATACACATTTTGATAACTACGTGATAGTTCAGTTAAACGGTTTAGAGATGAGGCACCGAAGACGTTTTAAAACGTCGCGAAACATATGAGATGTTTCGAGGGCTGAAATTGGGATTTCAGGCTTGTGCCCACGTCAAGAGGTATAAGACCTCCGGCAATTTTCTTAGCCTGCAAACTATGGGAGAAAAGCTTAATTGTTGAGCTTGTGCTCAGATTGTCTGAGTACAACAATCGCTTGAATCGAGTGGGAGTTGATCTTCCAGATGAAATAGTGATGGTTCTCCGAAGTCATTACCGCCAAGCTGCTAGAGCTTCGTGATGAACTATAATATATCAGGGACATATATGATGATCCTTGAGATATTCGCGATGTTTGACACCACAAAAGTAGAAATCAAGAAGGAGCATCAATTGTTGATGGTTGGTGAAACCACTAGTTTCAAGAAGGGCAAGGGCAAGAAGGGATACTTCATGAAACGGCAAATCAGCTGCTGTTCTAGTGAAGAAACCCAAAGTTGAACCCAAGCCCGAGACTAAGTGCTTCTGTAATAAGGGGAACAGTCACTGAAGCAAAACCACCCTAGATACTTGGTAGATGAGAAGGCTGGCAAGGTCGACAGAAGTATATTGGATATGCATTATAATGTGTACTTTACTGGTACTCCTAGTAGCACCAGGGTATTAGATACCGGTTCGGTTGCTAAGTGTTAGTAACTCGAAACAAAAGGCTACGGAATAAACGGAGACTAGCTAAAAGGTGAGATGACGTATGTGTTGGAAGTATTTCCAAGGTTGACCAAACATCGCACGCTCCCTCTACCATCGAGATTGGTGTTTGCGTTGAGCATAGACATGATTGGATTATGTCTATTGCGATACGGTTATTCATTTAAGGAGAATAATGGTTACTCTGTTTATTTGAATAATACCATCCCTACCATAGTGATACACATTTTCATGCCAAAGGTATAAGATAGTAATGATAATACCACACAAATGTGGCACTGCAATTTGAGTCATATTGGTATAAAACGCATGAAGAAGCTCCATGTTGATGGATCTTTGGACTCACTCATTTTTGAAAGGATCGAGACATGTGAACCATGTTTGTTGGTAGATATGCATGAAGAAACTCTATACAGATGGATCGTTTGGACTCACTTGATTTTGAATCACTTGAGACATGCAAATCATACCACATGGGCAAGATGACTGAAAGCCTTGTTTTCAGTAAAATGGAACTAGAAAGCAACTTGTTGGAAGTAATACATTTTGATGTGTGCAGTCCAATGAGTGCTGAGGCGTGTAGTGGATATCGTTATGTTCTTACTTCATAGATGATTTGAGTAGATGTTGAGTATATTTACTTGATGAATCACGAGTCTGAATTATTGAAAGGTTCAAGTAATTTCAGGGTGAAGGTGAGAGATCATCGTGACAAGAGGATAAAATATCTATGATATGATCATAGAGATGAATATCTGAATTACGAGTTTGGCACAGAATTAAGACATTGTGGAAATTGTTTCGCAACTAATACAGCCTCGAAATAGTGTGATGGTGTGTCCGAACATCATAACTGCACCCTATTGGATATGATGCATAGCATGATGTCTCTTATCGAATTACCATGATAGTTTATGGGTTAGGCATTAGAGACAACCACATTCACTTTAAATAAGGCACCATGTAATTCCGATGAGATGACACCTTATGAAATATGGTTTAGAGAAACCTAAGCTGTCATTTCTTAAAAGTTTGGGGCTGCGACGCTTATGTGAAAAAGTTTCAGGCTGATAAGCTCGAACCCAAAGCGGATAAATGCATCTTCATAGGACACCCAAAACAGTTGGGTATACCTCCTGTCTCAGATTCGAAAGCAATAAGGGATTGTTTCTAGAATCGGGTCCTTTCTCGAGGAAAAGTTTCTCTCGAAAGAATTGAGTGGGAGGGTGGTGGAGACTTGATGAGGTTATTGAACCGTCTCTTCAACTAGTGTGTGGCAGGGCACAGGGAGTTGTTCCTGTGGCACCTACACCAATTGAAGTAGAAGCTTATGATAGTGATCATGAAACTTCAGATCAAGTCACTACCAAACCTTGTGGGATGATAAGGATGCGTACTACTTTAGAGTGGTACGTAATCCTGTCTTGGAAGTCATGTTGCTAGACAACAATGAACCTACGAGCTATGGAGAAGCGATGGTGGGCCTGGATTCCAAAATGGCTCGAGGCCATATAATCTGAGAGAGGATCCATATATGAAAACAAAGTGTAGACTTTGGAAGAACTACTTGATGGTCGTAAGGCTGTTAGGTACATATGGATTTTAAAAGGAAGACGGACAATGATGGTAAGTATAACCATTAAGAAAGCTCGACTTGTCGTTAAGATGTTTTTCCGACAAGTTCAAGGAGTTGACTACGATGAGAATTTCTCACCCGTAGCGATGCTTAAGTCCGTCAGAATCATGTTAGCATTAGCTATATTTTTCGATTATGAAATCTTACAGATGCATGTCAAAACAAGTTTTCTTACCAAGTTTTCGTAAGAAAAGTTGTATGTGATACAATAGAAGGTTTTGTCAATCCTAAAAGATGCTAACAAGTATGCAAAGCTCCAGCAATCCTTCTAAGGAGTGGAGTAAGCATCTCGGAGTTGGAATGTATGCTTTGATGAGATGATCAAAGATTTTGGGTATATGCAAAGTTTATGAGAAACTTGTATTTCCAAAGAAGTGAGTGGGAGCACTATAGAATTTCTGATGAATATATGTTGTTGACATATTGTTGATCAGAAATGACGTAGAATTTCTGGAAAGCATGCAGAGTTATTTGAAAAGTGTTTTTCAATGGAAAACCTGGATTAAGCTACTTGAATGTTGAGCATTAAGATCTATGAGGATAGATCAAAACGCTTAATGGTACTTTCAAATGAGCACATACCTTGACATGATATTAAAGGTGTTCAAGATGGATCAGTCAAAGAAGGAGTTCTTGCCTGAGTTGTAAGGTATAAAGTTAAGACTTAAAGCTCGACCACGGCAGAAGAAAGAGGAAGGACGAAGGTCATCCCCTATGCTTTTGTCATAGGCTCTATACGGTGTGCCATGCTGAGTACCGCACCTGATGTGTGCCTTGCCACATATCTGGCAAGAGGGTACAAAGGTAATCTAGGAGTAGATCACCAGATAGCGGTCTAAATTATCCTTAGAGGAATAAGGATATGTTTCTCGGTTATGGAGGTGATAAAGAGTTCGACGTAAAGAGTTACGTCGATGCAAGCTTAACACCTATCCGGGTAGCTCTGAGTAGAGATACCGGATACATATAATGGAGCAACAATTTAGAATAGCTCCAAGTAGAACAGTTATTTGAAATGGCTCCAAATGTAGCGTAGTAGTTGCATCCACAAGATGACATAGAAATTTGCGAAGTACATACGGATCTGAATGTTGCAGACCCGTTGACTGAAACCTCTCTCACAAGCATAACATGATCAAACCTAGAACTCTTTGGGTGTTAGTCACATGGGGATGTGACCTTGAGTGTTAATCACATAGCGATGTGAACTGGATTATTGACTCTAGTGCAAGTGGGAGACTGTTGGAAATATGCCCTAGAGGCAATAATAAATTAGTTATTATTATATTTCCTTGTTCATGATAATCGTTTATTATCCATGCTAGAATTGTATTGATAGGAAACTCAGATACATGTGTGGATACATAGACAACACCATGTCCCTAGTAAGCCTCTAGTTGACTAGCTCATTGATCAATAGATGGTTACGATTTCCTGACCATGGACATTGGATGTTGTTGACAACGGGATCACATCATTAGGAGAATGATGTGATGGACAAGACCCAATCCTAAGCCTAGCACAAGATCATGTAGTTCGTATGCTAAAGCTTTTCTAATGTCAAGTATCATTTCCTTAGACCATGAGATTGTGCAACTCCCGGATACCGTAGGAGTGCTTTGGGTGTGCCAAACGTCACAACATAACTGGGTGGCTATAAAGGTACACTACAGGTATCTCCGAAAGTGTCTGTTGGGTTGGCACGAATCGAGACTGGGATTTGTCACTCCGTGTAAACGGAGAGGTATCTCTGGGCCCACTCGGTAGGACATCATCATAATGTGCACAATGTGATCAAGGAGTTGATCACGGGATGATGTGTTACGGAACGAGTAAAGAGACTTGCCGGTAACGAAATTGAACAAGGTATCGGGATACCGACGATCGAATCTCGGGCAAGTATCGTACCGCTAGACAAAGGGAATTGTATACGGGATTGATCGAATCCTCGACATCGTGTTTCATCCGATGAGATCATCGTGGAACATGTGGGAACCAACATGGGTATCCAGATCCCGCTGTTGGTTATTGACCGGAGGACGTCTCGGTCATGTCTGCATGGTTCCCGAACCCGTAGGGTCTACACACTTAAGGTTCGATGATGCTAGGGTTATAAATGAAGTTTGTATGTGGTTACCGAATGTTGTTCGGAGTCTCGGATGAGATCCCGGACGTCACGAGGAGTTCCGGAATGGTCCTGAGGTAAAGATTTATATATGGGAAGTCCTGTTTTGGTCACCAGAAAAGTTTCGGGTTTTATCGGTAACGTACCGGGACCACCAGGAGGGTCCGGGGGGTCCACCAAGTGGGGCCAACGGCCCCGAAGGGCTGCATGGGCCAAGTGTGGGAGGGGACCAGCCCCAGCTAGGCTGGTGCGCCCCCCCACAAGGGCCCAAGGCGCCTAAGGGGAGGAGGGGGGCAAACCCTAAGGGCAGATGGGCCTTAGGGCCCATGCCTGGTGCGCCTCCCTCTCCCCCTTCCCTTGGCCGCCCCACCAGATGGGATCTGGGCTGGCCGCCGCCCCTAGGGTGGAACCCTAGGTGGGGGCGCAGCCCCCCTCTCCCCCTATATATAGTGGAGGCAAAGGAGCAACCCATAGACGAAGTTTCTTCTCTTGTTGGCGCAGCCCTACCTCTCTTTCTCCTCATATCTCGCGGTGCTTGGCGAAGCCCTGCTGGATCACCATGCTCCTCCACCACCACCACGCTGTTGTGCTGCTGCTGGATGGAGTCTTCCTCAACCTCTCCCTCTCTCCTTGCTGGATCAAGGCATGGGAGACGTCACCGGGCTGTACGTGTGTTGAACGCGGAGGTGCCGTCCGTTCGGCACTAGGATCTCCGGTGATTTGGATCACGACGAGTACGACTCCTTCAACCCCATTCTCTTGAACGCTTCCGCTTAGCGATCTACAAGGGTATGTAGATGCACTCTCCTTCCCCTCGTTGCTGGTCTCTCCATAGATAGATCTTGGTGACACGTAGGAAAATTTTGAATTTCTGCTACGTTCCCCAACATGACTACGATGAGACTTTGTCACCCGTAGCGATGCTTAAGTCTGTCCGAATCATGTTAGCAATTGCCGCATTTTATGATTATGAAATTTGGCCAATGGATGTCAAAACTGCATTCCTGAATGGATTTCTGGAAGAAGAGTTGTATATGACATAACCAGAAGGTTTTGTCAATCCGAAGGGTGCTAACAAATGTGCAAGCTCCAGCTATCCATTTATGGACTGGTGCAAGCCTCTCGGAGTTGGAATAAATGTTTTCATAGTGTGATCAAAACATATGGTTTTATACAGACTTTTGGAGAAGCCTGTATTTACAAGAAAGTGAGTGGGAGCTCTGTAGCATTTCTAATATTATATGTGGATGGCATATTGTTGATTGGAAATGATATAGAATTTCTGGATAGCATAAAAGGATACTTGAATAAAAGTTTTTCAATGAAAGACCTCGAAGAAGCTGCTTATATATTAGGCATCAAGATCTATAGAGATAGATCAAGACGGTTAATTGGACTTTCACAAAGCACATACCTTGATAATGTTTTGAAGAAGTTCAAAATGGATCAAGCAAATAAAGGGTTCTTGCCTGTGTTACAAGGTGCGAAGTTGAGTAAGACTCAATGCCCGACCACTGCAGAAGATAGAGAGAAAATGAAAAGTGTTCCCTATGCTTCAGCCATAGGCTCTATCATGTATGCAATGCTGTGTACCAGACCTGGTGTGTGCCTTGCTATTAGTTTAGCAGGGAGGTACCAAAGTAATCCAGGAGTGGATAACTGGACAGTAGTCAAGAACATCCTCAAATACCTGAAAAGGACTAAGGATATGCTTCTCATTTATGGAGGTGACAAAGAGCTCGTCGTAAATGGTTACGTTGATGCAAGCTTTGACACTGATCCGGACGATTCTAAATCGCAAACCGGATACGTGCTTATATTAAACGATGGAGCTGTTAGTTGGAGCAGTTCTAAACAAAGCATCATGGCGGGATCTACGTGTGAAGTGGAGTACATAGCTGCTTCAGAAGCAGCAAATGAAGGAGTCTGGATGAAGGAGTTCATATCCGATCTAGGTGTCATACCTAGTGCATCGGGTCCAATGAAAATCTTTTATGACATTACTGGTGCAATTACCTTGGTAAAGGAGATATGCCCTAGAGGCAATAATAAAGTTATTATTTATTTCCTCATATCATGATAAATGTTTATTATTCATGCTAGAATTGTATTAACCGGAAACATAATATATGTGTGAATACATAGACAAACATAGTGTCACTAGTATGCCTCTACTTGACTAGCTCGTTGATCAATGATGGTTGAGTTTCCTAGCCATAGACATGAGTTGTCATTTGATCAATGGGATCATATCATTAGGAGAATGATGTGATTGACTTAACCCATTCCGTTAGCTTAGCACTTGATCGTTTAGTTTACTGCTATTGCTTTCTTCATGACATATACATGTTCCTATGACTATGAGATTATGCAACTCCCAAATACCGGAGGAACACTTTGTGTGATACCAAACGTCACAACATAACTGGGTGATTATAAAGTTTCTCTACAGGTGTCTCCGATGGTGTTCGTGTAGTTGGCATAGATCAAGAATAGGATTTGGCACTCCGATTGTCGGAGAGATATCTCTGGGCCCTCTCGGTAATGCACATCACTATAAGCCTTGCAAGCAATGTGACCAATGAGTTAGTTGTGGGATGATGCATTACGGAAAGAGTAAAGAGACTTGCCGGTAATGAGATTGAACTGGATATTGAGATACATACGATCGAATCTCGGGCAAGTAACATACCGATGACAAAGGGAACAATGTATGTTGTTATGCGGTTTGACCGATAAAGATCTTCGTAGAATATGTAGGAACCAATATGATCATCCAGGTTCCGCTATTGGTTTTTAACCGGAGACGTGTCTCGGTCGTGTCTACATAGTTCTCGAACCCGTAGGGTCCGCACGCTTAAAGTTCTGTGACGATCGGTATTATGAGTTTATATGTTTTGATGTACCGAAGGTAGTTCAGAGTCTTAGATATAATCACGGACATGACGAGGAGTCTCTAAATGGTCGAGACATAAAGATTGATATATTGGAAGCCTCCATTTGGACACCAGAAGAGTTCCGGGTGAAATCGGGATTTTACCGGAGTGCTGGAGGGGTTAACGGAACCCCCAGGGGTTAATGGGCCTTGTTGGGCCCTACTGGAGAGAGAGAGGGGCCAGCCAGGGCAGGCCACGCACCCCCTCCCCGTCTGGTCCGAATTGGACTTGGAAGGGGGGCGGCACCCCCCTTTCCTTTTCCTTCTCCCCCTTCCTTTCCCCCTCCTAGTAGGAGTAGGAAAGAGGGGAGTCCTACTCCTACTAGGAGGAGGACTCCTCCTCCTGGCGTGCCCTACAGGGCCGGCCGGCCTCCCCCTTTCTCCTTTATATACGGGGGCAGGGGGCACCCTAGGACACACAAGTTGATCATTGATCTCTCCCAGCCATGTGCGGTGCCCCCCTCCACCATAATCCACCTCGGTCATATCGTAGCGGTGCTTAGGCGAAGCCCTGCGTCGGTAGCTTCATCAAAATCGTCACCATGCCGTCATGCGGACGAAACTCTCCCTCGAGCTCTACTGGATCGTGAGTTCGCAGGACGTCACTGAGCTAAACGTGTGCTGAAGCGGAGGTGCCGTACGTTCGGTACTAAGGATCAGTCGATCGTGAAGATATACGACTACATCAACCGCGTTGTCATAACGCTTCTGCTTAACGGTCTACGAGGGTATGTGGACAATACTCTCCCCTCTCGTTGCTATGCATCACCATGATCTTGCATGTGCATAGGAAAATTTTGAAATTACTACATTCCCCAACAATAATTGCTTTACTTTATCACTATGCATTAGCGATAGTTGTAGAAGCAATATTTAGCGAGACGACCACGACACTACAATGGAGATCAAGGTGTCAAGCCGGTGATGATGGAGATCATGACGGTGCTTTGGAGGTGGAGATCAATGGCACAAGATGATGATGGCCATATCATGTCACATATTTTGATTGCATGTGATGTTTATCTATTATGCATCTTATTTTGCGTAGTATGACGGTAGCATTATAAGATGATCCCTTACTATAATTTCAAGGTATAAGTCTTCTCCCTGAGTATGCACCATTGTGATAGTTCGTCGTGCTGAGACACCATGTGATGATCGGGTGTGATAAGCTCTACGTTCACATACAACGGGTGCAATACAATTTTGCACATGCGGAATACTCGGGTTAAACTTGACGAGCCTAGCATGCAGAGACATGGCCTCAGAACATCGGAGACTGAAAGGTCAAACGTGAATCATATAGTAGATATGATCAACATAGAGATGTTCACCATTGAAAACTACTCCATCTCATGGGATGATCGGACATGGTTTAGTTGATTTGGATCACGTAATCATTTAGATGACTCGAGGGATGTCTATCTAAGTGGGAGTTCTTAAGTAATTTGATTAATTGAACTTTAATTTATCATGAACTTAGTCCTGATAGTATTTGCAAATTATGTTGTAGATCAATGGCTCGCATTATAGCTCCCCTATGTTTTTGATATGTTCCTAGATAAAACTAAGTTGACAGATGATAGTAGCAATGATGCAGATTGGATCAGTGGTCTGAGGATTATCCTTTGCTGCGCAGAAGAATTATGTCCTTGATGCACTGCTAGGTGACAGACATGTTGCAGGAGCTGATGCAGACGTTATGAACGTTTGACAAGCTCGGTATGATGGCTACTTGATAGTTTAGTGCGACATGCTTTACGGCTTAGAACCGGGACTTAAAAAAATTTTGAACGCCACGGAGCATATGAGATGTACCAAGAGCTGAAATTGGTATTTCAGACTCATGCCCATGTCGAGAGGTATGAGACCTCTGACAAGTACTTTGCCTACAAGATGGAGGAGAATGTCTGGGTACTACAATCACTTGAATCAAGTGGGAATTAATCTTCCATATAAGATAGTGATTGACAGAGTTCTCCAATCACTGCCACCAAGCTACAAAGGCTTCATGATGAACTATAATGCGCAAGGGATGGATAAGACAATTCCAGAGCTCTTCGAAATGTTGAAATCAGCGAAGGTAGAAATCAAGAAGGAGCATCAAGTGTTGATGGTTAACAAGACCACTACTTTCAAGAAAAATGTAGTGACCCGATCCCAATGGACCGTAGTCTCCGTGCTTAAGTGTCATCCCTGGATCGGTATTGCCGACACACATAGTACTCGAGGATTTATTGCAGAGTTCAATCACACACTGATTACAACGAGTGTCTCAAATAGAGTACTTATTACAATAATATGGCTGAAGGCCATCTAATTAAGATAACTGCGGAAGCTTCGAATATAAATGAGTCCATCGAACTCCACGGCAAAACCAAGTGCATGACAACAACCTATCGCACCTTACTCTTTGTCTGAAAACTCTGCAACATGATACGTTGCAGCCATGTAGGTCAGCACATGGAATATGCTGGCAAAATAACACTATAGAGCAGTGAACAAATAACAGCTATCACTACATGCATATTTGGCTGGTGGAGGCTCTATGGTTATCATTTGCATAAAGCTAATTTTTCCCTACAACAAAGGAATAGATTTTATTTAACTACAAAGTTTTATGACATTATTGAGAAGGTACCCCCAACTCAATTCCCAAAATAATATTAACAACCCAATAAATTCGTTAAGTAAAGTGATGAGATCAAAACAACAATTCAAGTACCAGATATTCAAGATGTCCATAACCGGGGACACAACTAACCATGATTAGTTTATACATTTTGCAGAGGTTTTCGCACTTTTCCTACCTCATCAACTACTTCCCATACCCACATGTTATCAAAATCCTACTCATGCAATGTTTGAGGGTTGAAACTAATGCATAAAAATTGTGTAATAAAGGTATATGATCAAAGTGTTACTTGCCTTCCTGACGATCGGAAAACCCTAGAGATTTGTAGTAGCATGCCTCGCACTCCGGAAACTATATGTGAACAAACAATAACATACATAAGCACTCAAGCATAAGATGGAAAGGTAAAACCAAAAGAAAAGATCTAAACAGAAAGTTCAAGTGGAGAGATTCGATTTACAAAAAGAATCAATCGAATCAGAGTTACGAAACACAAACTATGGTTAAAAGAAGTTCAAATTCAAATCTTCTTGAAACCAAATTTTAAATTTCCAAAAACATGTTATCTCGATAGAGGGGAACAAGACAAAGATTTTGGCGTTGGTTCCACTGGATTTGGACAAACGAGCAAAAAATAGTGAGGGTTTAAAGATCAGGGACTAATCTATGATGGAAATAATTACGGATAGGTCCCTGGCTGAAAATTAAACTAAAAAGAAAAATCTACCAGATGAACGTTCGCTAACAGAAACTAATGAACAATTTTGTTTGTTAACAAAACTAATCGGGTGAATGTTCACTAATTAACTTAACTTAATAAATAAACCGATCTAAAAAAATAAACTGAACTAAAAAAAGGCGGGCCGGTTTTAGTGGTTTATACCGGTTCAGGGGAAAAGGATCGGCGACGGCGGCAACTGCGGCGAGGGCGGGGCGGTTCGGTAGTGGCAAGGTGGTGCGGGGCGACGGCGAGGCGGCGGCTAGCGGTGCGGGGCGGCGATGCGGGCAGCGCGGGAGGCGACAGCAAGGCGAGGTGGCTCGGACAGCGGCATCGCGGTAGTGCGGCGGGATGTGGTGGCGTAGCTTGAGGGGAGAGGGGGGTGGCCTCGGCCTTTAAAGGGGCCCGGGGAGGCGCGGCTTGGAGGAGGGGGCAGCTGCGGCGGCGTGGTGGCGTCGGACTCCGGCGGAGTCCGGATCCAGGACAGCGGGGAAGGCGGTGGCGTGCTGGGCCGGCTGGGCTTCGGCCCAGTCGGTCCAATTTTTTTTTAAAATAATCTCGCCGCTGTGAAAAATCAAAAATAAAATAAAATAAAAATCCTAAACTTCCAAATATAATTTTCACGGTCCTCTCCTAATATTTCGGACAAAGTGAACATTTTTCTGGGCTAAATGCAATTTTTTTAAAATGCATATTTTTCCCTAATTTAACCGAATAAAATTTCAAATAAAATACATTTTTATTCAAAATTAAATTTCCATTATTTCCTGGTTGTTTTGAAGAAGTTGTATTATCTTCTCTCATTATTTTATTTATTTTGAAATAATTGGAAAAATAATTTCAAATAAAATCACTTTGATCCAAATTACCAACTTTGAAAATTTTAAAAATGGAATTTTATGAAAACCTCCAACTCTCTCAAATGGTCCTTGAGTTGCTTAAGGTCTCTAGGATCAAAATGTCCAAATAAACCAAATTCAAAAAGCAAAAATCCTGGATGCATATGATGACCTAATGATTAAAATCCAAATTGAAAATTGGGATGTTACAAACCTACCCCCCTTAAGATGAATCTCGCCCTCAAGATTCGGGTTGGCTAGCAAATAGGTGTGGGTGGTCTTTCTGTATGTCTTCTTCTCTTTCCCAGATGACTTCTTCCTCAGTATGGTGGCTCCAATGAAGTGTGCAAAACTTGATGACCTTACTGCGTGTAACTCAGTTGCCGAACTCGAGAATCTTGACAGGTTTCTCCTCATAGGTTAGGTCACTCTCCAACTGAATTGCTTCCAGGGGCACTGTATCTCTCAGAGGGATATCGGCCATCTGTGCATGGCACTTCTTCAACTGGGAAACGTTAAACACATCATGAACTCCTGACAAACCTTCAGGTAACTCCAACTTGTAGGCTACTTCAGCCATATGTTCCACAACTCGGTATGGTCCTACAAATCGTGGTGCTAACTTTCCTTTAACTCCAAATCGTTTAACTCCTCGAAGTGGTGACACACGGAGATATGCTCTGTCTCCGACTTCATAGGCTACCTCCTTGCATTTAGTGTCAGCATAACTCTTCTGCCTAGACTGAGCTACCTTCAGTCTATCACAAATCAACTTAACCTTCTCTTCAGACTCTTTGATTAAATCTTCTCCGAACAATTGTCGGTGTCCAACTTCATCCCACATCAATGGTGTCCTGCACCTCCTTCCATAAAAAGCTTCGAAAGGGGCCATCTTCAAACTAGCTTGGTAGCTCTTGTTATATGAGAACTCTGCGTAGGGCAAATTATCATCCCAACTAGATCCATAATCTAGTGCACAAGCTCTCAACATGTCCTCCAGAATCTGATTCACTCTCTCGGTCTGCCCATTTATCTGCGGACGAAAGGGTGTACGGAACTCTAGCCTAGTACCCAAAGTCTGGTGTAATTGATTCCAAAACTTCAAGGTAAACTGTGTTCCTTTATCTGATACGATGGTCCTCGGAAATCCATGCAAACATACAATCCTGGTCATATATATCTTGGCCAACTTCTCGCTCGTATAAGTGGTTTTCATGGGGATAAAGTGAGCCACTTTGGTCAAGCGATCAACTACTACCCAAATGGAGTCGTAGCCTGATCGTGTCTTGGGTAATCTGGTGATGAAATCCATGCCAAGCTTATGCCACTTCCATTCGGGTATCGACAAAGGCTAAAGCAGTCCTGCTGGCTTCTGATGCTCTGCCTTATCTCTCTGACATACGTCACATATGGCTACATACTCGGCAATATCCTTCTTCATTCTTGTCCACCAGAAACGCTCCTTCAAATCAAAATACATCTTGGTGTTTCATGGGTGAATCGAGTATGGCGAGTCATGAGCTTCCTGAAGTATTAACTTCCTGATCTCTAAATCATTGGGCACATAAATACGACCCTCAAACCATAAAGTTTCATGTTCATCCTCACGAAAGCCTTTGGCCTTTCCTATACTCATCTTTTCCTTTATCTCCGCAATCTCCTTATCAGTTTTCTGGGCTTCTCGTATCTTTCCAAACAATGTGGACTGGACTTCTAACGATGCAACAAAATCTCTCGGAACTATCTCCATTTGAAGTTCTCTGAGATCATCGAATAACTCTTGCGGCAATCCTCCGGTTAAGAGAGTAGTAACATAACTCTTGTGGCTCAAAGCGTCTACTACAACACTGGCCTTTCCTGGATGATAATGCAGCTTCATATCATAATCCTTTATAAGCTCCAACCATCTCCTCTGCCTGACGTTCAAATCCTTCTATGTGAAGATGTACTTCAAACTCTTATGATCCGTGTATACATCACAACGGTTTCCAATAAGAAAATGTCTCCAAGTCTTGAGCGCATGCATTACGGCTGCTAACTCCAAATCATGCATGGCATAATTCAACTCATGAGGTCGAAGCTGATGTGAGGCATATGAAACAACTATTCCGTCTTGCATAAGTACACCTCCAAGTCCCTGGCGAGAAGCATCGCAATATACTTGGAAATCCTTGCGTATATCCGGAAGAATTAGCACGGGGGTTGTAACTAAACGTTTCTTCAACTCCTAAAAACTGGCCTCACATTCCTTTGTCCATTTAAACTTGGTGTCCTTCTTCAATAACTCCATCAGGGGCTTCGCGATCTTGGAAAAATTCTCAATGAATCTTCGGTAATATCTTGCGAGTCCAAGAAAACTGCGTATCTCTCCAACTGAGGTGGGTGCCAGCCACTCGGTGACAGACTGAACCTTGGAAGGGTCTACTGCTATACCTTCTCCTGATATAACATGTCCGAGAAATCCAACTTCCTTCAACCAAAACTCACATTTGCTGAACTTGGCATACAATTGATGTTCCCTGAGCTTCTCGAGAACTAAGCGCAAATGTTCTTTGTGTTCTTCTTCATTCTTTGAGTATACCAATATATCATCAATGAACACCACAACAAACTTATGCAAGAACTCAATGAACACCTTATTCATCATACTCATAAAGTAGGCAGGGGCGTTAGTCAAACCAAAAGACATGACAATGTACTCATATAGCCCGTACCTTGTGGTAAAAGCTGTCTTAGGTACATCATGTTCTCGGATCTTCAGCTGGTAGTATCCTGATCGAAGATTGATCTTGGAGAATACTTTAGCTCCCTGCAACTAGTAAAACAAATCATTGATCATCGGTTGTGGGTATTTGTTCTTGATCATCACCTCATTCAGTGCACGACAATCCACAACCATTCTCAAAGATCCATCCTTCTTCTCAACTAAAAGTACTGGGGCTCCCCACGGTGATGAACTTGGTCAAATATAACCTTTCTCCAATAACTTCTTAACATGTTTCTTAATTTCCTCCAGATCATTTGCGGGCATCCGATATGGTCTCTTCGATATTGGCCCGGTGCCTGGTACAGCTCTATCAAAGATTCTATATCTCGATCTGGTGGCATGCCTGGTAGTTCCTCCGGGAATACGTCGATAATTCTTCACAACTGGCACTTCATCCTGAACAACTCCCGAAAGTGAATTTACTTGAGTCCTCCGTGGCGCATGCCTAGACACATACTTGATCCGTTTACCTTCTGGGGTGGTGAGGAGAATTGACTTACTAGCACAATCGATATTTCCTCCGTACATCGATAGCCAGTCCATGCCTAGTATCACATCCAATCCTTGTGACTCCAAAATAATTAGGTCTGATGGGAAAACATGCCTACCTATGGTCAATGGCAACTGAAAACATCCTCTGCTAGCCATATACTCCGCTCCAGGTGAGCTTACTAACATAGGTGTCTTAAGGGCTACGGTGGGCAACTTAAACTTATCCACAAATCCCCTTGATATGTATGAATACGATGCACCAGTGTCAAAAAGGACGACAACTGTAAATAACTTAATAAAAAACTTACCAATAACTGCATCGGGCTGCTCTTCAACTTCCTCCATGTTGACGTGATTCACCCAACCTCCAGTGAAAGGATTGGGTTTCTTTCCATAGCTTCCATTTTCATTACCATTCTTTATCTCAAGACAATCATTTGCGTAGTGTCCCGTCTTCCCGCACTTGAAACAGGTAACGTGACTCAGATCCTTCTTGGCGGGGGTTGCTGGGTTGGAATGGCTCTGATTGTTGTTTCCTCCATTCCCATTTCCATTCTTAGGGCCACTGTGGTTATGTGAACTTCCTCCATTGTGAGAATGGCCTCCATGGTTATTATGGGTATGTCCTCCTGACTTCGGGGTAAAATGGTGCTTCTGCTGAGCTCCAGAGTTGTACTTCCCCTGTCCATACTTCCGTTTGCGGCTCTCTATCTGCTGCTGCTTGCCTTCGATCATGAGAGCCCTTTCTACCAGCTCCTGATAGTTGGTGAATGTTGCCACCATCAACTGCATACTCAGCTCATCCTTCAGCCCCTCCATAAACTTCTCCTGCTTCGCAGCATCTGTGGCCACATCATCTGGGGCGTAGCGAGCTAACTTGCCGAACTCATGCACGTACTGCGCCACAGTATGATTTCCCTGGCATAAGTTGCGGAACTCACGCTTCTTCATACTCATAGCTCCAGCTGAGACATGTGAGTGCGGAATGCTTGTTGAAACTAATCCCAAGTGACATTGGCCACGGGGAAAGTGGTAGTGTAGTTCTCCCACCATGAGGCTGCGGGTCCGTCCAGTTGATGTGCAGCAAAGCGCACCTTCTCAGCATCTGTGCAACCTGTGGTGGTCAGCTCCCTTCCAATCTTGCGGAGCCAGTCATCAGCAACAATTGGCTCGGTGCTACTAGAGAACACCGGTGGATTCAACCTTAGAAAGAAGGCTAAGTTGTCGACTGGGGGTGGTGGCGGTGGATTGTTGTTGTTGTTGTTGTTGTTGTTGTCGTTGTCGTCGTCGTCGTCATTGTTGTTGTTGTTGTTGTGGTGGTGGTGGTGGTTGTTGTTGTTGTGGTTATTGTGGTTGTGGTTGTTGTTGTTGTTGTTGTTGTTGTCGTTGTCATCGTTGTCATCGTTGTTGTTGTTGTTGTTGTTGTCGTTGTTGTTGTGGTTGTTGTTGTTGTGGTTGTTGTGGTTGTGGTTGTGGTTGTGGTTGTGGTTGTTGTTGTTGTTGTTGTTGTTGTTGCCTTGGTTTTAGACTAGCAACTACATCAAGGCATTCTGCTGTTGGATCAACTGAGTGAGCTCCGGTGGGAGCACGAATCTGGGGTCACATCTCGGAGGCATCTGATAGGTTTAGAGAGGTGAGAATAGAATAGAATAGGGTCTAAAGAGAGATTTCACTACCCATATGCACATGAGACAAACATATTCATTCCACACCACTCAAGTACTCTAATGGTAATATGGTGGTCGACTAGAAATTTTGATCGGTGGAAGACTCCATAATGTCTGCTCCAGCTTCGTCTTCATAATCATCATTGCCGTCGGGGTTGGAGTCTGTGTCATCTAGTCCGATGTAATCTTCTTAACGAATGTCCACTCCAGGTTTAGGATCCCCCATGAATATTCCTAGCTTCTTCTTCAGGTCTTCATTCTGCTCCAGTAGTACAGCAATTTCTTCTTCGTATCCATCGCATGTAGACTTGAGTTCCTCTTCGAGCTCCATGTTCCGGGTCATCACCTTCTTTGTGTCTATGATGTTGGCGCACATCTAGTTATTGTAGCATCGAATATGCTGGTTCAACTCGTGTATGTAGGTTGCAATGGACTTATCCTTCCTGGTGCAAATCATCTCCCATTGCTCATCTCGGCATCCACATATCTGGTAGATGGTGTCCTTAAGATCCTTGTTGTACACCTCGCCGATGCGTGCAATGGTGATGTGGGCAGCCATGCTCTTTCCTAAACTCTAGGTTGGTGCATCAAAGGAAAACTCGATGGGCTCGGTAATTGGTGCAAAAGTCCTTCCTGGAACACGGACTTGAATCGTCTAGCGCTCCTATTCTGGCAAAGTGGCAGTGACATTCCAGTGAAGCTTGGTATGCCGATGTTCAGGTACCTAGTGACTTCCTTCAAGTGTCGCCCGAAAGGGGTGTCATCATCCGGTTGTGTGAACTTGTTCCTTGCGTCCGCCATCTATAGAGTAGAAATGGAGAAGAGTTAGAAATGAATAGAGAAGAGTTTCCTGTGGCTTTTCCTAGTGGTCGCGTCCTACAGTCAACGTGTGCTCTGATACCATCTTGTAACGACCCGATCCCAATGGACCGTAGTCTCTGTGCTTAAGTGTCATCCTTGGATTGGTATTGCTGACACACACAGTACTCGAGGATTTATTGCAGAGTTCAATCACACACTTATTACAACGAGTGTCTCGAATAAAGTACTTATTACAAAAATATGGCTAAAGGCCATCTAATTAAGATAATTGCAGAAGCTTCGAAGATAAATGAGTCCATCCAACTCCACGACAAAACTGAATGCATGACAATGACCTATCGCACCTTACTCTTCGTCTGAAAACTCTGCAACATGATACGTTGCAGCCGTGTAGGTCAGCACATGGAATATGCTGGCAAAATAACACTATAGAGCAGTGAACAAATAACAACTATCACTACATGCATATTTGGCTGGTGGAGGCTCTATGGTTATCATTTGCATAAAGCTAATTTTTCCCTACAACAAAGGAATAGATTTTATTCAACTACAAAGTTTTATGACATTATTGAGAACATACCCCCAACTCAATTCCCAAAATAATATTAACAACCCAACAAATTCGTGAAGTAAAGTGATGAGATTAAAACAACAATTCAAGTACCAGATACTCAAGATGTCCATAACCGGGGACACGGCTAACCATGATTAGTTTATACACTCTGCAGAGGTTTGCACACTTTTCTCCACAAGACTCAATCTCCTCCGCTTTATTTCTTGCACTGCATGATGTTTGAGAAACAGATGACCGAGACACAATCTTTCCGAAGAGGTCCCCTTAACCGATAGATAGGCCGGTACACCTACAATCCCCTACATCGGCTAGCCCATCATGGAAAGGATTCCCACAACTTACTCAACTATGCCAGAGACCATAATGGCTTGTGGCTGCACACGGAAGTTTCTAGCATGAATAATATTATGATCCCCTTGAGCCTGGGTGGCATTCCATAGGAGGATCACACGGGTACCCCGGGATCTCCTAGGACAACACTGGTATATCCCCAGGTGCCCACAACCAATCCACCCAGATGTGTATTAAAGTAGCCACCTTAAGTTTCTCTTATATATAACTCTCACATCTTTCATGAATCTCACATACCAACCCACGTCTACGAGCATAGCAAAGTAGTATAAGCATAATGTACAATACCTGGGGTTTGATAAAAGACAATAGGTTCCTACCTCATCAACTACTTCCCATACCCACATGTTATCAAGATCCTACTCATGCAATGTTTGAGGGTTGAAACTAATGCATAAAAACTGGGTAATGAAGGGATATGATCAAAGTGTTAGTTGCCTTGCTGACGATCGGAAAATCCTAGAGATTCGTAGTAGCAAGCCTCGCACTCCAAAAAGTCTATCATGAACAAAAAATAGCATACATAAGCACTCAAGCATAATATGCAAAGGTAAAACCAAAAGAAAAGATCTAAACAGAAAGTTCAAGTGAAGAGCTTCGATTTGCAAAAAGAATCGAATCGGAGTTACGAAACACAAACTATGGTCAAAAGAAGTTCAAATTCAAATCTGCTTGAAACCAAATTTTAAATTTCCAGAAACATGCTCAAACTGTTTATCTGGACAAAGGGGAACAAGACGAAGATTTTGGCGTTGGTTTCACTGGATTTGGACAAGCGAGCAAAAAGTAGTGAGGGTTTGAAGATCAGGGACTAATTTGCGATGGAAATAATTATGGATAGGTCCCTGGCCGAAAATTAAACTAAAATGAAAAATCTATCGGATGAACGTTCACTAACAGAAACTAACGAATGAATTCGTTCGTTAATAGAACTAATTGGGTGAACGTTCACTAATTAACTTAACCTAATAAGTAAACCGATCTAAAAAATAAACCGAACTAAAAAAGGGGCCGGTTTCAGCGGTTTATACCGGTTCGGGGGAAAAGGACAGGCGGAGGTGGTGGCGGAAACTCCAGTGAGGGCGGGGCGATGCGGCAGTAGTGAGGTGGTGCGAGGCGACGGCGAGGCGGCGGCTAGCGGCGCGGGCCGGCGACGCGGACATCATGCTAGGCGGTGGCTCGGGAGGCGGCAGTGCGGCTGTGCGGCGGGAGGCGGCGGCCCGACTTGAGGGGAGAGGGGGGTGGCCTCGGCCTTTAAAGGGGCTGGGGGAGGCACGGCTTGGAGGAGGGGGCGGCAGCGGCGGCGTGGCGGTGTCAAACTCCGGCGGAGTCCAGATCTGGGATGGCGGGGAAGGCGGTGGCACGCTGGGCCGGCTGGGCTTCGACCCAGTCGGTCCGGAAAACTTTATTAAAAAAATAATCTTGCAGCAGAGAAAAATCAAAAATAAAATAAAATAAAATTCCTAAAATTCCAAAAATAATTTTCTCGGTCCTCTCCTAATATTTAGGACAAAGTGAACATTTTTCTAGGCTAAATGGATTTTTTTAAATGCATATTTTCCCTAATTTAACCAAATAAAATATCAAATAAAATACATGTTTATTCAAAATTAAATTTCCATTATTTCCTCCCTATTTTGAAGAAGTCATATTATCTTCTCTCATTATTTTATTTATTTTGAAATAATTGGAAAAAATAATTTCAAATAAAATCACTTTGATCCAAATTACCAACTTTGAAAATTAGAAAAATGAAATTTTATGAAAACCTCCAACTCCCTCAAATGGTCCTTGAGTTGCTTAAGGTCTCTAGGATCAAAATGTCCAAATAAACCAAATTCAAAATGCAAAAATCATGGATGCATATGATGACCTAATGATTAACATCCAAATTGAAAATTGGGATGTCACAAAAAGGGCAAAGGAAAAGAAAGGGAACTTCAAGAAGAATGACAAGCAAGTTGCCACTCCCGTGAAGAACCCAAAGCTAGACCTAAGCCTGAAACTGAGTGCTTCTACTGCAAATGGAATGGTCACTAGAAGCGGAACTATCCCAAATACTTGGCGGATAAGAAGGATGGCAAAGTGAACAAAGGTATACTTGATATACAGGTTATTGATGTGTACTTTACTAGTGTTTATAGTAGCCCCTGGGTATTTGATACCGGTTCAGTTGCTAAGATTAGTAACTCGAAACAGGAGTTGCAGAATGAACACATACTAGTTAAGAGTGAGGTGACGATATGTGTTGGTAGTGATTCCAAGATTGATACGATCACCATCACACACTCCTCTACCTTCGGGATTAGTGTTGAACCTAAAATAAATGTTATTTGGTGTTTGCGTTGAGCATGAATATGATTAGATCATGTTTATTGCAATACATGTATTCATTTAAGTCAGAGAATAATTGTTATTCTGTTCACATGAATAAAACCTTCTGTGGTCATACACCCAAGGTGAATAGTTTATTAAATCTCGATCGTAGTGATACACATATTCATAATATTGATGCCAAAAGATGCAAAGTAGATAACGATAGTGCAATATATTTGTGGCATTGCCATTTAGGTCATATTGGTGTAAAGCGCTTGAAGAAACTCCATGCGGATGGACTTTTGGAATCACTTGATTATGAATCATTTAATACCTGCAAACCATGCCTCATGGGCAAGATGACTAAAACTTTGTTCTCCAGAACAATAGAGCGAGCCAATGACTTATTGGAAATATATACATACCGATGTATGCGATCCGGTGAGTGTTGAAGCTTGCGGCGGGTATCGTTATTTTCTGACCTTCACAGATAATTTGAGCAGATATGAGTATGTCTACTTGATAAAACACAAGTCTGAAACATTTGAAGAATTTCAGAGTGAAGTAGAGAATCATCGTAACAAGAAAATAAAGTTTCTACGATCTGATCGCGAAGGCAAATATTTGAGTTATGAGTTTGGCCTTCATTTAAAACAATGTGGAATAGTTTCACAACTCACGCCACCTGGAACACCACAACATACGTAATGGTGTGTCCGAACATCGTAATCGTACTTTATTAGATATGGTGCGATCTATGATGTCTCTTACCGATCTACAACTATCGTTTTGGGGTTATGCATTAGAGACAGTTGCATTCACGTTAAATACGACACCGTCTAAATCCGTTGAGATGACACCGTATGTATTGTGGTTTGGCAAGAAACATAAGTTGTTGTTTCTTAAAGTTTGGGGTTGCTATGCTTATGTGAAAAAGCTTCAGCCTGATAAGCTCGAACCCAAATCGGAGAAGTGCGTCTTCATAGGATACCCAAAAGAAACTGTTGGGTACACCTTCTACCACAGATCCGAAGGCAAGATATTTGTTGCTAAGAATGGATCCTTTCTAGAGAAGGAGTTTCTCTCAAAAGAAGTCAGTGGGAAGAAAGTAGAACTTGATGAGGTAATTGTACCTTCTCTCGAATTGGAAGGTAGATCATCACAGAAAACCGTTCCCGTGATGCCTACACCAACTAGAGAGGAAGCTAATGATAATGATCATGAAACTTCAGATCAAGTTACCACCGAACCTCGTAGGTCAACCAGAGCATGTTTTGCATGAGAGTGGTATGGTAATCCTGTTTTGGAAGTCATGTTACTAGACCATGACGAACCTACGAACTATGAGGAAGCGATGATGAGCCCAGATTCCGATAAATGGCTTGAGGCCATGAAATCTGAGATAGGATTGATACGTCTCCGTCGTATCTATAATTTTTGATTGTTTCATGCCAATATTATACAACTTTTACATACTTTTGGCAACATTTTATATGATTTATTTGGACTAACCTATTGATCCAGTGCTCAGTGTCAGTTCCTGTTTTTTGCATGATTTTTGTATCGCGGAAAATCCATATCAAACAAAGTCCAAGTGCAATAAAATTTTACGAAGAATTATTTTGGAATATATGTGATTTTTTGGGACATGGAATCAATGCAAATGGAGGCCCACACAACCCACAAGGCACCAGGGCGCGCCCAGGAGCCAGGCGCATGGTGGTGGGTTGTTCTCACCTCGTACATTGGTTTGAGCTCTACTTCGGGCGCAAGGAAGCTTATATCCGGAAAAAATCACGTTAAAATCTCAGCACAATTGGAGTTATGGATCTCCAGGAATATAAGAAATAGTTTTCAGCCAGATCTAGGGAACACAAAACAAAAGAGAACAGAGAGGGAGATCCAATCTAGGAGGAAGACCATGGACCACAGGGGAACTTTCCTCTGATCTAGGGGGGAGGCCAAGGAAGAAGAAGGAGGGGGCTCTCTCCCCCTCTCTCCCGGTGGCGCGGGAGTGCCGCCGGGGCTAGGATCGTGATGGCGATCTACATCAACAATCTTGCTACCGTCAACACCAACTCTCTCTCCCCCTGGATGCAGCGGTGTAACACCCCTTCTCCCCGCTGTAATCTCTACTTAAACATGGTGCTCAACTCCATATATTATTTCCTAATGATATTTGGCTATCCTATGATGTTTGAGTAGATCCATTTTGTCCTATGGGTTAGTCGTGATCTTGGTTGGTATGATTGTATATTTTGTTTATGGTGCTATCCTACGGTGCCCTCCGTCTTGCGCAAACGTGAGGGGTACCCACTGTAGGTGTTGCAATACGTTCATGATTTGCTTATGGTGAGTTGTGAGAGTGACCGAAGCTCAAACCCAAGTAGGTGGGTTGTTGCGTATGGGATAAAGAGGACTTGATACTTAGTGCTATGGTTGGGTTTCACGACCTTAATGATCTTTAGTAGTTGCGGATGCTTGCTAGGCGTCCAATCATAAGTGCATATGATCCAAGTAGAGAAAATATGTTAGCTCATGCCTCTCCCTCTTATAAAATTGCAAGAATGATTACCGGTACTTGTTATCGATTTCCTTGGGACAAATGACTTTCTTGTTGACAAAAGCTATCCACTTTTACTACCTTGCATTTTATTATTAGGTTTATTCTCGCAAAGTACTCGTAGTGTTATTCTTGCAAAATAGTTTCATACTTGTTTTAGGTAAAGCAAACATCAAGTGTGCGTAAGAGTTGTATCGGAGGTCGATAGAACTTGAGGGAATATTTGTTATGCCTTTAGCTCCTTGTTGGGTTCGACACTCTTATTTATCGAACAAGGCTACAAACGATCCCCTATACTTCTGGGTTATCAAGAATTTTTTCTAGCGCCGTTGCCAGGGAGAAATAGCGTGGGGTGAATATTCTCATGTGTGCTTGTTTGCTTCATCACTAAGTAGTTTTTATTTCTTGTTCTAAGTTGTTTTCTATCTTCAGTTATGGATATGGAACACGAAACACCAAAAAAATTAGTTGTACTTGCTACTCATGGGGATGGGGAACCTCCTAAAACCCTTGATGCTTGTTATGTAAAATATATGATGCACTACTTTGATAATCCTGAGAAAACCCCATTCAACTATATAATGGGAGTAACATTGCACACGTTCGGCTTGGTGATGTCCCACGAACTCATGATCTAGCAGAGTATCGAGGGAGAGCTTCGTCAGCACGAAGGTGTGATGACGGTGATGATGATGCTACCGGAACAGGGCTTCGCCTAAGCACTGCTATGATACGACCGAGATGGATTATGGTGGAGGGGCACCGCACACGGCTGGAAAAAATCAACTTGTGTGTTCTAGGGTGCCCCTTGCCCTTGTATACAAAGGAGCGAGGGGGAGGCCGTCCGGCCTTGGGGCACGCCAAGGAGGGGGAGGAGTCCTCCTCCTAGTAGGAGTAGGACTCCCCCTTTCTTAGTCCAACTAGGAGGAGGGAGGGGGAAGGAAGGAGAGGGAAAGAGGGAGGGAAAGAGGGGGCGCCGCCCCCTCCTTGTCCAATTCAGACTCCCAAGGGGGGGCGGTCAGCCCTATGGCCCCTCCTCTATCTCACAAGGCCCATGTTGTCCCATTATTTCCCCCGGGGGTTCCGATAACCCCCCGACACTCCGATAATTATCCGGTGACCCCCGGAACTCATTTGGTGTCCGAATATAGTCATCCAATATATCAATCTTTATGTCTCGACCATTTCGAGGCTCCTCGTCATGTCCGTGATCACATCCGGTACTCTGAACTACCTTCGGTACATCAAAACACATAAACTCATAATACCGATCGTCACCTTACGTTAAGCGTGCGGACCCTACGGGTTTGACAACTATGTAGACATGACCGAGACACATCTCTGGTCAATAACCTATAGCGGAACCTGGATGTTCATATTGGCTCCCACATATTCTATGAAGATCTTTATCGGTTAAACCGCATAACAATATACGTTGTTCCCTTTGTCATCGGTATGTTACTTGCCCGAGATTCGATCGTCGGTATCTCAATACCTAGTTCAATCTCGTTACCGAAAAGTATGTTACTCGTTTCGTAATGCATCACCCCGCAACTAACTCATTAGTCACATTGCTTGCAAGGCTTATATTGATGTGCATTACCGAGTGTCGGATGTGGGGTTCTGGCAAACCCTTAAGGTTCGAACACTAGGGTGCGTGCGAAGTCTTTTCCTCCCACCGATCTATGCCCTAGCTCACTAAGATCTTGCGGACGAACTCGACGAACTCGCAACCCAGAAAGACAGAAGATTTATACTGGTTCGGACCACCGTTGTGGTGTAATACCCTACTCTAGTGTGGTGGTGCTGGATTGCCTGTTGGGCTAATGATGAACAATACAAGGGGAAGAACAGCCTCCTCAGGTTGAGGTGTTCTTGTCCTTGGCTAACTTGTGTGGGTGAGAGAGGTCTCTCTCTGTCCTTCTACTCTCGTCCCTTGTTCTTGTCTGTTGTCCCCCCTGTGCGGTGGTGGCTAGCTCTACTTATATAGGCCCTGGTCCTCTTCCCAAATATTGAGCGGGAAGGGAGCCAACAACGGCGGGCAAATTTAAAGGGGGACAACTAGTACAAGCCATCCCGACAAATGTGGTCTCCGCCTGCAAAAGGCTCTGGTGGTGACGCCGTCTTGGGCTCCACGATGACCTCCGTCTTGCCGTCCTTCTGGTCTAGGTCTTGTTGCACCGATATGGCAACCTTTGCCTGATGCCTCGGTACTCCTCGCCTGTGCTGGCCTCCTTAGCACCAAAGAGGAAAAAGGATGCTGCGCGCGCTGGCGCCCACCCGGTGTCGATCATCATGGCTCACGTCACAAGAGCCTCGTGAGGTTCATCTCGCCTTGATATCTCCGCTCCACGTGAGCCTGCCCGACTAGGCCACTCCAGAGGGGGTCTCATGTCGTCCGCCTCGCGAGGCTTGTCCCCTCGCGAGGGTCTTGGATGCCTTGTTGATGAAGACGGGCCGTGCAGCCTACTGGCGTAGCCGCGCCGTAGGCCGCAGGCAGGCAGATCTGGGGACCCCCGTTCCCAGGACGCCGAGAGTAGCCCCCGGGACAAAGGTGCGCTCAGGCTTGGCTTCGCGGCGAAACCAAGGGCCAATTACGGAGCACCATGGGCCCCAAAAGCCTGCGGCCTAGGTTGACGCGTGGCGGTTGATTGGATGGAGGCGTCTCCGCTTCCCCACGCTGCCCTTGAATCCACCTGGCTATGTGGCCCCGCCTCTTGCACAGTTATTCTTCCTTCGCCACGCCTGACTCTTCCAATCTCCCTGCTTCCTCGAGGCCCTGCTCTGCCCTCCCATTCTGACTTCCGCTTCGCCTGCTTCACCTCCATGGTGCTGAAGCAAGCCGAAAAGGGGAAGAAACCTCTGTCTTTGCCAACCGCGCCTCCATCCTTCGAGCCGGCGCTCAGCCGGCCTCGGGTGCTCAACGACGAGGTCATGGAAAAGGTGCGCCCCATGCTTGCTTCCAGTTTTTGGTCGTCTGTGTGTGGACTTCGAGGAGCTCCGCAATAGGAAGGGATCCCCCAGCGGCAGCAATATCTTCGGGCCGTTGAAGCGGCGAAAGTACATCGCCATTGACGCGTAAGCATCTTATTGTCGTGGCTTCTTGTGTGTGGTCTTCTTATCCTGACGTCTGTCCTTCAGGGCTCCCTCCGTTAAAGCTGTTGCATCTTCCGAGAGGCGGCCTCCTCCTTCATCAACTCCTCCATCGGCCTTGAGCGTTCTTGGCCTGCCTGCTGCCTCTGGAGCAGGGTCGGTCGGGGGAGCGTCCCCGCCTTTGTGGCGCGCTGAGTCCGCGGTTTGGCCGCCCCTCCCCCACGGTCTGGCGTGGAGCTGGGCGGGCATGCCCAAGACTCCTCCTTTGCTCATGAACAGCCACTGGTTGACTTCGGTCTTCGGTTCCTCTTCAAGCGGCGAGCCCCGATCAACTTGGGCTCCTCGCGAGGACGGGCTGGCATCAGGCGCGGTGTCAGCCACCAGCCCCCTGCCAGGAGGTAGCGCGCCACTTGGCGCTCCGCCTGTAGCCCCCGAAGTGGAGGACGAGGCGGGTCGAGTGTTCGAGCTCGAGCGCGGGCGGAGCGTAGTTC
Organism: Triticum urartu; assembly: GCF_056163025.1. Classification (NCBI taxonomy): domain Eukaryota; kingdom Viridiplantae; phylum Streptophyta; class Magnoliopsida; order Poales; family Poaceae; genus Triticum; species Triticum urartu. Next base: position 542,937,557 of record NC_141876.1, read on the forward strand.
GCCATGAGCTCTTCCAGGAGGTTATGGGCACGATGAGCTGCCTCGGTGAAGAGCTCGCTGGTGTCGACTCGCGTCTTGAGGCTGAAGGTCTCCGGCTGGTGGAGGAGTGGCACAAGCTGAGGGTGGCCATCAACCTCGGTCGCTATCAGCGCGGCCTTGAGAATGCGAAGGCCGAGGCGTCCCTCAAGATCGCCCATGAAGCCCGCTCGCGAGTCTTGGAAGAGGCTTGCGAGGCTGACTGCCGTCACGAGGCTGCGGAGGAGCACGCGCGGGGGCTCCAGGCCTGGAGCGCGTCCCTTGAGCAGCAGGTGGAGGCGCGCGGGGCCGCTATTGCATCGCTGAGGAGGGCGCCCGCGGAGGAAGAGGAGGCCCGGAAGCGCGAGGAGGCGCTGGCCCTGGAAGCCGTGGAGCGTAGCCTCGAGCTCGAGCAACTAGAGACGAGGGAGCGTCAAGTTGCTCAAGCAGAAAATGCCGTCGGGGCCCGCGAGGCCGGAGTCGAGAAGGAGATCAATCGCCGGGTGGCCAAGGTTCACGCAGATCTAGAGGGTAGGTACAACTTGAAGCTGAAGCTTGCGGGTGTGGAGGATGCGGGCAGGGCCGCCGCCCTCAGGCCCAGGTTGGATGAGGCCGAGAGGCGCGCGGAGGCCACGGCCGCCGCCCTGGTTATGGCGTAGGCGGACTTGGCCTCCACCCGCGCCGAGCTGCTTTCTCTCCGGAACCGAGTTGATGATGCCGAGGGCGTCGCACGGCGAAACAGGGAGGAAGTGTTCCAGCGCCGGACGCTGGAGCGCGAGCATGCTCCTATGCTTCAAGACCTCCGGAATAGGGCCAACACTGCCCTGGGTTAATCTGCAACGAGAATGCTCCGGCCCCTCACTCGAATGACTATGCCAGCCACCTGACCTTCTTTACCGAGGTGGTGACGCGCCTGGAGGCTCGATCTACCAGAGCTCGCCAGCTTGTGGAGGAAAGGGGTCGTGGTGTGCTTGAGCGCGCTTTCTCCCGTGTCTTCAGCCACCTTCTGAATGTTGACCCCAAGTTCGATTTCGACGCCCCCATTGCTCCCGTACCCACGGCCGTCCGGGGCGACCTGGCATGTTGGGTAGAGGACAATGTGGATGTGTTGGTCAGGGCCTTCACCTCGGAGGATGACGCGGTGGTGGTCGTCGCAAACGAAGGTGACGTGGTTGACGACGGTGATGGGGGCGTCGCCGACGGCAGCGACGATACCGACGAACACGATGACGACGTGAGTGACGCGTCCGCGGGTGATGTAGCGAGTGATATTTCTGGCTGATCCCATGTTCTCCTGTCGTTTTACCCTGCACGCAAAACTTGGGCGTGGCCCTTGGAAGACTTGTAAGAGCATTTTGAGAGGGGGAGCCCCTGATGTAAGCAAATTGTAGTTTTTACTTTCCTATGGGAGGTGGGTAGGTGTCCTCGTGAACTCGTGGAGCCAGGGGCGAGCTTTCCATCGTGGTTTACCTTAGTCAGCGCCAGCTTCGGGCAGGGTCGTGAAGCGACGAGTTTTTGAGAATCCCGTGGAACTTATCGCCCCATCTGAGGGGGCCCCACAAGAGGCAAGCGCCAGCCGCAGTGCTGGCGCATGCTTGACGAGCGTGCACTTCGCGTGGTCCAGCTCATGAGGATCTTGCGAGGGAAAGGCGATGGACATGAGTCCCAAACCAAACGAGATCCATAAGGCAAGAAATGGCTCGAACGAGAAAAGGCACCCCCCACGCGCGTCGATAAAAATTCGGCTTCAACTTAAATCCAGATCCAGAAAGCAAAGCCACAGAAAGAGAGATCCAAAGCAAAAGGCCGCATCCGGCACCTAGTCTGGTCTTCCGGTCTTCAAGTCTTCTCACCAGTGCGGAGCTAAGTGCTGCCACTAGGCGTGGGAGGGAGCCCCAGGGCCTGAGGCCAGCGCTCCTGAGACTCCGGGGCGTGTACAACCCCAACTCATTATTACGTGAGAGTGTCACGGGCGGCGAGCTTCACAGGCACTGGGCCTTCTTCACAGGTATCGGCCTTGCTTCATATCGCCAGACAAGGGCCCCACCTTGCGCCACCCTTGACCTCCTTTGAGCCGACCGGTCATCAGGATGGCACAAAAGAGGGAAAGGGGACGCTAGCGGTTCCCTCGGCGACAACAAGTCCTCTGCCGGGGGAAGGGTCGTCGAAGCCTCCCCGGCAGAGGGCCTACCTCCGAGTGTCCCCTGGCTTCGCGCACCTTGGGGAGGGGCCTGGCTACCGACCCCTCTCCTGCTGCCCCCAGCGCGATCCTCCCGCCGTCAGGGAGGCCATCGAGCAGGGGCCGCCGGCCGTTGCGGTGATCTGTTCCTCTTGTGACTCATGGTTAGCGTAAGCTTGCTCCTGAGGGATTAGGGGTACCCTGTAGTGGTCGTCGAACACGCGATCGTGGTGGTTCCCCGACAGCCCCTGAAAGGCTTCGACTCCTAACGTCCCTTCTTCCCAATCTTCTCCAACGAACGAGCCGGGGTCGTCCTCCGGTGTGTACTCGTGGTCCGTCATGCGTGGCACGTAGGCTTCAGGGGCTGTTACCCCAAACACCTCGCCATGATGCCCCGCACTCCATGTCGCCCAGCCCAGCGTGACGTCCTGGGGGTGATAGCATGGCATCCCTGTCAGGACCCCGATTCCAAGTCACATCGATCTAGGCGGTAACACCTCATATCACATTGCGGCCTCACGCACGGTATCCCCACGGGTGTCGCCTTACCATGGCCCGGGACCGTTTGCGCCTTTCAGCTCACGTATATGATAGTGTCGCTAGCATCCATATGACAGAGAACCCGAGCCGACATGGCTAGTCATGAACCCAAAGCGGCGCAAACCTATGGAGACAGGCATACATGAATCACATCGAGCATGTCGGTCATTAGCGAGTGAATCCAGGCTGTAGCACTAGGCTAACAGGACTCCGGGGAACCCGGGCTATAGCAGGCTAGGCAGGACTCCGGATGTCACCGCGTGACATTTCCCCGAAGGGACAGACATAGGAACGAAGTGAAACACATGCCGGCCAGTCAAATGTCCTGAGCAGTAGTGCCGGGCTAGCAGGACTCCGGTGAACCGGGCTGTAGCGGACTACTATGGCTCGAGGAACACTAGACTACATTTCCCCATAAGAAAGGCTGCCAAGGATAAACAACTAGATTGTCGGATCCCACTCATACTAAGCATTTCAATCATACACACAATATGCCCGATATGAGTACATACAACATGGCATCACAACAAAACTCTACAACTCAAGTACTTTATTTTAAAAGGCTCCGAGGAGCCATACATAACATATTCATACAGGTAGGGGTCACACGACCCGACACTCAAGTCATACAATCATACAAGCACATGCGAAAGCAACTAGTCTGAGTACAGACACTAGAAAGAAAGAAGGCTTCTCGAAGCCTGTCTATCTACATAGGGCCCTCCATGGCCAGGATCACCACCTGGGTGGCTAGTCACTCGTCGACATCAAGGTCTACGTAGAACCCATCGGAGGGGGTGGTGTTGTCGTCTAAAAACAGTAATTAAGCAAACATGAGTACAAAGGTACTCAGCAAGTCTTACATCAGAACCTACTATACATGCTCATTCTCAAGAGGGTGGTGGAGTTATTGCAGCAAGCCATCTTTGACTCTTGGCTAAGCTATCCTACGAGACTCCACTAGTAAAATAGTTTTCGCACACGAGTCCACTACTCACCAACACAATACTCCACCGGGGATCCTCCCTCATCATCCTACGAGAGGGCCATCCTCGGTACTCACACTTATCTTGAGTCTTTTAGTAGTATCCATTAACTTGTCTATGAACTGTATAGGCAACCAAGTAGTCCTTTACCGCGGACGCGGCTATTCGAATAGTTTCATACCCTGCAGGGGTGTACTTCATCACACATGTTTCCACCACTTAGTGTCTGCACACGACATGTGCTCGGCAGACTTCAAGCGAAAACCGACATGGGTGTAGACCACGACCTGACTAACCGCACAAGTCTCTAGTCCAGGTTTATCGCCTATTCAGGTTCCATCTGCAAGGAAATCTGGCCGGGGTGTCCTCAACGGCACCAAACGATGTGTACAGGGTCCCGAGACGCCAAACAGGCGCCCGGCATACCCGGCCACAGTGTATCTACCGCATCATAGCCCACCTCTTGGGTCAGCGCTACGCACGGCCGCCAACACATAACCTACAAACACCAGAAACTAGTTGCAACTCCTGGACAGAGGGCAAGAGGGGCCAGTAAGTCGAGCGGGGTCATATTTCAGGGCCCAATGTGTGGTAGTAGCTGAATCTTAAATCACGCATACAGATCTCAGTTCTTACGGACGGCCTCAATGAAACAACCCACCATGTACTCCTACATGGCCTCTCATCGATACCTTTACCAAAACATGTTCAACACATCCCTCACATTACCGACATAATCATTTCAATCTATCCCATCACCCAGATGAACCAGACCTGACACAACTCTAAGCATAGCAGGCATAGCAAGGTACGAATCACATACATGGCTCAATCAACACCTACACATGCTAGTGGGTTTCATCTAGTTACTGTGGCAATAACAGGTCATGTAGAGGATAAGGGTTCAACTACCGTAGCACACAGTAGTTTGAATCGTGTTGTCTTAATGTAGTAAACAAGAGCAGAAGCGAGAACATGGGTTTGTATCAGAATGATCAATGGGTTGCTTGCCTGATGTAGTGGTAGTAGGGTACTGCCCTTCAGACGGATACTCGGGGTTATCCTCGGAGGCAGAACCTACCACTAAAGACACACCGAACATAATCAACACATGACAATATGCAACAATATGATGCATGCTATGACATGGCAAAATTAATGTGTCTTGGCCTAATGCAAGCTAAAACAGAAAGAATGAACTCATTTGAATCAAAGATTCAAATGTTAGTTCATTTAACATAGCCTTATTAGTGCATTATCTTATTTTGCTTAAACATCAAGGTTATCTTGTTTTGTCATGCATGAAACCATTACAGATGGATAGATTGAATTTTTCTGATCATTTTTCATATATAAATTGTTTGATTTGGAGCTATGGTTTATTTTCTATGATTTTTAGAAGTTTTTGCTATTTTCTGGAATTTTCTATTAAAGAATAAATCCAGAAAAGGATTTACTGCGTCGGCATTGCCTGAGAGTGACGTCAGGGGTCAACGGGCCGGTCCAGGTCAAACCTGACCAGTGGGACCCACGTGTCAGTAGTCAATTAACTAACTAATTTTTGATTAGTGCTAATATAAGTTAATTAGCTGGGCGGTCCCATGTGTCAGAGACTCAGGGGAGATCAACCTGGGCCCACACGGGGTCAAACAGGGTCAAACTCGCTGGCGTTTAGCCGCTGGCGAGGCCAGACGCGGCGGAGCAGCGTGGGTTTTCCACTCCGGCGACCAAAAGGACGGCGGAGACCATCTACGTGATGCGTGGAGTGAGCCGCGTCGAGTGGTGGCAGTGGGTGGAGCTGGGGTGGCTGGAAACGACGGCGGCGAGCACGTCCGCTGCCGCCGGAGTTCGGGCCTCGGTGGAAAACATGCTAGGTTGCACAACAGGATGTGGGGGTGGCCGCATTCGACTCGTGCGGATGTGCTGAGTGCAGTGGTGAGCTCGGCTGCAAGCTTGCACGGCCGTGGCCACGGTGGCGACATGGCCGGCGGCGAGGAGCTATCGGCTCCAATGGCCATGGTGGTTATAGGACGCGGACGAGCGCGGGGAGAGGGGGAAACGGTGGCGGAGCTCACAGCGATCACAAAGAAGGGCTCGGCTTGCTCGGAGACGGCTTGGCGACGGCGAATCCGTCGATGGAGTCCGGCGGCCGTGCTCGGGGAAGACGATTCGTGGCGGCGATGTGGGGCTCCCGCGGTGGCGTGGCTCGAGGTGGAAGGAAGAGGGGGTGGAGGCGGAGCCTCTGGGCCGGTCAGAGAAGCAAGGGAGAGGCGGTTGCCGCGGTGGTGCTTGTCGGCAGCGACGGTTGCGCTCGGCATGGGATGGGGAGAGAGCCAGAGGGGGAATAGGGGCATGGGGAGAGTGGGAAGAGTGAGAGGGGAACAAGGAGGAGTGCGTGGCACTCGTAGACGACATCTGGGGCGTCGGCAGAAGCAGGAGGTGGCCGGCGTGTGGCTGCGGGCGCCGGCCACGCGCCTCTCGTCCTCCTGGCGAGAGGAGGAGGATGACTGGCGCGAGCCAGTGGGCTGGGCCGAGCTGGGCCAGGCCAGGGCAACAGGTAAGTCTCTGTTCTCTCTCTCTTTTTTTGTTTTTTATTTATTCTATTATTTCTGTAACTTCAGGACTTTATTAAAAATGCCAGGGCATTTCCAAAAATCATAAAATTAATCATGGCTACTGCTTAGAATATATCCAACAACAAACATTTTAGTTTATGATTATTTGAGCATTTAAAATATTTTATAGCATTTAAATGCCCAAATGCAAATACTATAAGAATTAATCCAATGACCTTAAGATGTTCTAGAAAAATGTGCACCATTTTTGTCAAAGGTTTTAACCCAAAACAAAAAGGGTGGGCTTTTTAGAAGGGCATTTCAGGTTCATTGAAAAAGTTTTTAGTAAACCCTAGTTGTTCTAGGGGGGTTCTGGGGGTTCTGTCATCCCCATTTCAGTTTTCTGGGAATTTAAACATGATGCAAAAGTTCAACCAATCCTAATGCATGACTAACACAGGGATGTGACAGTCCCACTTGGGCCATGGAAGGCGACGCTTGTGCTCATGCTTGTTGCGGGCGGTATGGGGGCGGCAGAGCCCCAGGTGCCGCCGGCCATGCTGTTGTTGACGAAGCCCCCTGGCACACCTGATGGCACGTGGTCGCGGCGTGGTCCGCCATGAATCCCCACAGTGGCCAGAGGAGGGAGCCGATGGCAGAAGGGCGGGGCTCCCGAGGCCGCCGCATCCAGGAGCTCGGCAACACGTTCCAGCAGGGCGTCCTGGCTGCTTTCCATCAGCCAGAACCGCAGCAGGTCCCTTGCCACGGTGAGTGCTGCCCGCATGTTTGCCTATTCCCGCCGTGAGTGCGGCGCCGTCACCGCGGTGTGGCTTGCTGCTCTGGCAGCGGCTCGCACCTGTCGTGGAGTGAGGGTAGACAACGCCTGGCCGTGTTGCCTGCGCCCTACAGGATTGCACGGCGCTCGTGTCGCCTGGAGCGCGGGGTTGAGGTCTTCATAGGCGGGCGGCGCCAACCGGGGTGGCCAGGCTGCCCAGCAGTCGGAGTCAGCTCTTGGGTCGTCGGACATCACGGCCGCGGAGCATCTGCAAGTCGATTGGTGTTGAAGAAACTCCGGCGGACCCCTACCTGGGGTGCCAAATGTCAGATGTGGGGTTCCGGCAAACCCTTAAGGTTTGAATACTAGGGTGCGCGCGAAGTCTATTCCTCCCACCGATCTATGCCCTAGCTCGCTAAGATCTTCGGACGAACTCGACAAACTCGCAACACAGAAAGACACAAGATTTATACTGGTTCGGGCCACCGTTGTGGTGTAATACCCTACTCCAGTGTGGTGGTGGTGGATTGCCTCTTGGGCTGATGATGAACAATACAAGGGGAAGAACAGCCTCCTCAGGTTGAGGTGTTCTTGTGCTTGGCTAACTTGTGTGGGTGAGAGTGGTCTCTCTCCGTCCTTCTGCTCTCGTCCCTTGTTCTCGTCTGTCGTCCCCCTGCGTGGTGGTGGCTAGCTCTACTTCTATAGGCCCTGGTCCTCTTCCCAAATATTGAGCGGGAAGGGAGCCAACAACGGCGGGCAAATTTAAAGGGGGACAACTAGTACACGCCATCCTGACAAAGGTGGTCTCCACCTGCAAAAGGCTCTGGTGGTGACGCCGTCTTGCGCTCCACGATGACCTCCGTCTTGCCACCCTTCCGGTCTTGGTCTTGTTGCACCGATATGGCAACCTTTGCCCGATGCCTCGGTACTCCTCGCCTGCGCTGGCCTCCTTAGCACCAAAGAGGAAAAAGGACGCTGCACGCGCTGGCGCCCGCCCGGTGTCGATCGTCATGGCTCACGTCACAAGAGCCTCGTGAGGTTCGTCTCGCCTTGATATCTCTGCTCCTCGTGAGCCTGCCCGACTAGGCCACTCCAGAGGGGGTCTCGTGTCGTACGCCTCGCGAGGCTTGGCCCCTCGCGAGGGTCTTGGATGCCTTGTTGATGAAGATGGGCCGTGCAGCCTGCTGGCGTAGCCACACCGTGGGCCGCATGCATGCTGATCTGGGGACCGCTGTTCCCAGGACGCCGACACCAAGAGGGCCCAGAGATACCTCTCCGACAATCGGAGTGACAAATCCTAATATCGATCTATGCCAACTCAACAAACACCATCGGAGACACCTATAGAGCACCTTTACAATCACCCAGTTATGTTGCGATGTTTGGTAGCACACAAAGTGTTTCTCCGGTATTTGGGAGTTGGATGATCTCATAGTTATAGGAACATGTATAAGTTATGGAGAAAGCAATAGCAACAAACTAAACGATCATCATGCTAAGCTAACGAATGAGTCAAGTCAATCACATCATTCTCTAATGATGTGATCTTGTTAATCAAATGACAACTCATGTCTATGGTTAGGAAACATAACCATCATTGATTCAATGAGCTAGTCAAGTAGAGGCATACTAGTGACATTCTGTTTGTCTATGTATTCACACATGTACTAAGTTTCCGGTTAATACAATTCTAGCATGAATAATAAACATTTATCATGATATAAGGAAATATAAATAACAACTTTATTATTGCCTCTAGGGCATATTTCCTTCAGTCTCCACTTGCACTAGAGTCAATAATCTAGATTACATTGTAATGATTCTAACACCCATGGAGTCTTGGTGCTGATCATGTTTTGCTCGTGAGAGAGGCTTAGTCAACGGGTCTGCAATATTCAGATCCGTATGTATCTTGAAAATCTCTATGTCTCCCTCCCTGACTTGATCGCGGATGGAATTGAAGTGTCTCTTGATGTGCTTAGTTCTCTTGTGAAATCCGGATTCCTTTGCCAAGGCAATTGCACCAATATTGTCACAAAAGATTTTCATTGGACCTGATGCACTAGGTATGACACCTAGATCGGATATGAACTCCTTCATCCAGACTCCTTCATTTGCTGCTTCTGAAGCAGCTATGTATTCCGCTTCACACGTGGATCCCGCCACGACGCTCTGCTTGGAAATGAACCAACCGACAGCTCCACCATTTAATTAAAACACGTATCCAGTTTGTGACTTAGAGTCATCCAGATCAGTGTCCAAGCTTGCATCGACGTAACCGTTTACGGAAAACTCTTTATCACCTCCATATACGAGAAACATATTGTTAGTGTTTTGGGAACGGGGGTCCCCATACTTGCCTGCCTGCGGCCCGCGGCGTGGCTCCACGAGCGGCCCTGTACGGCCCATCTTCACCATCAAACACTCAAGACCCTTGCGAGGGGCCGAGCCTTGCGAGGCGGACGATGCAAGACCTCCTTAGGGGTGGCCTCACCAGGCGGGCTTGCGAGGGGCGGAGAGATCAAGGCAAGGGACATCTCGCGAGGTTTGTGTGACGCAAGCCATGATGACTGGCGCCAGGCGAGCGCCAGCGCGCGCAGTGTCCTCGTTTCCGCTTCGGTGCTAAAGTGGCAAGCACATGCGAGGAGTCCCGAGGCATCAGGCAAAGGTTTCCATATCGGTGCAACAAGACCAAGACCGGCGGGACAGCAGGACGGAGGTCACCGTGGAGCCCAAGACGGCGTCACCACTAGAGCCTTTGGCAGGCAAAGACTACTTTTGTCAGGATAGCTTGTACTAGCTGTCCCCCTTCAAATTGGCCATTGTGGGATCCCTTCCCGCTCAATATTTGGGAAGAGGACCCGGGCCTCTATATATAGGACTAGCAACCACTGTACGGAGGGATCTGATTTTGATCTGAGGCTCATCTCATCTAGAGAGACCATCCCCAACCACTCAAGCTCACCAAGCACAAGAACACCTCTCCTCAGGAGGCTATTCTTCCCTTGTAACTGTTCATCCTCAGCCCAAGAGGCAATCCACCACACCACACTACAGTAGGGTATTACACCACAACGGTGGCCCAAACCAGTATAAATCTTGTGTCTCGTGTTCTTCGGGTCCGTCGTGATAGGTCGTGAGATCGTGGAGTGTACGAGCTAGAGAGGGGGAGAGATCTTTGAGCGCACCCCAGTGTTCTAACCTCAAGGGTTTTGTCGGAGCCGAAATCTGACATTTGGCGCGCTAGGTAGGGGTGCACATAAGCTTTCCTCTTCATCAATCGGCACTCCGCTACTCCACCAAGTTCATGGCCGACGCTCGCCGGGTCCGTGCTGAGCGCCGGGCCGCTCTCGCCAGCCGTGTCGCTCAGACAACCCATGTAGACGTACCTGCCGTCGTTCTCCGTCACCCTCCGCCAATGCCGCCACTGGCCCAGCGCCAAACGAGTAGCAAGCCTCTTTGCTGCACCCCTCCGTGCGCCATGACGGCCGCACCGCCACCCCGTCACTGACTCCGGCCAGCTCATCGTCTCACGCTCGCCGCGCCCCCATGGACACGCAGGCCGTGCTGCTCATGGCGCGCGAGCTCCTGCGCTACCACCCGGTCAATGACCCTACGAGGACTGGTTGGACCGCATTACCGAGAACGTCAGCGCTGTGGGGGGGGGGCTCTCCTACACCATCCCTCTCGCTGCCTCTCCCTCCCCCGGCTGCGGGCGATGTGGCTCACGGAGCGCCTCTGCCCCCTCATCACCAAGATGGCGCCCTCACGCCGAGGCGTGCGGCTCAGGAAGCACCTCCGCCTCCTCCATGTCAAGACAACGCCCTCTCTCCAAGATGTGCGGTCCCGCGGCGTGACCCGCCTCGCCATGTGCCCGCACACAAAGAAAGAAGCTGCCAAGAAATTCCTCATCCACAAGAAAACGCTCCACCGCTCCCAGCATCGCCACGTCAGGATCGCTTGCCACGACAGGGCCATGCGCCACTTGTTGTGGCGTCGCAGGGACGCCAAGATCAAGCTCCGCCACCACAACGGGCCCCAGTGGCCATGGCAGGCTGCCGCGCCTTCACTCCCGAGCTACGTAGCATCGTCTGGCCGGGCAAGTTCAAGACAGATCTGCCTCCTTGCTATGACGGCACCCCCGACCCTGCGGAGTTCTTGCAGCTCCACGAGCCGAGCATCGAGCCGGCTAACGGCGACGAAAAGGTCATGGCGAACTGGTTTCCCATGGCTCTCAAGGACGGCGCTCACTCATGGCTCCTGAACCTGCCCCCAGGATCGATCTCCTCCTAGGATGAGATGCGCGACCACTTCATCGCCATCTTCCAAAGCACTCGTGACCGCCCCCCATTCGCGGGTGCCTTGCGCCGCATCAAGCAACAACCGGGAGAAATCCTGCAGAAGTACATCCAGCGCCTCAACAACGCGCGTATCAAGATCCCCAAGGTGATGGATGAGGCCATCATCTCAATGTTTTTCGATGGCGTCCGCGACATCAAGATGAAGGAGGAGCTCGCCATCCATGAGGAGTTGTGCATGAGTTTGGAGCTGTTCAACATAGCAACCAAGTGTGCAAGAGCTGAGGAGGGGCATCTCTCCCTCCTCGAGCTCCATGCTGCGGATCCAGAGGAGAAGAAGACCAAGGTCAAGGACGTGAAGCACAAAGGGGTGGCCATACTCGCAGCAGAACCAGACACCAAGTGCGGACGAGATCTTCCCGAGTCGTCCGAGGGCAGCCGTACTTTCTACACCTTCCACAACGTGTGCACCCACAACATGAACGATTGTCAAGAGCTCAGGGCCATTCGAGATGGACGCTTCGGTCGACGCCCCGAGCGCAACGACCGGGGCTACGGCCAAGGAGGTCGAAGAGGTGGAGGATGTTGGGAGGACCGCGGCCCTCACCAGGAGTGGCGCGACCAGTCTCGCAAGGATCGTTGGCAGGACCAGCCTCGTGAGGGCGCCTGGAGGGACCAGCCTCGTGAGGACAGTCCTTAGGGCAACCCTGGTATCCCTCCGCTGCCGCCACCAAGGAGGAACGACGATCATCAACAGGACGAAGGGGCTAGGGCCTTCCAGGAGCCATGCGCCATCGCCTGCATCTTGGGTGGCGCTTAGGCCCCAGCTTCCCAGCATATCTTCAAGTAGTTCTCTCGCGAAATGAATGCAGCCCTCCCCAAGCTCGAGGCCACGCGCCCGCTCAGATGGTCCAAGTACGCCATCACCTTTAGCTCAGCAGACCAGCTCAAATGCGCGGCAACCGTTGGTGTCCTCCTGATTCTTTGTTCACCCGTCATCAGCAATGTCCAAGTCACCAAGACCACTCAGGAGCTTTAGGAAGGAAGAGCAATATGCGGCAACCGCCTCCCACCTGGCGCTACTCCCAACCCAAGCGACGGTGGTGAGCTGCGCGTCTGCGTCGACATCCCAAGGCTCAATGCTATGTCTTGAGCTTGCGTTGGTTTTCCCCGAAGAGGAAGGGATGATGCAGTAGAGTAGCGTAAGTATGTCCCTCAGTTTTTGAGAACCAAGGTATCAATCCAGTAGGAGCCCATGCTCAAGTCCCTCGTACCTGCACAAAGCGATAGCTACTCGCAACCAACACGATTAGGGGTTGTCAAGCCCTTCACGGTCACTTACGAGAGTGAGATCTGATAGATAGAATATTTTTGGTATTTTTGATATAAAGATGCAAAATAAAAAGTAAAGGCAAAGTAAAAAAGCAAAACAATATTAAAGTGATGGAGATTGATATGATGAGAATAGACGCGGGGGCCATAAGTTTCACTAGTGGCTTCCCTCAAGAGCATAAGTATTCTACGATGGGTGGACAAATTACTGTTGAGCAATTGATAGAATTGATCATAATTATGAGACTATCTAGGAATGATCATGTATATAGGCATGATGTCTGTGACAAGTAGATCGAAACGATTCTACATCTACTACTATTACTCCACTCATCGACCGCTATCCAGCATGCATCTAGAGTATTAAGTTAAAAACAGAGTAACGCTTTAAGCAAGATGACATGATGTAGAGAGATAAATTCATGCAATATGAAATAAACCCCATCTTGTTATCCTCGATGACAATGATACAATACATGCCTTGCTGCCCCTTCTGTCACTGGGTAAGGACACCGCAAGATCGAACCCAAAGCTAAGCACTTCTCCCATGGCAAGAACTACCAATCTAGTTGGCCAAACCAAACGGATAATTCGAAGAGACTTGCAAAGATAACCAATCATACATAAAAGAATTCAGAGAAGATTCAAGTATTATTCATAGATAGAGTTGATCATAAACCCACAATTCATCGGTCTCAACAAACACACCGGAAAAAGAAGATTACATCGAATAGATCTCCACAAGAGAGGGGGAGAACTTTGTATTGAGATTCAAAGAGAGAGAAGAAGCCATCTAGCTACTAACTATGGACCCGAAGGTCTAAAGTAAACTACTCACACTTCATCGGAGGGGCTAGAATGATGTAGAAGCCCTCCCTGATGACGGCCCTCTTCTGGCAGAGCTCCGGAACAGGCCCCAAGATGGGATCTCATGGATACAGAAAGTTGCGGCGGTGGAATTAGGTTTTTGGCTCCTGTTCTGATCATTTGGGGTTACGTGTGTATATATAGGAGGAAGGAGTACGTCAGTGGAGCACCGAGGGGCCCACGAGGCAGGGGGCGCGCCCTAGGAGGGGAGCCCCCCACCCTCGTGACCTCCTCTTTGATCCCTTGCAGTAGGGTCCAAGTCTCCGGGATCACGTTCGGTGAGAAAATAACGTTTCCGAAGATTTTATCCGTTTGGACTCCGTTTGATATTCTGTTTATCCAAAACACTAAAATAGGCAAAAAAAACAAAAATTCTGGGTTGGGCCTCCGGTTAATAGGTTAGTCCCAAAAATAATATAAAAGTGGAAAATAAAGCCCAATATAGTCCAAAACAATAGATAATATAGCATGGAGCAATCAAAAATTATAGATACGTTGGAGACGTATCAGGCATCCCCAAGCTTAATTCCTGCTCGTCCTCGAGTAGGTAAATGATAAAAAGAGAAATTTTGATGCGGAGTGCTACTTGGCATAATTTCAATGCAAATCTTCTTAATTGTGGTATGAATATTCAGATTAGAAATATTCAAGACAAAAGTTTATATTGACATAGAAAATAATAATACTTCAAGCGTACTAACAAAGCAATTATGTCTTCTCAAAATAACATGGCCAAAGAAAGTTATCCCTACAAAATCATATAGTCTGGCTATGCTCCATCTTCCCCACACAAAGTATTTAAATCATGCACAACCCCGATGACAAGCCAGGCAATTGTTTCATACTCTAACTTTTTCAATCTTCACACAATACATGAGCATGAGCCATGGATATAGCACTATAGGTGGAATAGAATGGTGGTTGTGGAGAAGACAAAAAGGAGAAGATAGTCTCACATCAACTAGGCATATCAACGGGCTATGGAGATGCCCATCAATAGATATCAATGTGAGTGAGTAGGGATTGCCATGCAACGGATGCACTAGAGCTATAAATGTATCAAAGCTCAATAAAAGAAACTAGTGGGTGTGCATCCAACTTGGTTGCTCACGAAGACCTAGGGCAACTTGAGGAAGCCCATCATTGGAATATACAAGCCAAGTTCTATAACGTAAAATTCCCACTAGTATATGAAAGTGACAACATATGAGACTCTCTATATGAAGAACATGGTGCTACTTTGAAGCACAATATATGAGACTCGCTATATCATGGTGCTACTTTGAAGGACAAGTGTGGAAAAAAAAGGATAGTAGCATTGCCCCTTTTTATTTTTTTTATTTTTTGGGCCTTTTTTTTCTTTGGCCTTTCTCTTTTTTTTGGGACAATGCTCTATTCAATGATGATCATCACACTTCTATTTATTTACAACTCAATGATTACAACTCGATACTAAAACAAAGTATGACTCTATATGAATGCCTCCAGCGGTGTACCGGGATATGTAATGAATCAAGAGTGACAAGTATGGAAGAATTATGAATGGTGGCTTTGCCACAAATACTATGTCAACTACATGATCATGCTAAGCAATATGACAGTGATGGATGTGTCATGATGAACTAGATGGTGGAAAGTTGCATGGCAATATATCTCGGAATGGCTATGGAAATGCCATAATAGGTAGGTATGGTGGCTGTTTTGAGGAAGGTATATGGTAGGGGTATGATACCGGTGAAAGGTGCGCGGTATTAGAGAGGCTAGCAAGGGTGGAAGGGTGAGAGTGCGTATGATCCATGGACTCAACATTAGTCATAAAGAACTCATATACTTATTGCAAAAATCTAGAAGTTATCAAAGCAAAGTACTACGTGCATGCTCCTAGGGGTATAGATTGGTAGGAAAAGACCATCGCTCGTCCCCGACCGCCACTCATAAGGAAGACAATCAATAAATAAATCATGCTCCGACTTCATCACATAAAGGTTCACCATACGTGCATGCTACGGGAATCACAAACTTCAACACAAGTATTCTTTAAATTCACAACTACTCAACTAGCACGACTTTAATATTACCACCTGCATATCTCAAAACATTTATCATGCTTCAATCTTTTCTTAGTATTCAACACACTCAAAAGAAAGTTTCACAAATCTTGAATACCAAGCATATTATTATTAGGCAAATTACCATGCTATTAAGAGACTCTCAAATTAATTTAAGTGAAGAATGAGAGATCAATAGTTTCTTTAAAACGAATCCACCACCGTTCTCTAAAAGATCTAAGTGAAGCACATAGAGCAAAATTATAACGCTCAAAATATATAAGTGAAGCACATAGAGCAAAATTATCTAGCTCAAAAGATATAAGTGAAGCACATAGAGCAAAATTATCTAGCTCAAAGGATATAAGTGAAGCACATAGAGCAAATTTATCTAGCTCAAAGGATATAAGTGAAGCACATAGAGCAAAATTACCTAGTTCAAAAGATATAAGTGAAGCACATAGAGCAAAATTATTTAGCTCAAAGGATATAAGTGAAGCACATAGAGTATTCTATCAAATTTTAATTCATGTATGGCTCTCTCAAAAGGTGTGTACATCAAGGATGATTGTGGCATACTAACAAACAAAGACACAAATAATACAAGACGCTCCAAGCAAAACACATATCATGTTGGTGAATAAAAATATAGCTCCAAGTAAATTACCGATGGAAGTGGACGAAAAGAGGGGATGCCTTCCGGGGCATCCCCAAGCTTTGACTTTTTGGTGTCCTTGGATTATCTTGGGGGTGCCATGGGCATCCCCAAGATTAGGCTATTTCCACTCGTTGTTCCATAATCCATCAAATTAGTACCCAAAACTTGAAAACTTCACAACACAAAACTCAAAATAGAAAACTCGTTAGCTCCGTTAGCGAAAGAAAACAAAAGACCACTTCAAGGTACTGTAATGAACTCATTATTTATTTATATTGTTGTTAAACCTAATGTATTCCAACTTCTCTATGGATTATAAACTATTTTACTAGCCATAGATTTATCAAAATAAGCAAACAACACACAAAAAACAGAATCTGTCAAAAACAGAACAGTCTGTAGTAATCTGTAGCTAGCGCAAGATCTGGAACCCCAAAAAGTCTAAAATAAATTGATGGACGTGAGGAATTTATCTATTAATCATATGAAAAAATAATTAACTAAATATCACTCTTCAAATAAAAATGACAGCAGTTCTCGTGAGCGCTAAAGTTTCTGTTTTTTGCAGCAAGTTCAACAAGACTTTCCCCAAGTCTTCCCAACGGTTCTACTTGGCACAAACACAAATTAAACACAAAAAAACACAATCAAAACATATGCTAAACAATTTATTTATTACTAAACAGGATCAAAAAGCAAGTAATAAAAATAAAATTGGGTTGCCTCCCAACAAGTGCTATCGTTTAACGCCCATAGCCAGGCATAACAAGCAAGGATAGATCTAGGTATTGCCATCTTTGGTAGGCAATTCTTCAATTAGGCATCTACCATCTTTAGGAATTTCTTTATTTATATTAATTATCAAACTTTTAGGCACAATATCGAAAAATTCATTTGCAATAAATGGTTCCTTAATGATAGCAAAAAGATTGGGATGAATACTTATAGATTTAAGATCCGCGGTTTCCTTACTAGATGATTCACCCTTATTTTTAGGGACATACATAAGCTTGGAAATTTTAGTAGGAGTACTAGGATTATTCTTTACGGAAGAAAAAGTGGTTCCCAAATTTGTAATGATACCCTCAAGTTTATCAATTCTAGTAGAATCTAAGTTCATCTTCTCATTAACTATGGGTTCCTTTTCCTTAATATTTTTCAATGTCATTACTACCTTAGATCCATATTGAGTGATTTGATTGTGGATCTTTTTATCTAGGTTTTCAATTGATTCAATAGTGGCAACTTTATATTCAATTTTCAAGTCTTTGCATAACATGCTCCAAAGTTAACATGGTTCCATTAACCAAAAGAGGTGGTGAGCCAAATAAATCTAACATAGCATTATAAGAATCAAAAGTATGGCTACCCAAGAAGTTCCCTCTGGTAATGGTATCGAGGATATATCTATTCCAGGGATTAATACCTTCATAAAAATTGCAGAGAAGAACTAAGGTAGATTGCTTCCTGGTAGATCTATTTTGAGCATTGCAAATCCTATACCAGGCATCTTTTAGATTTTCTCCCTCCCTTTGTTTAAAATTTAGAACTTCACTCTCGGGAGACAACGGAGAAGATACGAGACTAGCCACGATTGCAAGCAAACAAACTAGCACACGAGCAAACAAAAAGGCAAATAGAGAGGGAGGATAGAGAGAGAGGGCAAATAAAACGGCAAGGGTGAATTGGGGGGAGAGGAAAACGAGAGGCAAATGGCAAATAATGTAATGGGAGAGATAGGGATTGTGATGGGTACTTGGTATATTGACTTTTTGCGTAGACTCCCCGGCAACGGCGCCAGAAATCCTTCTTGCTATGTCTTGAGCTTGCGTTGGTTTTCCCCGAAGAGGAAGGGATGATGCCGCAGAGTAGCGTAAGTATTTCCCTCAGTTTTTGAGAACCAAGGTATCAATCTAGTAGGAGCCCACGCTCAAGTCCCTCGTACCTGCACAAAGCGATAGCGACTCGCAACCAACGCGATTAGGGGTTGTCAAGCCCTTCATGGTCACTTACGAGAGTGAGATCTGATAGATAGAATATTTTTGGTATTTTTGATATAAAGATGCAAAATAAAAAGTAAAGGCAAAGTAAAAAAGCAAAACAATATTAAAGTGATGGAGATTGATATGATGAGAATAGACCCGGGGGCCATAGGTTTCACTAGTGGCTTTTCTCAAGAGCATAAGTATTCTACGGTGGGTGAACAAATTACTGTTGAGCAATTGATAGAATTGAGCATAATTATGAGAATATCTAGGCATGACCATGTATATAGGCATCACGTCCATGACAAGTAGATCGAAACGATTCTGCATATACTACTATTACTCCACTCATCGACCGCTATCCAGCATGCATCTAGAGTATTAAGTTAAAAACAGAGTAACACTTTAAGCAAGATGACATGATGTAGAGAGATAAATTCATGCAATATGAAATGAACCCCATCTTGTTATCCTCGATGGCAATGATACAATACGTGCCTTGCTGCCCCTTCTGTCACTGGGTAAGGACACCACAAGATCGAACCCAAAGCTAAGCACTTCTCCCATGGCAAGAACTACCAATCTAGTTGGCCAAACCAAACGGATAATTCGAAGAGACTTGCAAAGATAACCAATCATACATAAAAGAATTCAGAGAAGATTCAAATATTATTCATAGATAGACTTGATCATAAACCCACAATTCATCGGTCTTAACAAACACACCGCAAAAAGAAGATTACATCGAATAGATCTCCACAAGAGAGGGGGAGAACTTTGTATTGAGATTCAAAGAGAGAGAAGAAGCCATCTAGCTACTAACTATGGACCCGAAGGTCTGAAGTAAACTACTCACACTTCATCGGAGGGGCTAGGATGATGTAGAAGCCCTACGTGATGACGGCCCTCTTCCAGTGGACCTCCGGAACAGACCCCAAGATGGGATCTCGTGGATATAGAAAGTTGCGGCGGTGGAATTAGGTTTTTGGCTCCTGTTCTGATCGTTTGGGGTTACGTGTGTATATATAGGAGGAAGGAGTACGTCGGTGGAGCACCGAGGGGCCCACGAGGCAGGGGCGCGCCCTAAGGGGGGGCCCGCACCCTCGTGACCTCCTCTTTGATCCCTTGCAGTAGGGTCCAAGTCTCATGGATCACGTTCGGTGAGAAAATCACGTTTCCGAAGATTTTATTCTGTTTGGACTCCGTTTGATATTCGTTTATCCGAAACACTGAAATAGGCAAAAAACAGCAATTCTGGGTTGGGCCTCCGGCTAATAGGTTAGTCCCAAAAATAATATAAAAGTGGAAAATAAAGCCCAATATAGTCCAAAACAGTAGATAATTTAGCATGGAGCAATCAAAAATTATAGATATGTTGGAGACGTATCACTCAACATGGCCGCATCTCAGGAGCGCTTCTGGCCTTCGCATGCTGGACGGTGTGAGGGTCCACCTCACAGCTACGTTCGCATGCCATTCGGCCTGCCAAGCGTAGCAGCCACCTTCCAACGCAACTTGCGGAGCATCCTCGCGAGTCAGGAGGCCAGGCATCACGCAGTCCTGGAAGAGATAGAGATGGTCCTCAGGAGGCCACCCAAACCTCCAGGGCCTCCCAAGGCTCTGGGTCCCGAGGCTCGTGGGGAGCGACTTCTTCGCTACATGTCTTCAGCTACCCCAACACTTCTTTGGCAACCAAACCAGGTGACATTTTCCAAGTTCATTCAGCTGGGAGCACCCCCTGGGTGGCATAATTCCCAGGCCACGTGGGTCCGTCCTTGCGGCATGTATCCGCTTGCATCTTTAGTTCACCTTGCTGGGGTTGCTCCTTGGGCTGCATCATCCCCAGGACGCTCGGGTCCGACCTAGCGGCATGTATCGTCCTCGCATTTACCTAAGCTAGTTCGCTGTTCATGCATAATCTATCTATGGTCATCACCTACTTGATTGTCACCCACCATGGGAGCCGCGTGCCGACCGTCTTTCTTCAGGATCCTTCGTATAAGAAGGCTAGGCACGATGTCTGTGCTCAAGCCCATCCCTGTAGCATCGATAAATCCAATGGCTGAGCTCTGTCTGGCAGGCCGACCCCGTTCACGTCACCTCCTGGGGTCGTTGGTGCTTGGCCTTCTCGTACGAGAACCTCAGGAAATTCGTTCGGCGCAGGATGTCTAACCATCTCGCAGGAATGCCACAGCCATCAAGAACCAAGACCAGGCGCAACCCGCCTTGAGGTAGGGCCTCGTGAGTCCCGCGCTAGCTCACGAGTGCCCATACACACCTCGTTAAGCCCTACCGTGCAGGCCACGTGCCAGGGCGGGGCTGTACACGCCCCGGGGGCTCTTTGCAGTAGGGATCCCCTCCCACGTACCAGTGACGGACCAGCAATCACCATGGCGATTTGTGCCCTTCCTCGCGCTAACTTGTAGGAACTTCCTGAGGAGTATAGCGGGTGGTACCGCGGACTCTCTCTCTTCTATCCCATGCAATTTGCTTGCGCGTTAAAATGGGGGCTCCTGAGCATCGTGAATCAGGAGCTCTTACTGGCTCTCCAGCCCTCACCCCCTGGCCTTGACCATGACATCGCGACCTGGCATACTAGCGGCGGCTGAGCTCGCTCGAGGGCCGGGACCTGAGGACATAGAGCACCCAGAAGGGCATGGAGAAGCGGGGGAGGCTCGCACGGGCCAAACCTAGCCACCCAACAGCGGCCGACGCGCAAGTCTGGCACAACACGGGGAACCAGCTCCGGAGTGCCAAGATAAGTCTCGCGCCTGGATCAACCCAGCACTACGGCATAAGGACCTTGCTCTTTGTTGCCCCACTGTGGCAACGTCACCTCCCTTTCTCATCCTCAGGTAGCTACTTGCGCGCTAAAGGAGACCTCTTGAGCATCGCGCCTCAGGAGCTCTTACTGGACGTCGGGTCGCTCACCTCCTGGCCTTGACCATGGCATCGCGACCTGACATACCAGCGACGGCTGCAGCCTGCTTGGGGACCGGTACCTGTCAGCATAGAGAACCAAGCTGCCGTGGGATTGGAAAGCGGAGACCAAGCCTTAGCAGGACATGCGTTCGCAAATTATCATGAAAAGGATAATATCAACAAAAGACATTACAGATCCTTTACACACCCCCACGGGGTCTGTCTTGATTCCTCGTAGGAAACAAAAAGAAGGGAGTCCTAGGGGCTCTCTCTACACGCGCTGAACATCGCCGATGCCATCATCAACAGTGGGCCTCTGGCGGCCAGCGCCAACCCCATCCAGATCAGCGACGGCGGTGGCCGGACGCTGCAGCCTTGTTCCGTGCCCGACAAGAGCTTGGGGGCACGTAGCTACCGTCACTAGTCTCCGGATACTGTATGAGCTCGGGAGAGTTGCTGGACCACCAGGAGTCACCGCTGTCGCTAGAGGAGCTGCGGACGAGGCCAGCGGCAGGCCCGACGCCAGCCGTTGCGCCGTCTTGGGGACCCCCTTCAGGGCAGCACTCCAAGCGGCAACCTTCCTCGTCGAAGACCTTGAAGAATAGCATGGAGGCGCCGTCGTACCTGAAGTGGATGGCGAGGGAGCCTTCCGCACGGCAGACTCGGGCGACCTCGCCCCTGCCATGAGTCATGAGGATCCTCTCGGAGGAGACGGCTTCAACCTCCGCTCCGGTCGCCAAGGCATCGTAGTCGGGGTGCTGCAGCCAAAGCTCAAGGGGACCTCTCAGCGGCATCTCGGCGGCGAAGAACTGCGGGAAGCGGATCTAAGTGCTCGAAGCCATCGCCGCCCACAGCACGAACTCGCGCGAGGAGTCCGCGGCATGGACCCCTGGGGCGACGGCGTGCGTCACCGCGGCACGCCGACCATGGCCCTGGCGTGGGCGGCAGCGCTCGTTGCTCCTCCCTCCGGAGCCCTCAGCTTGGGCGTACAAGGGCAACGGATACCCCAGAGGCCGCCGCTCGTACCATGGCCGCGACACCTCTAGCCTCATGACGATGTCACGGCGATGGGACAGCCTCTTCTTCGGCGGAAGTGGCTCGGGCTCGTTGAGGGACTTTTGCCCTTCTCCACGGCCGAGAACCTCTGTATCGGCACCATGGTCGATCCAGCAAGCAATGGGACGAGGAAGAAGAAGGAGCGGTTGGAGCAAAGGAAGAGACGGATGATAGGGGTGTCGCCCCCTCTTCCCATTTATAGCCAAGGGGAGGCCAACTGTCGGCCTCCGCGATCTAAGGTAATAATGATCTTTTCTGCATGTAGCAAGGACTCGTCATGTCGGGCAGTTGCCGAGGCAGCGTGGGGAAGCGGAGACTCCCAAGTCTCATCAGTCGCCACGCGCCAACCATGGCCACATGCTATTGGGCCCGCGGCGCTCTGCACTTGCCCCTTTGGCTTCGCCTCGAAGCCAAGCCCGAGCGTGCCTTGGGCCCGCGGGCTACTGTCCGTGTTCTGGGAACGGGGGTCCCCAGATTTGCCTGCCTGCGGCCCACGGCGTGGCTCCACCAGCGGCCCTGTACGGCCCATCTTCACCAGCAAACACTCAAGACCCTCGCGAGGGGCCGAGCCTCGCAAGGCGGACGATGCAAGACCTCCTCAGGGGAGGCCTCACCAGGCTGGCTCGCGAGGGGCAGAGAGATCAAGGAAAGGGACACCTCGCGAGGTTTGTGTGACGCAAGCCATGATGATTGGAGCCAGGCGGGCGCAAGCGCGTGCAGTGTCCTCGTTTCCTCTTTGGTGCTAAAGGGGCAAGCACAGGCGAGGAGTCCCGACGCATCAGGCAAAGGTTTCCTTATCGGTGCAACAAGACCAATACCAGTAGGACAGCAGGACAGAGGTCACCGTGGAGCCCAAGATGGCGTCACCACCAAAGCCTTTGGCAGGCAAAGACTACTTTTGTCAGGATAGCTTGTACTAGTTGTCCCCCTTCAAATTGGCTGTTGTGGGATCCCTTCCCGCTCAATATTTGGGAAGAGGACCCGGGCCTCTATATATAGGACTAGCCACCACCGTAGGGAGGGATCTGATTCTGATCTGAGGCTCATCTCATCTAGATAGACCATCCCCAACCACTCAAGCTCACCAAGCACAAGAACACCTCTCCTCAGGAGGCTGTTCTTCCCTTATAACTATTCATCCTCAGCCCAAGAGGCAATCCACCACATCACACTTGAGTAGGGTATTACACCACAACGGTGGCCCGAACCAGTATAAATCTTGTGTCTCATGTTCTATGGGTCCGTCGTGATAGGCCGTGAGATCGTGGAGTGTGCGAGCTAGAGAGGGGGAGAGATCTTTGAGCGCACCCCAGTGTTCGAACCTCAAGGGTTTTGCCGGAGCCCGAAATCTGACACATATCCTTAGTCCTTTTCAGGTATTTCAGGATGTTCTTGACCGTTGTCTAGTGATCCACTCCTGGAATACTTTGGTACCTCCCCGCTAAACTGATATCAAGGCACACATCAGGTTTGGTACACAGCATTGCATACATGATGGAGCCTATGGCTGAAGCATAGGGAACACCGTTCATTTTCTCTCTATCTTCTGCAGTGGTCAGGCATTGAGTCTGACTCAACTTCACACCTTGTAACACATGCAAGAATCCTTTCTTTGCTTGATCCATTTTGAACTTCTTCGAAAATTTATCAAGGTATGTGCTTTGTGAAAGTCCAATTAAGCATCTTGATCTATCTCTATCGATCTTGATGCCCGATCTATAAGCAGCTTCACCAAGGTCTTTCATTGAAAAAATTCTTATTCAAGTATCCTTTTATGCTATTCAGAAATTCAGTATCATTTCCGATCAACAATATGTCATCTACATATAATATCAGAAATGCTACAGAGCTCCCACTCACTTTCTTGTAAATACAGGCTTCTCCAAAAGTCTATATAAAACCATATGCTTTGATCACACTATCAAAGTGTATATTCCAACTCCGAGAGGCTTGCACCAGTCCATAAATGGATTGCTGGAACTTGTACACTTTGTTAGCACCTTTTGGACCGACAAAACCTTCTGGTTGCATCATATACAATTCTTCTTTAAGATATCCATTAAGGAATGCAATTTTCACATCCATTTGCCAAATTTCACAATCATAAAATGTGGCAATTTCTAACATGATTCTGACGGACTTAAGCATTGCTAGGGTGAGAAGGTCTCATCATAGTCAACTCCTTGAACTTGTCAGAAACCTTTTGCAACAAGTCGAGCTTTGTAGACAATAACATTACCGGCATCGTCAGTCTTCTTCTGGAAGATCCATTTATTTTCTATGCCGTGCCGATCATCGGGCAAGTCAACGAAAGTCCACACTTTGTTCTCATACATGGATCCCATCTCAGATTTCATGGCCTCAAGCCATTTTGTGGAATCTGGGCACATCATCGTGTCCTCATAGTTCGTAGGTTTGTCATGGTCAAGTAACATGACCTCCGGAACAGGATTACCGTACCACTCTGGTGCGGATCTTACTCTAGTTGACCTATGAGGTTTGATAGTAACTTGATCAGAAGTTTCATGATCATCATCATTAGCTTCCTCACTTACTGGTGTAGGAATCACTGGAACTGATTTTAGTGATGAGCTACTTTTCAATAAGGGAGAAGGTACAATTACCTCGTCAAGTTCTATTTTCCTCCCACTCACTTCTTTCGAGAGAAACTCCTTCTCTAGAAAGGATCCATTTTTAGCAACGAATATCTTGCCTTCGGATCTGTGATAGAAGGTGTACCCAACAGTCTCCTTTGGGTATCCTATGAAGACATATTTCTCCGATTTGGGTTCGAGCTTATCAGGTTGAAGCTTTTTCACATAAGCATCGCAGCCCCAAACTTTAAGAAACGACAACTTGGGTTTCTTGCCAAACCATAGTTCATAAGGTGTCATCTCAACGGATTTAGATGGTGCCCTATTTAATGGGAATGCGGCCGTCTCTAAAGCATAACCCCAAAACGATAGCAGTAAATCAGTGAGAGACATCATAGATCGCACCATATCTAATAAAGTGTGCTTACGACGTTCGGACACACCATTACGTTGTGGTGTTACAGGTGGCGTGAGTTGCGAATCTATTCCGCATTGTTTCAAATGAAGTCCAAACTCATAACTCAAATATTCACCTCCACGATCAGATCATAGAAACTTGATTTTCTTGTTACGAATATTTTCCACTTCACTCTGAAATTCTTTGAACTTTTCAAACATTTCTGACTTATGTTTCATTAAGTGGATATACCCATATCTGCTCAAATCATCTGTGAAGGTGAGAAAACAACGATATCTGCCGCGAGCTTCAATGTTCATTGGACCACATACATCAGTTTGAATGATTTCCAATAACTCTGTTGCTCTCTCCATTGTTCCGGAGAATGGAGTTTTAGTCATCTTGCCCATGAGGCATGGTTCACAAGTACCAAGTGATTCCAGATGTCCATCAGAATGGAGTTTCTTCATGTGCTTTACACCAATATGACCTAAATGGCAGTGCCACAAATAAGTTGCACTATCATTATCAACTCTGCATCTTTTGGCTTCAATACTATGAACATGTGTATCACTACTATCAAGATTTAGTAAAAATAGACCACTCATTAAGGGTGCATGACCATAAAAGATATTACTCATATAAACAGAACAACCATTATTCTCTTATTTAAATGAATAACCATATCGCATCAAACAAGATCCAGATATAATGTTCATGCTCAACGTTGGCACCAAATAACAATTATTTAGGTCTAAAACTAATCCCGAAGATAGATGTAGAGGTAGCATGCCTACGGCGATCACATCGACTTTGGAACCATTTCCCACGTGCATCGGCATTCGTCCTTAGCCAATCTTCGCTTAATCCGTAGCCCCTGTTTCGAGTTGCAAATGTTAGCAACTGAACCAGTATCAAATACCCAGGAACTACTTCGAGCATTAGTAAGGTACACATCAATAACATGTATATCAAATATACCTTTCACTTTGCCATCCTTCTTTTCCGCCAAATACTTTGTGCAGTTCCACTTTCAGTGACCAGTCCCTTTGCAGTAGAACACTCGGTCTCAGGTTTAGGTCCAGAGTTGGGTTTCTTCACTTGAGCAACAACTGACTTGCTGTTCTTCTTGAAGTTCCCCTTCTTCCCTTTACCCTTTTTCTTGAAACTGGTGGTCTTGTTGACCATCAACACTTGATGCTCCTTCTTGATTTCTACCTCTGCGGCCTTTAACATTGCGAAGAGCTTAGGAATCGTCTTATCCATCCCTTGCATATTATAGTTCATCACGAAGCTCTTGTAGCTTGGTGGCAGTGATTGAAGAACTCTCTCAATGACACTATCATCAGGAAGATTAACTCCCAGCTGAGTCAAGTGGTTGTCGTACCCAGACATTCTGAGTATATGTTCACTGACAGAACTATTCTCCTCCATTTTTGAGCTGTAGAACTTATTGGAGACTTCATATCTCTCAATCCGGGCATTTGTTTGAAATATTAACTTCAACTCCTGGAACATCTCATATGCTCCATGATGTTCAAAACATCGTTGAAGTCCTGGTTTTAAGCCGTAAAGCATGGCACACTGAACTAATGAGTAGTCATCAGCTTTGCTCTGCTAGGTGTTCACAACATCTGGTGTTGCTCCTGCAACAGGTTTGTCACCTAGCGGTGCTTCCAAGACGTAATTCTTCTGTGCAACAATGAGGATAATCCTCAAGTTACATACCCAGTCCGTGTAGTTGCTACCATCATCTTTCAACTTAGCTTTCTCTAGGAACGCATTAAAATTCAATGAAACAATAGCACGGGCCATCTATCTACAACAACATAAACATGCATAATACTATCAGGTACTAATTTCATGATAAATTAAAGTGCAATTAATCAAATTACTTAAGAACTCCCACTTTTATTGATATCTCTGTAATCATGTAAGTGATCACGTGGTCCATATCAACTAAACCATGTCCGATCATCACGTGAGATGGAGTAGTTTTCAATGGTGAACATCACTATGTTGATCATATCTACTATATGATTCACGCTCGACCTTTCGGTCTCAGTGTTCCAAGGCCATATTTGCATATGCTAGGCTCGTCAAGTTTAACCTGAGTATTCTGCGTGGGCAAAAACTGGCTTGCACCCGTTGTATGTGAATGTAGAGCTTATCACACCCGATCATCACGTGGTGTCTCGGCACGACGAACTGTAGCAACGGTGCATACTCAAGGAGAACACTTATACCTTGAATTTTGAGAGATCATCTTATAATGATACCGCCGAACCAAGCAAAATAAGATGCATAAAGGATAAACATCACATGCAATCAATATAAGTGATATGATATGGCCATCATCATCTTGTGCCTTTGATCTCCATCTCCAAAGCACAACCATGATCACCATCGTCACTGGCTTGACACCTTGATCTCCATTGAAGCATCATTGTCGTCTAGCCAACTATTGCTTCTACGACTATCGCTCCCGCTTAGTGATAAAGTAAAGCAATTACATGGCGATTGCATTTCATACAATAAAGAGACAACCATATGGCTCCTGCCAGTTGCCGATAACTCCATTACAAAAAATAATCATATCATACAATAAAATTTAGCATCATGACTTGACCATATCACATCACAACATGCCCTGCAAAAACAAATTAGACGTCCTCTACTTTGTTGTTGCAAGTTTTACGTGGCTGCTACAGGCTGAGCAAGAACCGTTCTTACCTACGCATCAAAAACCACAACGCGGTATAGTGATTGCCTTTTGATATTCAGAAAGAACCCTGTTCATTGAATCCGATTCAACTAAAGTTTGAGAAACTGACACCCACCAGCCTCTTGTGTGCGAAGCACGTCGGTAGAACCAGTCTCGCGTAAGCGTACGCGTAATGTCGGTCTGGGCCGCTTCATCCAACAATACCGTTAAATCAAGAATCAACTAGTGAAGGCAAGCAATATGTATATACGCAGGCCCACAAGTCCTTTGTGTTCTACTCATGCATATAACATCTACGCATAAACCTGGCTCGGATGCCGCTGTTGGGGAATGCAGTAATTTCAAAAAAAAATCCTATGCACACGCAAGATCATGGTGATGCATAGCAACGAGAGGGGAGAGTGTTGTCTACATACCCTCATAGACCGTAAGCGGAAGCGTTATGACAACGCGGTTGATGTAGTTGTATGTCTTCACAATCGATCGATCCTAGTACCGAATGTACGGCACCTCCGCGATCTGCACACATTCGGCTCGGTGATGTCCCACGAACTCACGATCCAACAGAGTATTGAGGGAGAGCTTTGTCAGCACGACGGCGTGATGACGGTGATGATGATGCTACCGGAACAGGGCTTCGCCTAAGCACCGCTACGATATGACCGAGGTGGAATATGGTGGAGGGGGCACCGCACACGACTGGAAACAATCAACTTGTGTGTTCTAGGTTGCCCCCTTCCCTCGTATATAAAGGAGAAAGCAGGAGGTTGGCCGGCCTTGGGGCGCGCCAAGGAGGGTGAGGAGTCCTCCTCCAAGTAGAAGTAGGACTCCCCCTTTCCTAGTCCAACTAGGAGGAGGGAGGGGGAAGGAAGGAGAGGTTGAGAGGGAGGGAAAGAGGGGGCGCCGCCCCCCTCCTTGTCCAATTCGAACTCCCAAGGGGGGCGGTCAGCCCTATGTCCCCTCCTCTCTCACACACAAGGCCCATGTTGGCCCATTAGTTCCCTCAGGGGTTCCGATAACCCCCCGGTACTCCGATAATTATCCGATGACCCCCGGAACTCATCCAGTGTCCGATATAGTCATCCAATATATCAATCTTTATGTCTCGACCATTTCGAGACTCCTCGTCATGTCCATGATCACATCCGGGACTCCGAACTACCTTCGGTACATCAAAACACATAAACTCATAATACCGATCGTCACCGAACATTATGCGTGCGGACCCTACAGGTTTGAAAACTATGTAGACATGACCGAGACATGTCTCCGGCCAATAACCAATAGCGGAACCTGGATGTTCATATTGGCTCCCACATATTCTTTGAAGATTTTTATCGGTCAAACATCATAAAGATATACGTTGTTCCCTTTGTCATCGGTATGTTACTTGCCCGAGATTTGATCATCGATATCTCAATACCTAGTTCAATCTCATTATCGGCAAGTCTCTTTACTCGTTCCATAATGCATCATCCCATAACTAACTCATTAGTCACATTGGTTTCAAGGCTTACATTGATGTGCATTACCGAGAGGGCCCAAAGATACCTCTCCGACAATCGGAGTGACAAATCCTTATCTCGATCTATGCTAACTCAACAAACACCATCGGAGACACCTACAGAGCACCTTTATAATCACCCAGTTACGTTGTGATGTTTGGTAGCACACAAAGTGTTCCTCTGGTATTTGGGAGTTGCATGATATCATAGTCATAGGAACATGTATAAGTTATGGAGAAAGTAATAGCAACAAACTAAACGATCATCGTGCTAAGCTAACGGATGGGTCAAGTCAATCACATCATTCTCTAATTATGTGATCCCGTTAATCAAATGTCAACTCATGTCTATGGTTAGGAAACATAACCATCATTGATTCAACGAGCTAGTCAAGTAGAGGCATACTAGTGTCATTCTATTTGTCTATGTATTCACACATGTACTAAGTTTCTGGTTAATACAATTCTAGCATGAATAATAAACATTTACCATGATATAAGGAAATATAAATAACAACTTTATTATTGCCTCTAGGGCATATTTCCTTCAAGATGAACTTGATATAGTTCCTTATGTTAAGAATAACATTGTTGCTATTGCACCCACACATGATAGTCCTGTTATCTTTTTGAATTCTCCAAGCTACACTGTATTGGAGAAGTTTGCACTTATTAAGGATTACATTGATGGGTTGCGTTCTACCACTACACATGATAATTTTGATGAGTATAATATGCATGTTCTTGCTGCTCCTACTTGCAATTAATATGAGAGAGGAACTATATCTCCACCTCTATGTTTCCAACACGAAAAAATTGCAAGAAACTGCTTATGCTATGTATTGGCCTTTACTTGATGTGCATGAATTGTTCTTTTATGACATGCCGATGCATAGGAAGAGAGTTAGAATTTGTCATTGCATGATATATGTGGCTTTGTGCTCACTACTAAATGCCAAATCATTGTTAATTAAAATTGGCTTTGATATACCTTGGGATCCGGGTGGATTCATTACTTGAGCACTTTATGCCTAGCTTAATGGATTTGAAGAAAGTGCTGCCAGGGAGACAACCCGAAAGTTTTAGAGAGTCATTTATTTCTGTTGAGTGCTTTTATAAAGTTTAAAAACAAAAAAATATAGAGGGGAACTTAAAACTTCACAAAAAGAAAAGTGAAAGTCAGATAGACGAGCACCGTGGAAGCGGGAGCATGCCTTGAACTTTGTTGATGCCCATGGAAACTTTGTGAATCTTGAATTGCAGAAAGTTTTCAACAAAAACAATTATCCCCTTGTATAATTCCATTGTATTATAAAAATATTGTGCCAAGATTTGCCTTCAAGGTAGCCGCTCCATGGGGGTGCGGGATGGAGCACCGTCGGCGCCGGGAGGTCGAGTTAAGGAGAAGGTGCAATGCGATGAGTGTACAACCTCTTTGGTGGCGCCAAGTAGGCCTCGGCTTCGTCGAGGACTCGGTGAGGATTCTGCGGTTCCGGTGGAGCAGGTTAAGGCGGCGCTGTGGGGATGGAGCAGCCGCGATAGATGATGCGATCATCGGAGAAGCTCCTTGGAGGTGGAGGACGGGGTGACTGAACCAGCGGGACAACGAGATGGATGACAGATCCTCATCCGGGGAGGTGTGGTTGAGGGACGTCGAGCTGTTGTGGTGGACGATGTCGTCGGGGAAGAGGCTCTGGCTGGGCAGCGGTGAGGTGACGGACGGAGAGGGGTAGGGTTTCACGGCTGGAGCGGAGAGGTTATGGCGGCTTGGGATTTCGAATGGCGAAAAGGAGGCGATGGGAGGGGGAACCATGACTTAGGGACGCGCTTGTCAAAATGTAGGGTGTTTTACAAAAGTACCCCTATTGATTTGAACTAGCGTCCCTTTCGGCTTAGGGTTAGAAGGGGGATTTCTCGTGTAGGGATTTGGCAGTCGGAGGGAGTTTTCGCGCGCGTTGTAATTTCAGGATAGCAAGGCATGGGTTGTGAAGGCGCTAGTTTTGGGAGCACGGTATCTGAATTTTCGGGATATAACAAGGCGCGGGTTGAAATTTAGGGACACACCTAACATGTAATATTGTACTTGTACGTACCAAATCAATTCGCACTTCCCTCAACGAAACCCCCCCCCCCCAAAAAAAATAAAACTATTCACACCACACAAAGAGAGATTCTTGTCCCGTTTTACTATACAAATGATATTCAAAGCTACTCCCTCCTTCCATCTATATAGGGCCTAATGCATTTTTCGAGGCTAACTTTGACCAAATATTAGAGCAATAATATATGACATGCAACTTACACAAAGCACATCGTTAAATTCATGTATGAAAGGAGCTTTGAATGATATAATTTTCACATTGTGCATGCCATGTACTATTAATCTTGTCAATTGTCAAAGGCGGTCTTAAAACCGCATTAGTCCCTATATAGATGGAAGGAGGGAGTATGAATCCATGTTATGTCCAATTAAATCTTTTCATTGACTGTATAATGCATGTAACCTACTCATACCAACATTTTAGTGCATTCCAAATGTCTATACTACCGCTGCAATTCGAACTAAATTTGAATTCGTTTCTCTATTTCAATAAGAATCTACAATCATGATTGTTGCCAACTTCAACCATCATTTGTGTATTAACTTAACAACACACCACATGATTACTATAGATATAGATATGAACTATGTGTACTATATGAACTCAAATTCAATTTTTTGAATACACTTGATGTTGATTCCAAATAATAGTACATTTGATGTACTAGCTATATATTCATAATCTAAACCATCTTCCATACGTACACTGTGTTTATCACACAACGTATAATGCCCCACCCCCTACATTATGACAAGTATTTAGCCCTGAGCTGTAAAAGCCACACATTAGGCCAAACTATAATCAATGTTCTACATTATGATATCCTCTTCAAGTATCTGTATCCACTTTTTTATAATCAATTATGATCTATGTTCGTCTTTTACACCTTCACGATCCTCTTCTCTTTGTAGCTAGCTAGCGCTAACTTTCTATCGTGCATGCACACGCCCGCCGCCTCTCACCCTCCCTCAGCGTCCCCTCCATCGCGCACGTTTGTTATTTCTCTTTAGGTCGTTCACCCGCGGTGTGTGTAGGGCCCCCGGCTCCTTCTTTCCGGCACACACCGGTCGATATACCTCTCTAGCCAAGTGCACCTACCACAAACACATACTCCCCCTCTTCTCTTCTCACCGTCCATGCCCCCTATGTCCAATACGGTTCCACGCAGGTGCACACTCCCGCCCCTCTTTTCATCGATCTCATATTCGCACACTCTTCCCCCCTCGACATGGTAGGCATCTCGCACCACCTCCTAGCCATACCCCTCTCCCCCTGTCTGTCTCTTCGGACCTTATTTGCTTCTAACACATGCATGCATGTATACGTACCAATCTCCCTACCTATAGCTAGGTCGACTATAATTCATTTTCCCCACGCACCGATAGACTTACCTCACTAGTTATTTCTCTCCCTTTCTCGGACACACGACGGTTGATATTCCTATGTAGTTACGCATGCTTACCACAACCATATCGTCTCCCCTCATCATCCTTGCATACCTCCCGACCCGTCTCTATCGGTATGGAACGACACCTATGGGATCACAAGAATCCCTACTACGGTTGTCGGGGCGCAGGGTTGCAAGGAGAGCAGGGCTATTAGACAGCACAAGGATCGTTTTCCCAGGTTTGGGCCACGAGGATGCGTAAAACCCTAGTCCTACTTTGGTGGGTGTATTCCTGAGAGTTCTTGAGCTCTCGAACTAGACATGGTTCGAAAGAGCCGAATCCCTCTCCTCGTCGCCTCGGGCCTCCTTTTATAAGAAAAAGGGGTTGCCACAGCGGCACACAGGAGGTGGAAAGGTCTACAGTGGCATGAGGTTATCCCTCGTATTATAGGACAAGGTGCATTTAATGCATCGCTTAGGTGTCCTCTTGCTTTATCGAGGACGGGGGTGAGGCACATCCCGTCCGTCGCCGCTCCTCCTCGCTTAGACACGCGCCTCGACCAGGGATTCGTGTGGTGCCATGTAGGCAGGCAGGCAGCTGAGTTGGCGCGGTGGTGGAGACTTCACGAAGATCTGCATGCCGCCACGCAGGCGCTTGATGAGTTGGCCTGGGAGCTGCATGTTGCCACTCAGGTGCCCGCCCAGCTGGTTGGGCTGGTAGCTGCATGTGAACGGCGGTGGAAGCTTGGTTGACGTGGGCTTGGCGGTGGCCTTGCCAGCGTCTTTGGCGGGGGCCTTGCTGGGTGGCCCGGCAAGGGTCTCATCGTGGCGTGTTGTCGTCCCTGGCAAGGATCTTGCCGAGGGTCTGGTGGCCTTCCTTGGCAAGGATCGTGCCGAGAATCATCGTCTTCTAATCTGATCTTAAATATGTCTTCACAAAGATCTTCATGCCACCAAAGGGGTGCCTTCCCGAGCCCTGGCCCCACGCTGGTGATGGCAATGGGGCCCATGGGCTCAAGGGTGGCTCGCTCTGTTGGTGCGGGGCGAGTTGTCCCAGCAAGATTCTTGCCGGGGCCGCTGAGGCCACACGGCAAGGGTCTTGCCGGGGGAACTTGCTTCGTCCCTCTGCTCTTTGTTGTCTTGGCCTTGGCATTGCTTTGATTGTCTTGGGCTTCGATCTTACCTTGGCTCACCTCCCTCGTTGTGCTTGATGTGGCCGTGGGCACGGCTCTGACTGCCCGTGCACAGGAAAAAGGGGTACAAAGATGCGCCCCTATTTTTGTACACCGATAGCAGCCCCCGGGCCTGGGCCACACATAAGCGCGATGCATTGTTGGGCTAGGCCCAAAACGGTGCGCGGGAAGGTGGGGCGGTTTTTACCGTGGTAAGATTCTTCGCGTGCTGCGTCTCCCACGACCCGCGCGCGTGGCGTGGTGTGGAGGGTTGTGCGTGATGTGGGCGGCATGCATGGGACGGTTTCCACATGCATGCGTCACATCGCAGTAAAGAGGCGGCTCGCGTCTTCCCCGTAAAAAGAGGGAGGCGTGGAGGCGCGGCTCATTTACTGAGCGGGGTCGGGGTGCGGTCTTCAAGGCGTCCACTCCCCACGATCACGAGGTGGGGAGAGGTCGCCTCACCCGTTCCCTCAGTTCTGCACGTCTGCCACGCGTCTTTCATGCACTTGTGGTGGCAAACGGTGGAGGCAAGAAACTGGGCCGTCGCTGGTTGGGGCGGCGGGTCGGTCCTGATTCCCCGCGCCTTCGGTGTCTGGATTGGCCGAGCGGGGCAGCCGAGCATCAACCCCGTTCCTTTATAAAGAGGAGGAAGGGGGAAATGGCACCCCGCATTCTTCCATCTTCTATATGCCTCTGCTTCTGCTCCTTCCTCTCACCCGCCATGGAGAAAGGGAATCCTGTTCCTTCGACGGTGGCGGCGAGGGTCGCCGCTCGACAACGCGTCCATCCCCCTTCTGAACCCGTGGTAGTGGAACTGACCACGAGGGGAAGGGGGAGGGGGCGAGGCCGTGGGCGAGGCTGGGGTAGAGGCCGTAGGGCTTGGGGAAGAGGAGGACGGGGTGACGCGCCGGCCTCGCCCTGCCAATGATGCCCTTCCCGATGGAGGGCCACGTTGAAGACCAGCCTTGCGAGTTCTTCATCAGGCTCCGCCGGCACCCGCGTCACCGCCTTCGTCTCCCTACTCCGTTCGCTCGGGTGATGGAGCGTGCCCCGCCCCAGGCCCTCAGGTTGCACATGAGGGGCTGCGGGAACGGGGGCATGTGGGTCGACGTCGACTTCCCGTCTCCTCGAGTTATGTATCTCCGCTGTGGATGGAAGACGTTCGCCCGCATCCACAGCCTGACGGCGGGGCTCGTCCTCAAATTAAAGTTAATGGAGGACGGCCTGCTCTCCGTCAAGGTCTTTGGAGAGTTTGGAACTCGTCTGAAATGTTGCGAGGAGAGCTCCTCTGATGGAGATTCTGATGATGGAAGCTCGTCCTCGAGCGAGAGCGACGAGGAGGACAGCAGGGCGGACAGCGGAGACGAGTCCGACTAGGCGTCGGACGCCCCGCACCTGGGCGGGTACGGCAGCAGCAACATCTGCACCTGGCCGCTCCTCCAGCAGAAGCTAGCCGGGGGCAGGGCCAGCTCCTTGAACTTTCTCGGGGCTGTCTCCTTGGGCGGCTAGCGTCGGGAGGTTGCGGAAGAGGAAGAGGGCGGGTGGCAAGGCCGTCAACTCGGAGTACGCGGGCACCGACGCCTTCATCGCGTATTGCCGGTCCTGCCGCCTCGTCTTCCAGCTCCTTTCCCGGCACCGTCATCACCGGCCCGCTCGTGGGTGGCCACCCAGATGTTCTCTTGGTGCTTTATGCTGCTCGTAGCTCGCCTAGGCTCCCCTTTTGCACTTTCGCCTCCTTGACCTGCCTCCTGAGGAGAGGGACAAGAAAGGGATTACGGGCATCTTATCTCTTTTTTAGTTTGTAAGCCTACGGGCCTTTGTTAAATTTAAAACTTGTAATCCCCTTCCTCATGCTTTTCATCTCGCACGAACTATACCTGTATGGGATGTTTTTAATGAAAAAGGGATGCTTGCCGGGTTTTTCATTCGCGGGTAAATCCCGCGACAAGGAGCGAATCCTTGTTATTGTTTTTAAGATAAATGTTTTTCACCCGGCAACAGGCCTTGCCGTCCCCCCACTCCACTCGACCGTTCTCGTGCTCTTGGCGGGGGCAGGGATGAAGTGGGCTTTAGGCTCCTCGTCCCACCTCCTTGCCGCCGTGGCTATGACCAAATCCGGACCCAGGAAATAATCCCTAGGTATAGGAAAAAGGGGAGCACGGCAGCGTAGAGATAAAAACGAGGTTTCACATGCCCCAGTCTGGTTCCGAAATGCATGATCGAGGATAAAAGACTTATCTGGATCCGCAGCCCTTGGCAATCTCATCTTGCCGTGGTTGGATCCTTGTGCTTGCAGCCCCCGGCAACTCTGGCTTGCCGGGGTCGGGGCGCCGGTCCGTTTCCTTCTTCCCGAGTAGCTCAGTAGAAGTGCTCATGTGCCCTGCGAACCGAATGAGGACAGAAAAGGAACAGACAGACGCGCACTCGACCTCTAGGCTAGGGGTTAGTCGCCGCTAAGCACTATCAACCCTAACCAAGGAAGAGACTCGACCTAGCATGCATGCTATAACTTAGGGCGCCAGCGCTTCATTTATTTATGCTTAGGGTCTGCGCCTGGCTTTGTACAAAGGGTCACATGCCTTGTCGGCAAAGCTTGTACAAAAGGTGGCTTGCCGGGAGGCCCGGCAAGCCGCGCCTTATGGGTAAAACTTGCGAAGATGCTCGATGTTCCAGGTGTTGCTCACTAGGATGGCATCTTCGGTCTCCAGGCGGACTGTGCCAGGCCTGGTGACTCACATTACCCGATAAGGGCCTTCTCACTTCGGCATCAACTTGTTGGAATTCTTGTCCGACTGAACGTGCCGAAGAACAAGGTCGCCTTCCTCAAGGCTTCGGGCATGAACCTTGTGGCTATGATAGTGGCGCAAGGCTTGCTGGTAGCGTGCCGCTCTCACAACCGCCCGAAGACGATCTTCCTCAAGGAGCGTCTCGTCATCTTGGCGCAATGGCTCTTGCTCAAGCTCATCATAAGCGAGCACTCGAGGTGACCCATATATGAGCTATGTGGGGAGAACTGCTTCTGCCTCGTATGCCAGGGCAAAAGGTGTCTGGCCGGTGGCTCGATTTGGCATCGTCCTGATCGACCAAAGAACCGCCGGCAACTCATCAATCTAGCGCCTTCCACTCTTGTGCAACTTGTCAAAGGTCTTTGTTCTCAGGCCTCACAACACTTCAGCATTTGCCCTCTCCGCTTGGTCGTTGCTCCGTGGATGTGCCACGGAAGCAAAACAGACCTTGCTGCCGAGGCCTTGGATGTAGTGCATGAAGGTGTGGCTTGTGAACCGCGTGCCATTGTCGATGATGACTCTGTTTGGCACACCAAAATGGCAGACCAGTCCTTTGAAGAACTTGATGGCTGACTGAGCGGTCACCTTCCTCACCGCTTCCACTTCCGGCCACTTTGTGAACTTGTCGATTGCAATGTGCAAGTACCCAAAGCCCCCGACAGCGCGGGGGAAAGGGCCCAGTATATCGAGCCCCCAGACCGAGAATGGCCAGGAGAGAGTGATTGTTTGAAGGGCTTGAGCCGGCTGATGAAGCCTCTTTGAATGGAACTGGCACGCTTCACACTTGGTTACTAGTGCCATCGCATCCTGGAGGGTGGTGGGCCAGAAGAAACCTTGCCGGAATGCCTTCCCGGCAAGGGCCCTTGACCCTATGTGGGAGCCACATATGCCTCCATGTATCTCCGCCAACAGCTCCAGTCCTTCCTCCCAGGGGATGCACTTGAGTTTCACACCGTTTGGCCTCCTCCGGTATAGGACGTCAGGACAGGCTACTTTCTCTGCTTGTTCCTGCTCCTCAGGAAGCTCCCCTGTTTGGAGGAAGTGGACGGTATGCTGCGCCCATGCCGGAGCCTGGGGCTCGACGGCAAGGACCAAAGGCATTTCTTCCGCCATGAGAGTGGCTGTCTCTACGGCCAGGGCTTGATGCCCTGTCGGAGCCAGTCGCTCTTGGACAGGCTCAGCATCCGCGGCAGCACCCTTGCAGGCAGCCCCAGGGGGCTCGGTAGGAAAGTACTTGTCGGGACCTAATTTCATCCACTTGTTCTACCCTGCTGATGGTTTGACAGATGGTTGAGTTAACCGGAGCAAAAAGGTACCTGGTTCCACAGGTAGCTTGAATGCGGCACGCTTTGACAGGTAATCGGCAATGTCGTTCTCCGCTCGGGGGACGTGCTCCGCCTGGATACCGTCAAAGCGTTCCTCCAGCTTCCTCACCTCATCTACGTAGGATTCCATCAATGGGCTCTGATAATCCTTGTTGACCTGCCTGACAACGAGCTGCGAGTCGCCCCTGACGATGAGCTCCTTAACCCCGAGGTCTGTCGTGATCCTAAGACCGACAAGCAATCCCTCGTACTCAGCGGTGTTGTTGGTGGACATCTCCCTGGGGAAGTGCATCTAGATCACGTACTTGAGGTGTTCTCCGATGGGTGCGACGAGTAACACACCGGCACCGGCGCCTTGCAGCGAGAAAGCCCCATCTAAGTACATGATCCAGTCGCGGTCTGCTTCCTTGCCGGGGAGAGCGGTCTCCTGGATTTCTTCGTCAGGCGTCGAGGTCATTTTGCGATGAATTCCGCCAAGACTCTGCTCTGAATTGTCGAGGTACTTTCAAACTTTAAACCGAAACTTGACTGCTCCAAGGCCCATTCCACAATCCTTCCGGTTGCGTCCGGGTTGTGCATTACCCGTTGCAACGGGAGGCGGGTGATGACAGTGATCTCGTGGGCCTGGAATTAGTGACGCAGCTTCCTCGAGGCCATAAGGAGGCCGAAGAGCAATTTTTGCATGCCGGAATACCTCGACCTAGCCCCCTGCAAGAGGGAGCTGGCAAAGTAAACCGGGTGCTACATCATCTTCTTCTTTGGCACCACTTCACGCGACTGCGCGGGCATTGCCTTGGTGGCACCAGACTCCGACGGGGGGCGCTCCTGGTCGGCACCAGGCCCTGCCGAGGGAATCTTTGGCTTGCCATCCGCTGGTTTTGCCACCATTTCTGCCTCCTCGTCGACCTCCCTCTGTGCCACCAGTGCGGCGCTGACCACTTGATTCGTCGCCGCCAGATACAGCAGCAACGGCTCTTGTGGTTTAGGCGCAACCAGTATCGGTGTGGAGGAAAGGTATTTCTTCAGATCCTGTAGTGCTGCCTCGGCTTCTGCTGTCCACTCTATTGGGCCTGCCTTCTTCAAGATTTTGAAGAAGGGAAGAGCGCGCTCCGCGGACTTGGAGATGAACCGGCTCATGGCGGCAACGCAGCCGGTGCGCCGACGCACATCCTTGATCCGCTTGGGCGCCTCGATCTACTCAATAGCCTTGATCTTGTCTGGGTTTGCCTCGATCCCACGCTGCGACACAAAGAATCCGAGAAGCTTGCCGGACGGAATGCCGAAGACGCACTTCTCAGGGTTCAGCTTGAGGTTGATCTTGCGCAGGTTAGCAAATGTCTCTTCCAGATCTTGCACAAGAGTTGGCCCGTCCTTGGTTTTGACCACTATGTCATCCATGTAGGCCTCCATATTTCTATGGAGCTGAGGTTCAAAACCAATTTGGACTGCTCTTGCAAACGTTGAGCCGGCACTCTTCAACCCGAAAGGCATCCGTAAAAGGCAATACGTACCACATGGGCTGATGAATGTCGTCTTCTCTTCATCCTCTCTTGTCATGAAGATTTGGTGGTAGCCTGAGTAGGCATTGAGGAATGATAACAAATCACACCCGGCCGTGGAGTCAACAATCTGGTCAATGCGCGCCAATGGGAACGGGTCCTTAGGGCAAGCCTTATTAATATCTGTGTAATCAATACACAGCCTCCACTTCCCATTCACCTTGTGCACCACTACTGGATTGGCCAACCACGTCGGGTGGAGCACCCCTCTCACCAAACCTGCCGCTTCCAACTTCCTGATCTCCTTTGTGATGAACTCCTGCCTTTCCAGAGCCTTCTTTCTGACCTTCTGCTTGACGGGCCGCGCATAGGGGCAGACAGCTAGGTGGTGCACAATCACCTCTCGGGGAACACCGGGGATGTCGGACGCTTGCCATGCAAACACGTCGACATTTGCCCACAGGAAGGTGACGAGCACTCCTTCCTATTTGTTGTTGAGGGTGGAGCCTATGATGAAGGCCCCTCCCATGCCATCCTCCCTGACGGGCACCTTCTTGGTCTGCGGCGGCTCGGCTCTGTATCTCTTGCTCTTGTCGGTAAATCTCTCTGGCACGTCCTCAACACTCCGAGGAGGTGTGCTTGCCAGAGTGGGTGCGAGAGGTCTTGCCAGGCTCCTTTTTCCCTCCCGGGCCGTCAGCGACAGAAGTGGGTGCCTTGACGACAGCTGCTGCAACTGCTTCTCGATAGAGTTGGTCAGCGCAGATCAGCGCGTCCTTCTTGTCGGAGGGGACAGAGATGATGGTCAAAGGCCCGAGCATCTTTAGCATGTTGTAGGCGTAGTGTGACGCCGCCATGAACTTGGCCAATGCCGGGCGGCCGAGGATCCCGTTGTAGGGCAAGGGGATCTCGGCCACATCGAAGACGATCCTCTCCGTCCTATAGTTCAACTCTCCTCCAAATGTCATGGGCAGTGTGACCTTTCCCTTCGGCTGGATCCTCCCCGGATTGACCCCTTGAAACGTGCCCGTTTCCTCGAGGTCTCCATCAGGGATTTGCAACCTTTTGATCACGACAAGCAAGATCAGGTTCAGGCCGGCCCCGCCGTCAACCAACATCTTGTTCACCCTGAGGTTGCGTATTGTTGGCGATACCAACAATGGCAAACACCCGACCGTGGTAGTGCAGTCAGGGTGGTCCTCGGCGTCAAAGATGAGGGGCGTGCTAGACCACTTCAGCGGCTTCTGAGCGTCGAACGACGGCTCTGCTGCTCTAATCTCACACGCCCACTGCTTGAGCTGGCAGTGAGAGGTATGCAGTGAGGCGCCGCCATCGGCACACATGGCTTCAGTAGCCTTCTGGAACCCTTCCTCACCAGGCTCGTCGTCCTCGTCGTGATCCTCGTCTTCTTGTTTCTTGTTGCGGCCCCGGCGGGCCTCTCTTGCTGGTTGTCCTTGCTGGGGCGGCCTCCTTGGCCGCCACGCTTCTTGCCGGATCCCTCAGCACCGTCCTGGTCCTTCTCCTTGTCCCGCCTTTTGTACTCAGCCTTTTGCTTCTCAACAAGCAGCTCGACTTGTCGGCAGTTCTGGAGGTCGTGGCCCTTGGCGCGGTGGATCTTGCAGTATTGCTTGCCGGAGCTTCCTGGCTTGTCGGTAGCTGCCAGGGCCCGGCAGGCGGTGCACCCGGCAATCTCCTTGCCGGGGGCGTCTGCCTTGACCTTCTTGCTGGCACCGGTATCGTCAGATCCCTCAACGGCAAGCATGGCCTTGCCTTTGCGTTTCCTATTGCGATGTCGGATCTTCTTCATCGGGGTGGCGGCGTCTTCATCAGTAGAGTCGGTTTCCGCGCCGGCGTCTTCGACGGGGTACTTCCTTCCCTCTTCAGCCCGGGCGCACCTATCGGCCAGAACGTAGAGCTCGGCCACATCCTTAACCTTGGTCATCATCAGCTCCTCGCGCATCTTGCGATTGCGTACGTTCTGGTGGAACGCGCTAATCACAGCGGCGGGATAAACGTCGGGGATGTTGTACTGCACCTGGCTGAATCTCTGGATGTACTTGCGCAGGGTCTCCCCTTCCTTCTGGGGAATCATATGCAGATCACTGGCCTGGCCATGAGCTTGGTGGCCTCCTATGAAGGCGCCAACGAACTCACGGCACAGATCTGACCAGGAAGAAATGGAATCCACCGACAAGTGCATCAACCAAGACATCACATTGGCCTTGAGCGCCAGCGGGAAGTAGTTGGCAAGCACCTTGTTGTCGCGAGCCCCAGCGGCCTGCATCGCGATG
The DNA here is from genome assembly GCF_056163025.1 of Triticum urartu. NCBI lineage: Eukaryota > Viridiplantae > Streptophyta > Magnoliopsida > Poales > Poaceae > Triticum > Triticum urartu. Next base: position 542,979,555 of record NC_141876.1, read on the forward strand.
GTGTAGATGCTGAGGAACTCGGACGGATGGGTCTTGCCGGTGTACTTCTCACCGACGTCGGGCTTGAACATGCGGTGGGACAGCCACTGGAACTGCCTCAGCTCACGGGTAAAAGCCGGGCAGCCCACCTCGTAAGGTAGGCCGCCGGGGCCCCCCGGTGCCGGGTGGTCCATAGCGGGTCCCGCCCGCTTGTCCAATTGGTGGCGCGTTTCGCGCCGGAGCTCGACGGTGGTTCGAGCGTCTTCGTGAGGTCACTCCCGAAGGACCTGGCGCTGATCGTGGAGGGTCCACAGGTCGGACGACGCTATGGAGATATTATCACAAGTGTCGTCGCGACGGGCTGACGCCCGCGGCGGCTGGTGAGGAGGAGGAGAGTGCACCGTGGCCGCAGCTCCCCCGATCCTCCCAGCGCCAGCATGTGGTGGCTCGGTGGAGCGCCGGCCCGAGGGCCCCGCCGGTCGTGGATCGTCTTTGTTTGTGACGGCGAAGAGGCTCCGGATGGTGGCCCTCCACTCGTCGAGCTTCTCCGCAGCAGGAGGGAAGTCGAGGAGCAGCTGTGTGCATGCCAAAGCTTCCGCTGGCGTGGGCGGTGGCGACAGCTGCATGGATCGCAGCGCGCTTCGACTTCTAACTACGTTAGAAGGAGCTCCGTCATGACCCAACAGCTGCGTGCCATTTTCGCCAGCACTTCGGCGAGTGTGCTGAACCTCCTCATCTTGCCGATGACGCACATGGCTCTTCCCACGGCGGTGCCCAGGGTCACCATCGTGGTGACGCTGCTCGGCGCACACACCATGGGAAGAATGCGCGGTGGTCGCTGGTGTAGGCGTCCTGGAGGTCGCTGCGCCGCCCGAAGTCGGCACAACGATGCCCCTGGAGGGCCCTGCGCCGCCTGTGGGGGCCCAACTCCGTCCTTGGATCCGGCGACGTGTAGCCGGTCGTCTGGCGCGCGAACAACGCCGCTCGCCAGGCTCCGACTGCCTGGGCAATGCTGGTGCTCGCGGGCCGCGGCCTAGGTCCTGTCTGTGACTGGTCCGCTGCTCGTCCGCACCGACACGGGTCGTTTGGCTCCCAATGAATCAACCGTCGTGGCCGTCCTCTTCTTAGGGGCCATGGCGATGAAGAACTATAAGGCTAATTACTAGACCAGATTCTCACAATTGCGCCCCCTACCTGGCGCGCCAAAGATGTCGGTGTGGAACGACACCTATGGGATCACAAGAATCCCTACTACGGTTGCCGGGGCGCAGGGTTGCGAGGAGAGGAGGGCTAGTAGACAGCACAAGGATCGTTTACCCAGGTTCGGGCCGCGAGGATGCGTAAAACCCTAGTCCTGCTTTGGTGGGTGTATTCCTGAGAGTTCTTGAGCTCTCGAACTAGCTGTGGTCAGCGTGTGGTTCGAAAGAGCCGAATCCCTCTCCTCGTCGCCTCGGGCCTCCTTCTATAGGAAAAAGGGGTTGCCACAGTGGCACACAGGAGGTGGAAAGATCTACAGTGGCATGAGGTTATCCCTCGTATTACAGGACAAGGTGCATTTAATGCATCGCTTAGGTGTCCTCTTGCTTTATCGGGGACGGGGGCGAGGCCCATCCCATCCATCACCGCTCCTCCTCGCTTCGACACGCGCCTCGGCCAGGGATGCGTGCGGTGCCATGTAGGCAGGCAGGCAGCTGAGTTGGCGCGGTGGTGGAGCCTTCACGAAGATCTGCATGCCGCCACGCAGGCGCTTGATGAGTTGGCCTGGGAGTTGCATGTTGCCACGCAGGTACCTGCCCAGCTGGTTGGGCTGGCAGCTGCATGTGAATGGCGGTGGAAGCTTGGTTGACGTGGGCTTGGCGGTAGCCTTGCCGGCGTCTTTGGCGAGGGCCTTGCCTGGTGGCCCGACAAGGGTCTCTCCATGGCGTGTTGTCGTCCCTGGCAAGGATCTTGTCGCGGGTCTGGTGGCCTTCCTTGGCAAGGATCATGCCGAGAATCGTCGTCTTCTAATCTGATCTTGAATATGTCTTCACAAAGATCCTCATGCCACCACATGGGTGCCTTCCCGAGCCCTGGCCCCACGCCGGTGATGGCACTAGGGGCTGTGGGCTCAAGGGTGGCTCGCTCTGTTGGTGCGGGGTGAGCTGTCCCGGCAAGAGTCTTGCCGAGGCCGCTGAGGCCACCCGGCAACGGTCTTGCCATGGGAACTTGCTTCATCCCTCTGTTCTTTGTGGTCTTGGCCTTGGCGTTGCTTTGATTGTATTGGGCTTCGATCTTACCTTGGCTCACCTCCCGCCTTTTTCTTGGTGTGGCCGTGGGCGCGGCTCTGACTGCCCGTGCACAGGAAAAAGGGGTACAAAGATGCGCCCCTATTTTTGTACACCGACAGTCTCTCACATGCACATGCATAGACAGACAAACATCCTTGGTCCTCTCTTATTGATATTGCACTCATACCCTCCGTTTGTCTAGCAGGCCTCTCACCCCATTTGTGAGACGCCAGTCCACCACCAACCCTCCGACACTCTACCTTTGTCTTTCTCCCAACCATATTCCTCTGCTACACATATCCATGGATGCCAATCGACCTCCCTCAATACATAGCTAGGTCTCTCTCCTTCTCCACACATATACTAGTCGATCTACCTCTCTATAGTTAGGTCTCTGTCCCCTCCCCCTCCCCACCACACACTGATAGTCGAACATTGTAGGTAGGTATCCATGCCACAGAGAAAAACCACACCTCTGACCTCTCAAATTCTAGTAGGCCAGCTGCCATGTATCTTTGACATGGGCAAACACAAATTCGATGGCACTCTTTATCGATCGTGCAGCCACACACTTCATCACTGTTTTTGATTCTATCAATATCTCACACCGATGATCCCTCCACTCTCTTCTCGTGGATCACTCCCTCTATATATGATATATCCATGACTCTGTTTCACACACATTGCATATGCTACATTTTTCTGTTTGAGATATCATCGACACATTGCCTTTGTTTCGCACAAACTATATCTCTCACACCCACCCATGTACATACCTGCACCTAAAGAAGAGGTGAACGCAGGACGCACATACTCACTTCTCGTTCCCGGCCACACCCGCGTGGGTACATGGAGGATTTCTTTTATGTACGAAAAGGCAGCCCATGTGATAATTTGACGCGTGTAGCGGTCGTTTACTCGAAGGACGGTCAAGTACCACACCTAGATGGAACAAAGTTCGACTTGACGCGTTAGTATTAAATAAAGTTATATATTCCTCAATGGCACGTATAGAATATAAAATGATTGACGTGGGGGAAATGGAAAAATCCGCTCCAATATATACAACGGAGCCTGCCTGTCGGGGTTTGTCTCTTGTCACACCATCTCACACAAGGCGGCGGTGGCCTCTCTCTCTCACGGTTAGTCAGTGATCCGTCTGCATCCCGTCCGCTGGCGGAAAGGGAGGATGTGCATCGTTTCTCCGTTCGACGGCGTTGAGGCAGCACGTCCCGATTTGCGGTATCCGCCGTTCTCTCTGAAAGCTCCGGCGCGGTAGGGCCTTCACCACTTGCTCACTACCACAGTATGGGCAGATCCCGGCCGCCGGCGCCCTCCTAGTAACATCTCGACGACCCTCAGGTACAGCTTCCTCCGGCCTTGCTCCACTGCCCATCTTCCCACGTTGCTGCATGTGGATATTCTTTAGTTGTTTTCTTAAAACTTATCTCGGACAGTGTACTTTCCATCTTGCAATATCATCCTCGAACCATTTTTGATAAACCACCATGCTGCTATATTTCCCTTATTACATGGAATATGCTTCTTCTTTGACGGTGTATGTGTCTTCAACTCGTGTTATTGGGTAGTAATTGTTTCCTTTCTACCTCCTTTTGCAAATAGGGCTATCCATTTCACCTCGTTGCTATTGCGACCTTTTGGTGAACTGCACAAATCACTTTTTTCTTAAGAGTGTTTTGTGCAGTTCCACCAAAATGTCACACGGGCAACATTTTTACATTTCTGTGGGACTGCGGAAAGGGAGATCAGTTTTGCTATCCTCCACATCCAACTCCGTGCCTAATCTTCTCCAACAAGTAGTTAGTCCTAAAGAGAGATCGCAGAGGTGATCGACTTCTATTTGTGTGTGTTATGTTTCATCATCTAGTTCCACTATTATTGTAATCACACTGACTGGATATCTTTGCAAACAGGGATGGTCAGCTCAATTTTAGTGGAGCTGCACAATATGATCGGATTGTGGTGTCCTCCATACACCTATTTTTTGGCTACAAAGCTGGGTGAAACTAGCTGCCAAGAAATGAACATTGTGCCCAGGAAATGGAGCCATGCCTACGAACAACATCGATCAATTACATATTTTTATTTATTTGTAAACCTTCTCACAACTTTGTCTTCAGTTGTGATGTGAATATTGGTGCTGATCTGCGAACCATTGAGATGCATTAGCAGCCATGATAGTTTCATTTGTATTTGATGGGATGTTGTAATGAGATAATCTTGAGGTAAGAGGACACGTGAATCCTAAGTTGAAACCTTTTTTTCCTGCAGGAACCAAAGTTGAAACCTTCATAGCATCACAGTACAATTTCATTAAAATTATGCGTACATATAAACAAATCCTGAAGGATTGATAGCAATGCTAGAAAACAATTCAACTTCATTTCGCCGACATGTGGGACACCTTCATTCGGCTTCACCTGCCATGCAGCAATATTGCATGCACAACTGCAGGGAAAGATTCACCCCGGTCATTGCGCCGCGGTAGTAATGACTAGTGAGCAGTCAAATCACAGAGCCCCACCTTCGCCATAGTAAGTTGCTCGGACAAAGCAACCATCATTTCTCTGTTCCTTGAATCCACTGGAACTCCCATATTCCTAGAGTAATAAGTTGCTCGGGCGAAGCAACCATCACTTCACCTTTCGTATAGTAAGTACTAGTACCTCCTTTTTTTTACTCTAGAAACAACCACATGCGAATATTGGACGGTAGCAGCACAACAACAGAATCAAAAATCGAAACCAACCAATGAACTACTCCTAATGGTGAGCGTTTGCTAGTATCATGTACTCCATCTGTCCATGTATATAGGGCTTAATGCATTTTTCTATACTAACTTTGGCCCTGTTTGGATCCATGGGTTAGAGTTAGTTTGAGCTAGTTGGGGCTCAAATAGCCCTAAAGTATCCAAGCATGAGGGTTAAATTGGAGCAAGTTGCACCGAACCCACCAAAAAAACTATCCCACCCAAGAGGTGCTAATTGGAGATAGTTCTCATTGGGCCCACTGAAAAATCACTTTTGTCTCTCCATCAACTGCATTTATTGTTAATCTAACCCTGTCATCGAAACACCTCTTTGGCTACAGTTAGTTCAGGGTTAGTCATGAGTTAGTCTAAACTCTAGCTAAGTTAGAGTATCCAAACAGGAGCAGTATAGGACATGCAAGTTGCTCAAAGCATACAGTCAAATTCGTACGTGAAAGGATCTTTTTTTTGAAAACGGAATGTGGAAGGATCTTTGAATGATACAATTTTCAAATTATATAAAATCTTATCAATAGTCAAAGGCATCCTTGAAGAATATATTAGGCGTTATATATAAAATCTTATCAATAGTCAAAACCAAGTGTTACTACTACACCAAACAAGGTCAAAACGAGAAACTAGACCCACTCATGGAACGACACGCCTATCTCGTTTGGTCCGTCGGTCAAAGCGCTTCCTATTCTTGGCATAACAATAGAGTACAGTAATTTTTTTAGAATGCTCTTGGCATGTCGCTAACATGTGATGAGTTAACCGACCTCAATAGACGGCAAAAACGCCAGCCCGCCACACTTTGAGAGAGACGAGGAGCGAGAAGGGATATGGGCTGCTGGATTACTGGAGCTAGGTGTCGCAGAGAGGCCAAGAAATATGGTGATAGCGTGGATTAGCCATGTAGTATGATGTGACTAGACTGGGCTGCTGTGTTTCGTACTCTTCCGGTCTACTATGGAGATGATTGGTTAATTTTATATCACTGAATAATATAAAATATTATGAGTGCAGACGCTCCACCACGAGGTTCCTTGCTCCTTCTCGGTCATCGGGAATCCATGTTATTCCACTCTTTTTTACGTGAGCTTTGTTCATCGTTTTGCCAACACGCGGAAACTCACAGAACGACGAGAAACTTGCTTACTACGCCTTCTCCCTAGCCAACATGTGCGCCGTGGCTCGCAGCACGAGGAGAAACTTTTGCTTATAAGCGGTGGACATGCAGCAGTTCATTTGGTGTCAGATTGCCAGCAGTTCATTTGACTTCCGAAAGAGACGAAGAGCGAAGCGCAAGGTCACCTACTAAGACTGGTCATAGTGGGAGTAACATAGCGCAGTCCAAGACAAGTTTGCTTATGTGGCGTGTATTTAATGAGGAGAGATGTGTTTAGAGTAACATAAGAGCAAGTCTAATAAGGCCTAGTGAGTAGGCTATAAGACTTCCCATGTGACTAAAATCCTATTTGGAGGAGTGAGAAGAGAGGAGATTAAGAAAAAGTAGGATGCATGCAACTCTCTTCCAATCATATACCTTGCTCATGAAAATATTAAATGCTTAGAGCCAACTTAATAACCATTCTAAGAGCCAACCAATTATATGAGTATTTTTCATGATGTCTCTAAGTGAGGTGGCATCTCCTTAATTATAGCCAACAACCGGCTACATTATTAACCATGCTCTAATATGTTACTATAACATAGCGCTTTCCAGGAGAGGATGAGTCTACAAGGTAATGAATGAAGCCAACTAGTATGACACTACTACTATGTTACTTTGCATTATGGAGGTAGTAACTTAGACTAGTGTCATATGCATGACACTAGTATAAGTTACTCCCCACTATGACTAGCCTAAGAGCATGGTTAATAGTATAGCCAGCTAATGGCTATAAGAAACTACCATGTCATGTATAGCCATCATTTATAGTCACTCATATAGTAGTGTGGGCTACAAGGTTGGCTATAACATTACCACTTTTTCAACCTTCTCTCTTTCTCTTTCTTCACATTTATTCTATTTGTCTAGGAATCCGCATATAGCTAGGCTCTTGCATGAGAGCCCACTCCCCTTAGTGGGAGTAACATAGATGGTAACATCACACATCTCAAGGTAAAATAGATGATGTGGCGAGTAATTAATGAGAAAAGAGATGCATGTGGTAACATAGCTAGTTACTGTAACATCACACATACCAAGACTGTCGGGGGTTGGGTGCGACATATGCCAAAGGATGGCTTATCATGGTGGGGGCGAGTAGAACGTCACCGGTGCCTGGAAACGGGATGAGGCGAAGACACGCACACCGGCGAATCTTACCCAGCTTCAGGGCTCTTCGGGGAGATAATACCCCTACTGCTGCTCTGCGGGGTCTCCGCATGATCACTATGGAAAAGTGCTTACACGATTGCTCCTTAAGCTACTTTCTAGAGGTAGGAGAGGGCAGGGCTAGCTCTCTCCCTCCTATATGATCTGGTCTAGAGCTAATGGATTCCAACCCTTTGCATGGGTACCCTGGGGGTTTATATAGGCCTACCCCCCAGGGGTACAACGGTAATCCGACTGGATGCGGGCCCAGCCGTTAGTGCCTCTGGCCTCCGTCTTCTCCGCCGATTGCTGGGGCCCGCTGACTGGTCTGGTACGGAGCCGACAGGCCGTGTCCGCCGCGGGCGGGTCTTGCCGGCTGCTGATTACTGTAGCGGTGCTTCTGATGACGCGGGCGTGATCATGGAGTCGTGGCAACAGCCCCGCCGCCTGGCGGGCGATCACTATTGCCACTCTCCATCACATCTGATTAATGGCGCGTGGGCCCCCAGGGGAGTGCTTGGCCGACTCCGGGGGCCGACTGGCAGCGCACTTGCCGTCTCCTGGGGTCTCACTGATTGGTGGGACCTGCTGCCTCCGGGCCGTACAGACAAGCCGTCGTGGGCGCTGGATTCGGTCCTACGGTGCTGATGTCAGGGCCGGCACGGCAACAGTGTCACGCTGCACGGAGATCTCCCTGGGTACGGTGTACTGTGCCCATGCCTGCCCTTGGTAAGGGGCGGGAGCGGGTTTTACTGTAGCCACTCCCCGGTCCTGTCCCTCCCGAGGGGGACATGGGGTTTGTTGGAGTCTCAGGCCGACTCCCCAAAGCCGGCTTCTCTGGAAGTCACCAGTCAGGAGTCGGCTTACCCTGAAGTCGTCCCTGGGACTCGTCCATGAGTGGGTGTCGGGTGGTAGGTGCGACATATGCCAACGGGTGGCTTATCTTTGTGGGAACCAGTAAGACGTCGCCAGTGCCTGGAAGCGGGATGAGGCGCAGGCATGCTCGCCGGCGGATCTTACCCAGCTTCGGGGCTCTCCGAGGAGATAACACCCCTACTGCTGCTCTGCGGGGTCTCCGCATGCTCACTAGATGAATCGAGTAGCTACACAACGCTCCTTGAGCTGTTTTGGGGGAGGAGGAGGAAGAAAGGGCACGGCTAGCCTGCTTCTTCTCCTTGTATGGTATCTAGAACTAGCGGGGGGTCGAACCCTTTGCATGGGTGCCCCGGGGGGCTTATATAGGCCTACCCCCGGGGGTACAATGATAATCCGGCTTCTGCGCCGACTGCTGGGGCCCGCCGGCTGGTGGGTCCCGCCGGCTGCCAACTCCTTGGTCACTGTGGCTTCATCTTGCTGACGTGAGCTTCATCGTGGTAGGCGCGGCTACAGTACCGCCGCCTGCCGGGTGATCGCTGTAGCCTTACCGCGTCTTGTCTCCTTAATGGGGCGTCCTCTTCGAGGGAAGCGGCGGGCCGGCTAACGGAGCCGGCTCCGTCTTGGGCCGGCTGGTTGGAAGCGCGGCCGCCTTCGGCCGTCTCCCTGCTCTAAGGGGCCCACCGCCTGTGGGCCACGCTGGCGGCCCGTCGTGGGTGACGCCGGGGTCAACATGGCAACAGTGCTGCGCCGGACGGGTCATGCCTACCTCGTACGGCGCACTGTGCCAGGCGTGCTCCGGGATTCGGGGGTGGCGGGCTCTTCTGTAGCCATGCCCCGTCGCATCGCCGTTAGGTGGGTGCAAACTTTGTGGGTACGGTCTTGACTACTTTCTGGGGAGCCGGCTTGAAGGAGTCGGCTTTCTCGTAGCCGGCTTCTTGGAGTCGGCCCTCTCATGAAGGTTGAAGTCGGACCACCTTCCCAAAGCCGGCCTAGATCGCAGTCGGCGGGGGGAAGGTGGCCCCGTGTCTTGGATTCTTGAGAGCCGGGCGGGCTCGTAATTTTTGCAGAAGTGCCAGGGGAAGCCGGCTAGGCTACCCATGGCCATTTACTCCGACAGTAGTCCCCGAAGCTGATCTTGCTCCGAGGTGAACAAGGGGATGAGAAGCTTGGTCAGCTTCCTATCCCGGAGAGCCGGCTTCGCGGGCGTACGCCGACTTCTGATAACCCGCGTAAGCGGGAGGAGAGGGGGCCTGCATGCTGACCACGGGCCCTCTCGCGGCCACGTGGCGGCAGGATTCTACGAGCGCGCGCGCCCGATGGGGAGCCGCCGCAGGCCCGGGCCCGCCACTCGCGAGCCTCGGTCCGGGCGCGGATCTCCCGTGGCCCACAGGGCCGCTCGCCTTCTCAAGGCAGTTTCGCCTCGCCATTAAGGATCGGTAATCGTGGGGCGTGGGAAGTGGGCACGATCGACCCCCATGCTTCCCCACGCCACGCCTCCTCGACTCCGTCACGTGAGCCTATAAGTAGGGGGAGGAGAGGGAGCGACAGAGGTTCGCGCGCTCCCTCCCACTCCGTCCCTCCTAGCCCTCGTCTCCTTACTCTCGCTGCCGCCGCAGCCTCCTCCTCAACGCCGTCGCGTCTCCACGCCACCTCGTCGCCATGGCATTGTCAAGCTCTTGGGACGGCTCCAACGTCCATGAAGATCACGTGGAGTTCCTTCGCCAGACCCGGCGCCTGCCCGGCACCAACCGCGTTCAGGTCCGTCTGGCGCCCGAGAGGGAGATCTCGCCGGTGCCGGAGGAGGGCGAGCGGGTCGTCTTCCGCTCGCACTGCCTGCGCGGCTTCGGCCTCCCGGCGAGCGGGTTTCTTCGTTCCTTCCTCGACTTCTACAACCTCCAACCGCATCACCTCACGCCCAATGCGGTGATGCTGCTGTCGGCCTTCGTCTCCCTCTGCGAAGGCTTCTTGGGGCTGCTCCCCATGCTGGAGCTCTGGGGAGAATTCTTCCAGAGCAAGCTCGGCACGGTCGTCGCCGGCGTGCCCGCCCCCTGCGGAGCCTTCATCGCCATGAGGAGGGCGAGCGAGAACAATCCGTTCCCGCCCATCCCCCTGATCCAGTCGGTGAAGGTCTGGCAGAGATCTTACTTCTATGTGAAGAACGTCGCCGAGCAAGAAGACTACATCAACTTGCCGGCTTACGTAGCCGGCCCGCCGGCTGGGAGGCAGCCCTCGTGGAGCTTCCGATCCCGGTCGTTGTCTCCGGCCGGGAACGCCGCCATCTCCCGGCTTCGGGTGCTCATTCAGTCGGAAGGCCTGTGCGGGGCCGACTTGGTGGCCGCCTTCGTGGAGCGCCGGATCCTTCCTCTCCAGAGCCGGCCCCACATGATGTGTCAGATGAGCGGCCGGTTCGACCCAAGCCGGCTCAGCACATGGGAGATGCCCCACGCGGAGGTGGCGCTTATGGTTAATTACATCGCCAATTGCAAGCTCAGCAGGGACTGGCAGTACAGCAAGGCGCCGTACTCTCGCGCGAATCCTCCACCCGTGGTAAGCTTCTCTCTTTATCCTCTTTTTCATCGTCAGCCGGCTTCGCGGCGACCGGCTTCTAACCTTCCGGCTCTCTGTGCAGAACCCTCTTCTCCCGCCGCCGGCTAGGACGGCAGGGATCGAGCGCCAGTACGTCCCCGACCGCACGGTGGATGATGTTGACGACCCGGACTTGGGGGCGGCCGCCATGGAGGACGCCGTCGTGGGGGACAGCGCCGAGCCCAGAGGCTCGAAGTTCACCGCGAGCTTCGAGGACTGGCCGGACGACTTTGAAGCCGAAGTCGTTCCGCGCCGCCAGCCGGCGGCCGACCAACAGGGCGCCGGCTCGTCCGTCGCGCCGGCTGCCGGCGGCGCGCAGAAACGTCGGGCCGCTCTAGGCCTCTTCGGCAGCCGGCCGAAGAAGTCCAAGCCCTCCGCCGCGGCGACGAAGCGAGAAGAGGCGGCCGCGAAGGCGGCCCGCTTCCGCAAAGCCGTGAAACAGCCCCAGGCGGTCTCGGCGTAAGTTTTTAACCGCTTGCCGTAGTCTCGTCGTTGTTCTTTTTTCTTCAAATGCACTCTTAGCTTTCTTCGTTTGCTAGACAGGGCGCCGCTTTCTCTCGAGCGGGGCCCAGGCGGCTCCGTCGTGGGGCCGGCTGTAGGTTCTTCGAGCTCCCGCCACGTGGACCCCCGCGCCGATCTTAGGGAGGCCACAGAGCGGAACGCACGCGAAGCGCGGGAGGAGCGCGAGGCAGCGGAGAAGGCGGCCGGCCAGGCGGCAAAGGGGCAGGCTGAAGCCGTAGCCAAGGCCCAGAAGGAGGCGGCTCCTGCAGAGACGGAGGCGGAAAGCTCGCGCAGCCAGCCTCCGCTGCTCGCCGTTCCCCTCCGAGCCGTGGCCCCCAACACCCCGTTGCCCATGGCGGAGGAGATCATCCAAGACCCGCCGCTGTTGGAGAGGGAGGAGGAGCCCGTGGTCTTGGCCGGGAGAACGCCGCCTGCGGCGCCAACCGGGGCGGGCCAAGGCAGTCGATCGCCAGCGGCGCCGGAGGAGCCGGCCGGAGGTGAGCCAGGGAGCCGGGCCGGCCTCAAGGTGCAGCTGGCGATGGGCCGGCTTGCTGAAGGAGGCGCCGCTCCGCCGGAGTTGCGCCGAGCCGCGGACGCAGGCCAGCCGGCAGGAGATCTAGAGGTGGCCAGCTCCGCCGTGTCCGAGTGGACTCCCATCGGGGGGACCGGCAAGCTAGAAGCAGCGGCTCAAGGGGTCCGGAGCCGGCTACGAGCTCAAGCCGCCCTGCTGCAGCAGCTCAACCAAGAGTTCTCGTCGACATGAACCTCTGTCCGGGTAAGTCCTTCGCTCTTGGCTGCTTTGCTTTCTTGATTTCTTCCGTGGGGGCGCGTCAGCACACCCACTGGGTGTAGTCCCCGAGATTCGGGCCGACTGCGGCGCAGTCAGGTCGGATCTTTCTCGACGGCCACCTTACTTTGCTTTCTTTCTAAACTTTCAGGAATACCACAACCTTCGTGTTGCCGCCTTCGACTCCCAGGCTCGAGAGCTGAGCCGGCGGACCAACGACCTGGCCGACAGCCGAAGTAAGTACTTGGTTTGTTTGTCTCCTGTGGGGGCGCGCCAGCGCACCCACTAGGTGTAGTCCCCGAGATTCGGGCCGACTGCCGCACAGTCGGGTCGAATCTTTCTTGACGGCTCCTTTCTTATTGATTTTTCTTCTTCTTTGTCTTCAGGGGCCAACGCCGACTTGAGGAAGGAGCTTGGCGAAGCGAAGGCCGCCCTTTTCGCCAAAGAGGCCGAGTGCACTACCTTGGCCCAGGAACGGGATCGCCTGGCCAAGAAGCTGGCCGACCAAGAGGAGAGCCACAAAACGGCCCTTCAGGCGGCGAAGGAGAGCGAAGCCGCCGTGCTGGCGGAGTATGAGATAGCGGCGGCGACCTGGTCCGAGACCCGACGAGGCCTGGAGGAAGGCTACGGCTGGATTGAAGACTTGATCGACGGTAAGCTGCTTTCCACGGCCTTCCCCCGTCCCTTGCCGTCTGGGTTTTTTGACTTATCTTGGACTGCTGCTTGTTGTTTCTTGCAGATTACTTCCCGGGCTACTCCGTCTTCGCTGCCCAAACCATCGAGGCTCATCGCGAAGCGCGCCGTCAAGCGGGGGCCGACATTGCGCCGGATGCAAACCGGACCCTTGAGGAGCAGCTTCTGGCTGTCCAGGCGCGGCTGCAGCCGGCCCACCGGATGCTCCGCCGGCTCCAATGTGCGGGGGCGCAGGTGCTGGCCACCCTCTGGCCTGGCGAGACGATCCCCCGCACCCCGAGCCGAACTTCCGACTGGCTGGAAGTCGCAGTCGGACGCTTCGAGGCTTGGAAGGCGTCAGCGGCCCGACTCGGAGCCGGGCGGGCGTTGGAATTCATACGGGCTTGGTACCCAGGACTGAGCCTGGACCAGCTGCGTACTTGGCGGATGGAGGCCGACGCGGAGTTGGAGGAGGTGAGGCCGGCTATCGCCCAGCGAGCTTCAACGATCGCCGAGTGCACCGACATCAGCGTTTTCGCACCCAAAATCGATGATGACGGTGTCGCGCAGCCGGAGGAGTGGTTCGGGCTGAACCCGGCGGTGGGCGAGGACTCGGCGGAGGAGATCGCCTCCAGCGACGAGGGCGAAGAGGACGAAGACGACGACGGCGGAGACGTCGAGCCGGCTGGTGGAACAACCAGCCGACCTCAGGCCGACCGTGCCTCCAGCAACGAGGCGCGTGGAAGCGCGCCCTCTGCGGGAGGCGGCGACCAAGCCAAAGTTCGTCAGCCGGCCGCTCCTTCAGTCGGCGCGACCGTCTCCACCAACCAGTCGGCCGCTCCGCCAGCCTGACCTGCCGTCTTTATCTTTCCTGCTTTGTTGTCTTTGAACAATCTTTTGTTAAGTTTCGCAGTTCCACCCACTGGGGGTGTGTCCAAACTATGTTGAATGCTGGCCTCTTGGAGGTCTTTTTATGTAAATATTATCACGTGCATGTTTGGTTTCCATTCACGTATGCTTGTTTGTCCTTAGGCTTTTCCTTTGCCGCCTTCCCTCCTTGGGGAGGCAAGTACTTGAGCTTTCTTGGATTTAAAGTAAAGTGAATGGAAACCGGCCGGCCGGCTACTCTAGTAGCCGGTCGGCAGTGCGGGAAAAACCGGCTTTGTTATATTAGTCCGTTAGTCCCTAGCCGTTTTTCGTGTGGGCGGTCGTTCCTACCTTTAACCCTTGCCAGCCGGACAGCCGGTTCTTCGAACTGCGACTTTGGCAAGGGAAGGCTTGAGAGCCGGCACACTACTTGTCTGACTGCGGGTAGGACTTCTAATATAACTTCAGTCGGCCAGTCCCCGAGCCGACTAGTCGGACTCGGTGCCGGACGGAATAAGTAAATGATACGACAAGCATGACATTTTCATTCATAAAATAAGGGATGGCAGTCCCCGAGCCCTCCTGAGGGAGCCTATTGTCTTGTACTTAATACAAAAGTTAGCGCGATACATACTGCCTTTCAACTGTAAAATCTTCGAAGGAGGTTGGCGTTCCATGGCCGTTCCGACTCCTTGCCGGAGTCGTCTCTCTTGCGTGCCTTCGGCTTCTGTGCGTCGATCAAGTAGTAGGAGTCGTTGCCTAGAGCTCTGCTGATGACGAAAGGGCCTTCCCAAGGGGCTGAGAGCTTGTGCTGGCCGGCTGTTCGCTGGATCAGCCGGAGCACAAGGTTGCCCTCTTGGAAAGATCTTGGCCTGACCTTCCGGCTGTGGTAGCGGCGTAAACCCTGCTGGTAGATGGCAGACCGGCTGAGGGCTAACAGCCGGCTTTCTTCCAGCAGGTCGACGCCGTCTTCTCGTGCTTCCTTGGCCTCCACTTCCGTGTACATGGTTACTCGAGGCGAGTCGAATTCAATGTCAGTTGGGATGACCGCCTCGGCGCCGTACACAAGGAAGAAGGGGGTGAAGCCGGTTGACTTGTTGGGTGTAGTGCGCAGACTCCAGAGGACAGCCGGCAGCTCATCGAGCCAACAGCCGGCCGAGCGCTCCAGAGGTACAACCAATCGGGGCTTGATGCCGGAGAGGATGAGGCTGTTGGCTCGCTCGACCTGGCCGTTTGACTGCGGATGGGCGACGGACGCTAAGTCCAGCCAGATGCCTTGGGCTGCGCAGAAACGTGCCAAGGCTCCTTTGGCGAAGTTCGTGCCATTGTCGGTGATGATGCTGTGCGGCACGCCATACCGAGTTGTTATGTCTACGATGAAGGTCACGGCAGTCGGCCCATTCAGCTTCTTGATCGGCTTTGCTTCAATCCACTTGGTGAACTTGTCCACGGCGACGAGCAGATGCGTCATGCCGCCGCGCGCCGTCTTGAATGGGCCCACCATGTCCAGTCCCCAAACGGCAAAGGGCCAAGTGAGGGGAATGGTCTTGAGTGCCGAGGCCGGCATGTGTTGCTTGGAGCTGAAGAGCTGGCATCCCTTGCAATGCTTGACTAGTTCTTGGCGTCGTCCAAAGCAGTCGGCCAAAAGAAACCATGGCGGAAGGCTTTGGCAACAAGTGATCTTGAGGCCGCATGGTGGCCGCACTCTCCTTGGTGAATGTCTGCGAGGATTGCAATGCCCTTCTCTTGCTCGACGCATCGCTGGAGGACTCCGGTGACGCTGCGCTTGAGTAGTTCTCTGTTGACGATTGTGTATGCTCCGGCTCGACGCTGGACTTGTCTTGCTTCTGTTTCGTCGGCCGGCAGGTCTTGGTTCACTAAGAAGTTGAGGATGGACTGAGCCCAAGACGGAGCCGCGATTTCTTCTACTGCCAAAGTGGCTACTGCCACTAGGGTGGGCGGGCTGGGCGGTGAGGTGCTGGAGTCGGCCGCCGGCTGTAGTGCTGGTGCAGTCCCCAGGCCGGCTACCACAGTCCCTGAGCCGGCTGCCGAAGTCCCCGGGCCGACTACAGGGGTCTTGAGGTCGGCTACTTGATTCTTCGAGCCGGACCTGGCCGCATCGGGGTCAGGCGGCACGAAGATGGAATCGGATTCCGGAGACGGCTTGACAGACGGCTTGAATAGGCGTTGTAGAGCGACGCCGGTTGGAATTTCTTGCCGGGTGGAGCCTATTCGGGCCAAGGCGTCGGTTGGCTCGTTGTCGGCTCGAGGTACGTGGAGGAACTCGCACCCTTCAAAGTATCCGCTGAGTTGTTGGACCAGGAAACGGTAGCTTGCCATGTTCGCGTCCTTGGCGTCCCAGTCACTGGATGACTGCTGGACTACCAGGTCCGAGTCGCCATAACATAGGATCTGGCGAATGCCAAGCTCTTTGGCAAGCCGGAGCCCGTGTATGAGCGCCTCGTACTCGGCCACATTGTTGGAGGCGGCGAAGTGGATCTGTAGCGCGTATTTGAGCTTGTCGCCTTTGGGAGAGGTAAGGACGATGCCGGCTCCCAAGCTGGTGCGCATCTTGGACCCGTCGAAGTGCATGCGCCAATGGGTGGAGTCCGGAGCCGGCGGCAGGTACTGGGTCTCGGCCCAGTCGACGAGGAAGTCGGCCAGTGCTTGGGACTTGATGGCGGTGCGGGGTTGGTAGAAGATTGTGTAAGGGGCCAGCTCGATTACCCATTTCGCGACCCGGCCGGACGCATCCCGGCTGCCTATGATCTCGGCTAGCGGGGCAGTGCATACGACCGTGACGGGATGCTCTTGAAAGTAGGGCTTCAGCTTCTTGGCGGTGAAGTACACGCCGTAACACATCTTTTTGTAGTGCGGGTAGTTCTGCTTTGAGGCGGACAGCACCTCGCTCAAATAATACACCGGCCTCTGGACCGGCTGGGCTCGGCCTTCTTCCGGGCGCTGGACTACGATGACGGTGCTGGCCACCCGGCTGGTTGCAGCGATGTAAAGGAGCATGGGCTCTTTCTCAGTCGGCGCTGCGAGGACAGGCGGCGTGGCCAGCATCTTCTTCAACTCGTGGAAAGCTTGGTCGGCCTGGTCGTTCCACTCGAAGTGGGTGCTTTTCTTCATGAGGCGGTAGAGGGGGAGAGCTTTCTCTCCGAGCTGGCTCATGAAGCGGTTCAAGGAGGCCAAGCACCCAGTGACTTTCTGAATGTCTCGAAGCTTGGTGGGGATCGCCATTCTCTCGATGGCCTTGATCTTCGCTGGGTTGCATTCGATGCCGCGTTCGGAGACCAGGAAGCCTAGGAGCTGGCCGGCTGGCACCCCGAACACGCATTTCTCGGGGTTGAGCTTGATTTGGAACGGCGCAGGTTCTCAAATGTTTCCTTGAGGTCTTCCAGCAAGGTGCCACGCTTCTCCGTCTTCACCACGATGTCGTCCACGTAAACGTGGGCATTCCTGCCGAGCTGCTTGAGGAGGCACTTCTGCATGCAACACTGAAAGGTGGCACCGGCATTTCTCAAGCCGAATGTCATAGTCAGGTAGGAGAAGGCTCCGAACGGCGTGATGAAGGCGGTCTTCAGGCGGTCATCCGGGTCTAGCTTTATCTGGTGATATCCAGAGTAAGCATCCAAAAAACTCAACAGCTCGCATCCGGCTGTGGAGTCTATCACTTGGTCTATCCTTGGCAGGGCGAAAGGATCTTTGGGGTAGGCTTTGTTGAGACTTGTGTAGTCTATACACATGCGCCACTTGTTATTCTTCTTCAGCACAAGGACCGGGTTGGCGAGCCACTCTGGAAAGAAAACTTCCATGATGAAGCCGGCCGCCAGGAGCCGGGCTATTTCCTCCCCTACAATCCTGCGTTTCTCCTCCGATAGTCGGCGGACGGGCTGTCTGACTGGCTTTGCGCCTTCTCGAACATGTAACTTGTGCTCGGTGAATCTCCTCGGAACACCTGGCATGTCCTTGGGGGACCACGCAAAGATGTCCCGATTCTCACGGAGGAAATCGGCGAGATCGCCTTCCTATTTGCTGTTCAGATTTGCCCCAATGACGGCAAACCTCTCTGGATGCTCGGGGTCAAGGGGTATCTTCTTCGTCTCCTTGGCCGGCTGGAAAGATCCTTGATAATCATGCTCCTTGGGGTCGGGGGACACGGCCGGCTGCTTGCCGGCTAGGGCCGCGACTCGGTCCAGCATCTTCTTCTCTTCGGCGATCACAAGGGACTCGGCCAGCCGGCTGCTGGCCGCTGCGCACTCGGAGGACTTCTTGTAGTCGCCGGTTACGGTGATGACGCCTTTGGTGCTTGGTATCTTCATCTTGAGGTATGCATAGTGGGGGACTGCCATGAATTTGGCCAAGGCAGGTCGGCCCAACAGTGCATGGTAGGGGCTCTCCAGGTCCACCACTTCGAACCAGATTGCTTCCCGGCGGAAATGCTCCTTGTCCCCAAAAAGTACATCAATCTTCATTTTGCCAACGGGGGCGCAGGACAGGCCGGGCACGATGCCGTGGAACACTGTCCGAGTGGGCGTGAGCTGCTTCGTCTTGACGTTCAGCTTCTCGAGGGTGTCACGATACAGGATGTTGATGCTGCTCCCTCCGTCTATCAACACACGGGAAAAGCGGGCGGCGCGTCTGTCCGTTGCAAGGGTGGCTTCCAGGACCAGAGCGTAAGAGCCGGGAGACGGCATCACCTCTGGATGGTCGGCCCGGCTCCAGCTGATGGGCTTTTCTGACCAATGCATGTGTTCAGCGAGGTTGGTAGCGACCACGCTGACTTCCTGGTGCTCTCGGCGTTTGCTGCGCCGGTCTTCGGGTTGGCTGGTGAAGACGACGTAGGTTGCTTGCTCGTCGGGAAACTCGTCGCGCACGGCTCCGTCTGCGGGCCGAGCGGCTGGAGGCGGCGGAGGCGGTGGGCCGGCAGGCGGGGGCGGCAAGAGCCCCTCGCCCTTAGAGATTCGGGTGAGCCAGTTGCACTTCCGGGTCGTGTGGTTGGACGGCTTCGCGCCGCTGTGGAACTTGCAAGGGGCGTCGAGGGTTTGCTCGTAAGAGAAGGCGGGCTGCCAAGCCGGCCTGCCGCCCTTGGGCTTCTTGGGCGCCGGTCGTTCTTCAGGCGGCGCATCTTCGACCGTGGCCACCTGCTGGCTAGCGGGAGGCGGCGCAGGGCCCTTGCGCTTGTTGTCGTTTGAGTTGGGGTGTCGGCTGGGCTCTCCAGCCGGCGTCTTGGGCGCCGGGTTGAGCACCTTCCCGGACGCGTCTACCCGAAGCTCGGTCTTCATCGAGGAGTCGGCGGTGGCGTACTTGTCCGCTATGTCCAGAAGCTCGTCGAGAGTAGCCGGCTCGTCGCAAAGGAGCTTGTGCTTGAGGAGGGTGCCTTCTGGGCATCCGGCCGTGAAGTACTCTATAGCTTGTACCTCGTGCACCCCTTCACAGGAGTTGCGGAGCTCGGCCCAACGTGTGAGGTAATCGCGAGTGGACTCGGCGGGGCCTTGCACGCACAAGGAAAGCTGTCGGGGCTTGGGAGCCCGCTTGTAAGTGCTGGTGAAGTTGCGGATGAAGGCTTCTGTGAAGTCTAGCCAGCTGTTGATGCTACGCGGCTTGAGGCTGTTGAGCCAAGTCCGCGCCGTGCCTTGCAACATGAGGGGCACGTACTTCACGGTGACTCGCCGGTTGCCGTTGGCTATGCTAACTGCGGTGGAGTAGTCAATCAACCAATCTTCCGGCTTCATGGAGCCGTTGTACTTGGGCGTGTCTCTTGGGAGCGAGAACCCTTTGGGAAAGGGCTCGTCGCGGATGCGGGGGCCAAAGCAAGGCGGGCCGACATCGTCTTCTTCTTCCAATGCCAGGGATCGTGCCAGGCGGTCGATCCGATGACGGGCGTCGTTCTCGCCGATTCCTTCGCGGCGGCCCAGCCGGCCGCTGAGAGTCGGGTGCGCCGCCGGCGGTGAGGCGGGGTATCTCTCTCCGCGGGGCGGAGGCGGAGGCGGGTCGCCCCGCCATTCCATGGCTCGGGGACGACCGTCCGCGTCCCGCTCGATGGAGATCCGGGTCCGGCTGTGGCTGGTAGCCGGCTCCTTCTCGCGTCGCGCGCGGGTATCGCTCGTAGTCGGCGTCCAGGACGTCGCGCCGTGCTCTCGGCGCGGGGGAAGGCTTTCCGCGCAAACGTCGGCTTCGTGCCGTTGCGCGGCGGCATCAATCAGCTGCTGGATGCGTCGGGTCATGTGGGGAAGGTCTTCGGGCTCCAGGTCGTCCAGCTCGTCTACGGCCGCCTGGGCGGCACGCAAGTTCTCGAGCGGAGTGGCATAGACCAGGCGATCGACTCCCAGCGTGTCAGCGATGACGGCGCCGCGTTGCTTGACAAGGCCGGCCCGGCTTGGCCCGCCCGGGGACGGCGTGCCGAAGGCGGCGCGGTCAGCCTCGCGCCGGTAGGCCTCAATGAGGCGTCTTGCGGAGGCCAGCCTCCGGCCCTCTGTGAGGAGGGCGAGGCGGCGTGCTTCCAGGGCTTCGTCGTCGGCATCGGCCGGGAGAGGAGCGGGCAAGTCACTGGCAGCCGCGTGCGAGGCGTCGCGGGTGCTCTCGTCGGTCGGGCCGCCGTGGCCGACAACCATCACTTCGGCGGCGACAGCATCGTGGCCGTCGGCTCGAGGAAGCAGGTCGTTGTAGATCGCGACGTTGGTGGGGAAGGCGTCGTAGGAGGCCGTGTCGGAGTCGACAGGCATCGGGTCGGTGGAACCAACCGACTCCAGGTCCGCAGCGGGCTCGCTGGAGACATGGAGCTGGCCGAGAAAGTTGGCGAGGCGGTCAGCGCCCGCATCGGAGGCGAGCTCGTCGGGGAGATCGGCGAGGCCGCTTGCCGCACAGATGCTGGTGACGCCTTGCAGCGCGTCGTGGCAAGCGCCATCGGGCGTGCCGGGCTGGCTACGCTCGCTGGGAAGGAAGAGGGTTCCCGTCCAGAACAGGTCTCCGGACGACGGTGCGCCTGGCCCCACGGTGGGCGCCAAATGTCGGGTGGTAGGTGCGACATATGCCAATGGGTGGCTTATCTTTGTGGGAACCAGTAAGACGTCGCCGGTGCCTGGAAGCGGGATGAGGCGAAGGCATGCTCGCCGGCGGATCTTACCCAGCTTCGGGGCTCTCCGAGGAGATAACACCCCTACTGCTGCTCTGCGGGGTCTCCGCATGCTCACTAGATGAATCGAGTAGCTACACAACGCTCCTTGAGCTGTTTTGGGGGAGGAGGAGGAAGAAAGGGCATGGCTAGCCTGCTTCTTCTCCTTGTATGGTATCTAGAACTAGCGGGGGGTCGAACCCTTTGCATGGGTGCCCCGGGGGGCTTATATAGGCCTACCCCCCGGGGGTACAATGGTAATCCGGCTGGGCGCGGGGCCCAGCCGTCTGTGACTGCACTCGCCGGCTTCTGCGCCGACTGCTGGGGCCCGCCGGCTGGTGGGTCCCGCCGGCTGCCAACTCCTTGGTCACTGTGGCTTCATCTTGCTGACGTGAGCTTCATCGTGGTAAGCGCGGCTACAGTACCGCCGCCTGTCGGGTGATCGCTGTAGCCTTACCGCGTCTTGTCTCCTTAATGGGGCATCCTCTTCGAGGGAAGCGACGGGCCGGCTGACGGAGCCGGCTCCGTCTTGGGCCGGCTGGTTGGAAGCGCAGCCGCCTTCGGCCGTCTCCCTTCTCTAAGGGGCCCACCGCCTGTGGGCCACGCTGGTGGCCCGTCGTGGGTGACGCCGGGGTCAACATGGCAACAGTGCTGTGCCGGACGGGTCATGCCTACCTCGTACGGCGCACTGTGCCAGGCGTGCTCCGGGATTCGGGGGTGGCAGGCTCTTCTGTAGCCATGCCCCGTCGCACCGCCGTTAGGTGGGTGCAAACTTTGTGGGTACCGTCTTGACTACTTTATGGGGAGCCGGCTTGAAGGAGTCGGCTTTCTCGTAGCCGGCTTCTTGGAGTCCGCCCTCTCATGAAGGTTGAAGTCGGACCACCTTCCCAAAGCCGGCCTAGATCGCAGCCGGCGGGGGGAAGGTGGCCCCGTGTCTTGGATTCTTGAGAGCCGGGCGGGCTCGTAATTTTTGCAGAAGTGCCAGGGGAAGCCGGCTAGGCTACCCATGGCCATTTACTCCGACAGTGGGCAGTTGGCCGTCTTGCCGTCAACTCCTTAGAAGGCAGCTCTTCGCCCTGGGGTCTTGAGGGGCGCAGCCTGCCCCGATGTCTTGAAAGGTTCTGGAGCTCGAGTTGGCCTACCCATGGCCCATTACTCCGACAGTAGTCCCCGAAGCTGGTGAGGCGCCATGGACGATCAGCAGTTTCTCTTTCCGGGTGCTCAACACATGGTTCTGGGTTGACTTCTGCCGGGCCGGCTAGAAGGAGTCGGACTCGCCCAACTCTGACTCGCACAATATTTCGAATGTCGCGGTGGGATCCAAGTAGCGTGCTAGCTAAGCCTCCAGGCCACCGCCTGTTCTAGGCCTGTCATGCGATGACACGTGGTTGGGCCATTCTGCCAGCCTACGCGCGCGACGGGACAGGCCCATAGGAGGGGCCCGCCACTACCGCGCCTCGGCGCCCGAGCGGATCCGCTGCGGCCCCGGCAGATGGTTGGGATTCCCGTGGAGTTACTGCACGCAATAACTTTGTCATGGAACGTGGGGGTCGTGGGGCCGTGGCGCAGTAAATCCCACGACTGCCCCCTCGGCTTCGTAGCCCACGAGGCTATAAGTAGGGGAAAGAGGGGGGCACGCGTGCCCCTCCTTCCCACTACTCCTCGCTCTCCTCCTTCTCACTGCTCCTTGCTCTCCTCCTTCTTCTTCTTCGCTCCGCCGCACGCCCAAGCTTCGACGAACACCGCGGTGATCAGCTCGTGATGAGTTCTTCCGCTGCCGCCGCGCCTCCCCCGGTGCGCTCCGGCACTTGGGACGGCTCCGAAGTTCACGACGACCACATCGAGTTCCTCCGCAAGACTCGTCGGATCCCTGGCGAGGATCACGTGCGGGTGCGTCTTGCGCTAAAGGGGGAGATTTCCCCCGCGACGGAGGAGGGCGAGCGGGTCATCTTCCGCTCGCACTGCTTGCGCGGGTTGGGGTTGCCGGCGAGCAGTTTCTTCCGCTCCTTCCTAGAGTTCTATGGCCTCCAGCCGCACCACCTCACCCCCAACACGGTGGTGCTGTTGTCCGCCTTCGTGGCCTTGTGCGAAGGCTTCCTCAGAGTCCTCCCCACCCTCGAGCTCTGGGGGGAGTTCTTCTTCTCCAAGCTCGGCACCCAGGCTGCAGGCGTGCCGGCTCAATGCGGCGCTTTAATCGTCGTGCGAAGGTTGGGGGCCGACAACCCCTTCCCCACCATCTCGCTGATTAAGTCGGTGAAGATGTGGCAGAGATCGTACTTCTACGTCAGGAGCGTCTCCGCGAGGGGCGACTGGGTCAACCTACCGGCTTTCGAAGCCGGCCCGCCGGCTGGGAGGCTGTCCAACTGGTCGTACTGGGCCAAGTCGCTGACGCCTGCGGGAGCCGGTGCCGTCGCGCGACTCCGAGTGCTGACGCAGTCGGAGGGCTTGACTGGTCCAGACCTGCTGGCCGCCTTCATGGCGCGCCAAGTTCTCCCGCTCCAAGGTCGCCCCCACATGATATGCCAAATGAGCGGGCGCCACGACCCGAGTCGAATGTGCACCAAGGACATGCCTCACGGGAGGTGGCCTACATGGTGAACTACCTCTCGGACAGCAAGCTCCTGGAGGATTGGCGGTTCGGCAAGGAGTCGTACTCCCGCGCCAACCCCCCGCCCGTGGTGAGTTGCCTTTTCTTTCTTTCTTTGGATTGTCTTCTTTCTTGCCGAGTTTGTTTTGACCAGCCGACTTTGGTTAGAATCCCCTCCTCCATCCACCATCCGGCACCTCGGGGCCGGCCCGCGAGTTCCTTGCCGACACCGGGCGGAGAGTGACGTCGACGACCTGATCTGGGGGCGGCGGCTCTGGAGGACGACGCCGAGGGATGAGGAGGAGCAGCAGGCGGCTCCAGGCCTTCGGCCACTTTCGCCGACTAGCTTGATGACGATGTCGAGGGGGAAGTCGCCCCCCGCCATCGGCCAGGAGCTAGCCAGCCTGGCGCGGGCTCTTCTGCCGTGCCGGCCGCTTCGGGCGACGGGAAGAAACGTAGGGCCGTGTCGACTTTCTTCAGCAGTCGGCCGAAGAAACCCAAGGGTTCGGCCGCGGCGACCCGGCGGGACGAGGCGGCTGCGAAGGCCATCCGCTTCCGTAACTAAGTGAAGAACCGTCGCTGGTCTCCGCGTGAGTATTCTGTCTCAACGCTTTATTCTTTCTTTGTGGCTTTGTCTGAGTCTTTTGCTTGCTCCCCTTGCTTCAGGGCTCCCCTCATTCTTGAGAGGGTCACCGCCGCCTCCATAATGGGGTCAGCGGAGACATCCTCCACCACCCGGCGGATTGACCCTGCTGCCGACCTCCGGGAGGCAACAGAGCGAAATGCGCAGGAGAAGCGCAACAAAGAAGAGGCCGCTCGCCTGGTGAAGGCGGAGGCCGATAGGGCGGAGGCCTCCGCCAAGAAGAAACTGGCGGAGGCCGAAGCCATCGCCGTGATGAAGCGGTAGGCTAAGGAGGCCGCGTGCCGCCAATCGACGGTGTTCGTCACCCCGCTGAACTCTGCGCCGCCGCCTCGGAGTTCACGGGGAGGACTGGGGAAGCCGTCGGCGAGAACCCCGTCATGGAGAGGGAAGGCGACGAATCCTCTACGCCGGACGTGATCGTTCCGCCGCCGCCTCCGCCGCCGTCTGGGAGCCCATAAGGCAAACAACCAGCGGACCCTCTGGTGCCGCCGACCGAAGGTGAGGCCGTGGCGAGGCTACTCCTCCAAGTAGGCTCGCCAATGCGCCGCCGTCTGGAGAAGGCGACTTCGGCACCCCGCCCCTGGAGGCCAGCACCGCCAGCTCGGCGATCCCAGACGCCGAAGCGACGAGCGCCGCGCCCATTGGGTGGGTGCGAGGAGGCGGCACAGGGCCGCTGAACCAGGCGCTTCTGGACGTCCAGGCAAAGCTTCATGCTGAGGGCAACGCTCTCCAGAATTGCACCAAGGTGTACCTGGCATCGCGGGCAGCCGTCCAGGTATGTTTTTTCCTTTGGTCCTTGTTTTCTTGTTCCTCTCTGTGGGGGTGCGCCAGCGCACCCACTGGGTGTAGTTCCTGAGTTTCGGGCTGGCTGCTGAGCAGGCGGCCCGGAACTCCAATTGATGAACTCTGGGTATTAACTCTTTGTCTTAAACGCTTGTCGCAGGATTACCACAACCTCCGCGTCACTGCCTTCAACCGTAACATTGAAGAGCTGGGCAAGCGGACCGCCGACTTGTCGGAGAGCCGGAGTAAGTCCTTTTTCTTCTTTGCGGGGGCGCGCTGGCGCACTCGCGGGCTGTAGTCCCCGAGATTCGGGCCGACTACTAAGCAGTCGGGCCGGATCTCCCCGGCGACCTTCTTTATTGATGACTTAACGCCTTCTTTCTTCCTTCTTTTCATGAGCCAACGCTGCTCTTCAACAGCAGCTGAGCGAAGCCAACTCCGCATTGCGCGCCAAAGGGGAGGAGTGTAGCAAGCTCGCCACAGAGCGCGATCTGCTGGCCACTCAATTGGCAGAGCAGAGGGAGCTGCTTGCGAAGACGCAGAGGAAGGCGGAAGAGACGGAAACCGCCCTCCTGGCCGAGTTCGCGAGCGAGCGCTCCTCCTGGTCTGACAAGGAGGCGATGCTGGCCTCCGGCTTCCATGAGATTGAAGACATCATTGATGGTGAGTTTCTTTGCTTTCTTTCTTCGATCTGCTGATTATAAGTCGTGCCGACTCCTGGTTTTTGACTTGCTTCTTCGTTTCTTCTGTCTTGGCAGACTTCTTTCCTGGGCACTCGCAGGCCGCCATCCAAGCCATCGAGGTTGACCGTGAAGGTCGGAGGGCGGAGGGCGCAGAGATCGCCGTCGACGCCCCCCAAACCCTTGACGAGCACATCCTGAGCATCGAGGCTCGCCTTCGGCCGACTCACCGGATGCTGCGCCGGCTTCAGCGTGTCGGTGCCCAGGCGATTGCCGCCGTGTGGCCAGATATGCAGGCTCCGCGCACCCCCAGCCTAATGGCCGACTGGCTAGAGGTCGCGGCTGGTCGTCTTGAGGCCTGGAAGGGTTCTTCGGCCCGGGCTGGAGCGCGCCAGGCCTTGGAGTTCGTCAAGGCGTGGTATCCAGGGCTGGATCTAGACCCCACACTTCGGTCGGAGGCCCAGCCAGAGTTGGCAGTTGCGGAAGACGCCCTTGTCAAGCGTGCTGCGGCGATTGCCAAGTACACCGACACCAGCATCTTCGTCCTCGAGCGGTCTGAAGACGGCGAGGAGGTACCGCCAGAGTGGTTTGGGATGAACCCAGACTACAGCGAGGACTTGGCGGAGGTGATTGGCTCCAGCGTCGAGGAGGAAGGCGAGGCGAAGGACGGAGGCGAGATGGAGGCACCAGAAGACGGAGCAGACAGCCAGCCTCAGCTCGACCGCGCCTCCAGCAACGAGCCGCGTGCAACCGAGCCGACTGCCGCCGGAGGCGATCAAGCCGAGACTACCCAGCCGGCCGCCCCGACGCCTGACGCCGCCGCCTCCTCCGACCCTCCGAATCCATCTGCTGCTTCCTAAGCTGCCGCCTTATCTTTATTTTATCTGCTTTAGTAGTCTTTGAAGAACTTGTTAATTCGCACAATTCCACCCGCGGGGTGTATTTTGAACTTCTGCTCGAAGATTCGGCCAAGGGCCTACGTTATGTAAATATATTTATCCGAGTTCTATCTTTTCTTACTCATTGCTCTTTTGGCTTTTTTCCTTTGCCGCTTTCTCTTAGTTGCCTGCCTTGCCAATCGGACAGCCGCTCTACAGACTGCCACTGGATCAAATGCTTGGCTACTTTGGGAAGGCAAGTACTTAGCCGTTTTTAAAAGTTTTTGAGCAAGTTGAATAGAAGGCGGCAATCTGACTATTCGAGAGTCGGTTTGCGAAAAAAGGCTGGAAGCCATCTTGAGCTATGTTTTATGCTTTGGGTCCTTAGCCATTTTTCATGCGAACGCCCATTCTACCTTACTTCTGCCCACCGTACAGTCGCTCTGCGAGCTGCGGCTTCTGACAGGAGACGGTTTAGGTGTTACACACTACTTGTCCGGCTGCAGGAAGCATTTCACAGTGCAAGGCGGCAAGTCCCCGGGCCGACTTGTCGAGCCCAGTGCCAAGCGGCATAAAAAAGAGTAACATACTTGTAGGCATAATTTTTATCATACAGACAAAAGATGGCAGTCCCCGAGCTCGTCTCGGGGGGCCCGAAGTCTTGGTACTTTAATACAAAAGGTAGCGTGGTACATACTGCATCAACTGTAAAATCTTCGGAGGAGATTTGCATTCCATGGCCACTCTGTCTCCTTACTGGAGTCGTCCCTCTTGCGTGCTCGGGGCTTCTGAGCGTCAATCAGGTAGTAGGAGTCGTTTCCCAGTACTTTGATGATGATGAATGGGCCTTCCCAAGGCGCCGACAGCTTGTGTTGGCTGGCTATTCGCTGGATCAGCCGGAGCACAAGGTCGCCTTCTTGGAAAGATCTTGGCTTGACCTTCCTGTTGTGGTATCGGCGCAGGCTCTGCTGGTAGATGCTGGACCGGTTGAGTGCCAACAGCCGACCCTCTTCTAGCAGATCGACGCCGTCTTGTCGTGCTTCTTCTGCTTCCTCCTTGGTGTACATGGTGACTCGTGGGGAGTCGAACTCTATGTCCGTTGGGATGACGGCTTCGGCACCGTAGACGAGGAAGAAAGGCGTGAAGCTGGTTGACTTGTTTGGAGTCGTGCGCAGACTCCAGAGGATGGCTGGTAGCTCGTTGATCCAGCAGCCAGCCGAGCGCTCCAGAGGCTCGATCAGCCGGGGTTTGATGCCGGACAGGATGAGGCCGTTTGCTCGCTCCACCTGGCCGTTTGACTGTGGGTGGGCGACGGACGCTAGGTCCAGTCGGATGCCCTGTGTTGCACAGAAACGGGCCAAGGCGCCTTTGGCAAAATTTGTGCCATTGTCGGTGATGATGCTGTGTGGTATGTCGTACCGAATTGTGATATCAGAGATGAAAGTTACGGTAGTCGGACCGTTCAGCTTCTTGATTGGCTTTGCTTCTATCCACTTGGTGAACTTGTCCACTGCGACGAGTAAGTGAGTTAAGCCACCTCGTGTTGTCTTGAATGGTCCCACCATGTCTAGACCCCAAACTGCGAAAGGCCGGGCAATGGGGATGGTCTTGAGTGCAGAAGCCGGCTGGTGCGGCTTGGAGCTGAACTTCTGGCACCCTTTGCATTTTTGGACCAATTCCTTGGCCTCTTCTAAGGCAGTCGGCCAGAAGAAACCGTGTCGACAGGCTTTTGCGACGAGTGCTCTTGAAGCCGCATGGTGGCCGCACTCGCCTTGATGGATGTCTTTGAGAATTGCTTGACCTTGCTCTGGCTCTACGCAGCGCTGGTAGACACCAGTGACGCTGCGCCTGACCAGCTCTCTGTTGACTATGGTGTAGGCTACCGCCCGGCGTTGTACTTGCCGAGCTGAGGTCTCATCAGTCGGCAGCTCTTTGCTCACCAGGAATTTGACGATGGGCTGGGCCCATGAGGGTGCTGCTATTTCTTCGACTGCCAGAACTGTGACTTGGACGAGGGCGGTTGGGCTGGGAGGCGGCGGGTTGGAGTCAACAACCACTTGCTGGGTTAATGAAGTCCCCAGGCCGACTGGAGCGGCCCTTGGGTCGAGTTCTGGAGTCTTCGAGTCCGCCGCCGCAGTCCCCGGGCCGGATTCGACTGTGGCGGCTTTGGAGCCATCTGCCAAAATCCCCGTACCGTCTGCCAGGGCTCTAGAGTCAGATCCGACGTCTTCGGGAGGAGCCGGCACAAAGATGGAGTCTAATTCGGGTGAAGGCTTGACGGACGGCTTGAGGAGGCGTTGAAGGGCAACGCCGGATGGTATTGCTTGGCGGGTAGATCCGATTCATGCCAAGGCGTCTGCTTGGTCGTTGCCGTTTCTTGGCACATGGAGGAACTCGCACCCTTTGAAATACCCGCTGAGTTGCTGCACGAGGAAACGGTAACTCTCCATGTTTGCATCTTTCGCGTCCCAGTCGCCAGATGACTGCTGGACCACTAAGTCCGAGTCGCCATAACACAAGATCCGGCGGATGCCAAGTTCTTTGGCAAGCCGGAGCCCGTGAATGAGCGCCTCGTACTCGGCGACGTTGTTGGAGGCGGCAAATTGGATTTGCAGTGCATATTTGAGCTTGTCGCCTTTAGGAGAGGTGAGGACGACGCCGGCTCCCAAGCCGGTGCGCATCTTGGAGCCATCGAAATGCATCCGCCAATGGGTGGAGTCAGGCGCTAGAGGTAGGTACTGGGTCTCGGCCCAGTCGACGAGGAAGTCGGCCAGTGCTTGTGACTTGATGGCGGTGCGGGGCTAGTAGTGGATGGTGTAGGGAGCCAGCTCTATGGCCCACTTGGCCACTCGGCCAGAAGCATCTCGGCTTCCGATGATCTCGGCAAGTGGGGCCGTGCAGAGCACAGTGATCGGATCCTCTTGAAAGTAAGGCTTCAATTTCTTGGCCGTAAAGTGTACGCCATAGCATATCTTCTGGTAGTGGGGGTAGTTCTGCTTGGAGGTCGACAGTACTTCGCTCAGGTAATATACCGGTCTCTGGACAGGTAGTGCCTTGCCTTCCTCCTTGCGTTCCACTTCAATGACCGTGCTGACTACCCGGCTGGTGGCGGCGATGTACAGGAGCATAGGTTCCTTGGGAGTCGGAGCCGCCAGGACGGGTGGAGTAGTCAGCATCTTCTTCAACTGGAGAAAAGCTTCGTTCGCCTTATGGTTCCACTCGAAAAAAGTGGTCTTCTTCATGAGTTGGTATAAGGGGAGAGCTTTCTCGCCCAGCCGACTGATGAATCGGCTGATGGACACCAAGCAGCCGGTGAACTTTTGCACATCCAGCAGTCGGCTGGGTACCTCCATTCTCTCAATGGCCTTGATCTTTACAGGGTTGCACTCTATGCCGCGTTCAGAGACCAGGAAGCCAAGGAGCTGGCCGCTGGTACCCCGAAAACACACTTCTCGGGATTGAGCTTGATCTGGAATCGGCGCAGGTTCTCAAAGGTCTCCTTGAGGTCTTCCAGCAGTGTTCCATGCTTTTCTGTCTTCACCACCACGTCGTCCATGTAGACGTGGGCGTTCCTGCCAAGCTACTTGAGGAGGCACTTCTGCATGCAACGCTGAAAGGTGGCGCCGGCATTCCTTAAGCCGAATGTCATGGTGAGGTAGCTGAAGGCTCCAAACGGCGTGATGAAGGCGGTCTTCAGTCTGTCAGCCGGGTTCAGCTTGATCTGGTGATATCCTGAGTATGCATCCAAAAAACTCAACAGCTCGCATCCGGCTGTGGAGTCTATCACCTGATCAATTCTTGGTAGAGCAAACGGGTCCTTGGGGCAGGCCTTGTAGAGGCTCGTGTAGTCAATACACATTTGCCACTGCTTGTTCTTCTTCAGTACCAAGACCAGATTTGCTAGCCATTCTGGAAAGAATACTTCCATAATGAAGCCGGCTGCTAGGAGTCGGGCTATCTCTTCTCCGACAACTCTTCTCTTCTCTTCTGATAGGCGGCGCAGGGGCTGCCTGACCGGCTTTGCATCAGATCGGACATGTAACTTGTGCTCGGCGAATTCCGTCGGTACACCTGGCATGTCTTTGGGGGACCATGCGAAGATGTCCCGATTCTCACGGAGGAAATCGACGAGCTCGCCTTCCTATTTGCTGTAGAGGTTCGCGCCTACGACAGCGTACCTCTCTAGGTGCTCCGGATCCAAGGGTATCTTCTTTGTCTCTTTGGCCGGCTTGAACGAACCCTCAGCCTCCGACTCCTTTGGGTTGGGCGATACCTCTGGCTGCTTGCCGGCCATCGCCACAACTCGCTTAAGGAGCCGCTTCTCGGCCACGATCACCAGGGACTCGGCTAGCCGACTGCTCTCGGCCGCACAAGCAGATGACTTCTGGTAGTCGCCGGCTACAGTCACAATTCCCCTGGAACTGGGCATCTTCATTTTGAGGTAGGCGTAGTGGGGGACCGCCATGAACTTGGCCAAGGTGGGTCGGCCGAGTAGCGCATGGTATGGGCTCTCAAGGTCCACCACTTCAAACCAAACCGACTCTCGGCGGAAGCGATCTTTGTCTCCGAAGAGGACGTCCATCAAAATCTTGCCGATTGGTGAGCAGGAAAGCCCAGGAACAATGCCGTGGAACACAGTCCGGCTGTTCTGAAGCTGTCTTTGCTTGATTCCTAACTTCTCCATGGTGTCCTTGTACAGGATATTGATGTTGCTGCCTCCGTCTATCAGAACTCGCGAAAAACGTGCGGCTCGTCTATCTGTAGCAAAGGTGGCGTCCAAGACCAAGGCATAGGAGCCCGGACTCGGCATCACCTCTGGGTGGTCAGCCCTGCTCCAGCTGATGGGCTTCTCGGACCAGTGCATGAACTCTGGCGTCTCTGATCCTACTGCATTCACCTCTTGTCGCTGCAGCCGCCTGCTGCGTCGATCATCGGTCATACTGGTAAACACCACGTAGGCTCCGGGTTCTTCAGGGTATTCGTCTTGTACTGTGCCGACTGGCCTGACAGCCGGCTGCTGGGGCAGAGGCCGAGGCGGCTGCCCAGCAGGCGGGGGAGGCAGGAGGCCGTCTCCCTTGGCAATCCTGGTGAGCCAGTGGCACTTCCGGGTGGTGTGATTCGACGGCTTTGCGCCGCTATGGAACTTGCAAGGTCCATCCAGAGTCTGCTCGTAGGAGAAGGTCGGCAACCAGTTGGGCTTGCCGCCTTTCTGTCGCTTGGGCGGAGGCTGCCCGTCCGGCTGCTGGGCTTCAACGGTCGCGACCTGCCGGCTGCTGGAAGCCGACAGCCGGGCCTTGCGCTTGTGGTCGCACTGCTGTTGTCGCCGATTGGCGTCTCCCGCCAGAGTTCTTGGAGCTTGAGGGGCCACTTTGCCAATTGTGTTGACTTG
Organism: Triticum urartu; assembly: GCF_056163025.1. Classification (NCBI taxonomy): domain Eukaryota; kingdom Viridiplantae; phylum Streptophyta; class Magnoliopsida; order Poales; family Poaceae; genus Triticum; species Triticum urartu. Next base: position 543,011,257 of record NC_141876.1, read on the forward strand.
AATCTCCGCCTTCATGGAGGAGTCAGCCGTGGCGTACTTGTCCGCTATGATCAGCAGCTCGTCGAGGGTTTCTGTCTCGTCGTGGAGGAGCTTGTGCTTGAGGAGGGTGCCTTCTCTGCACCCGGCCATGAAGTACTCGATGGCCTGCACCTCGTGCACGCCCTCGCAGGAGTTCCGAAGCTCGGCCCAACGCGTGAGGTAGTTGCGAGTCGACTCGTCGGGACCTTGCACGCACAAGGAGAGCTGGCGAGGCTTGGGAGGACGCTTGTATGTGCTGGTGAAGTTGCGGACGAACGCTTCGGTGAAGTCGACCCAGCTGTTGATGCTGCGGGGCTTCAGGCTATTCAGCCATGTCCGTGCCGTGCCCTGGAGCATGAGCAGAACGTATTTTACGGTGACACACTTGTTGCCGTTTGCTATGTTGACAGCCGTGGAGTAGTCGACCAGCCAGTCTTCCGGCTTCACGGAGCCGGTATACTTGGGCGTGTCTCTTGGGAGCATGAACCCTCTGGGAAAGGGCTCGTCTCGAATGCGGGGTCCGAAACAAGGCGGACTCAACTCGTCTTCTTCTTCCAGTGCTAGGGATCGGTGAATCGGTCGATCCGGTGGCGGGCGTCATTTTCTCCGACTCCCTCTTGGTGGCCAAGGAGATCGCTGAGAGTCGGATGGTCAACAGGCGGCGGGGAGACTCGCCTCTCCTTGCGAGGAGGAGGAGGCGGACAGTCGTCCCGTCGTTCCACTGCTCTCGGGCGGCCGTCTCGGTCGCGCTCTATGGTAATGTGAGTCCGACTGTGGCTGACAGCCGGATCCTTGTCTCTTCTTCCTCGGGCGCCGCCAGTCGGCGTCCGAGACGTCGCGCCTTGATCTCGGCGAAGGTCGTCATTTTGCCGCTGCGGCGCCTCCGTGCGGCAGCCGGCCTCATTCTGCGCGGCAGCCGCGTCGAGGAGCCGCTGGACTCGCTCCATCATCAGGCGGTGTTCTTCGCCCTCGAAATTGTCCAGCTCGTCCGCCGCTGCCTGGGCGGCTCGGATGTTCTCCGCTGGTGGAGCGTACACAGGGTGGCTGGCCCCAAACAGGTTGGCGATGGCTACGCCGCGCTGCTGGACCGCGCCAAGGCGGCTGGGCCCTGCCGGGGCCGGCGAGCCGCCAACGGCACGATCCATCTCCCGCTGGTAGGCTTCTAACAAGCGTCTCATGCTGGCCAGCTTCTTCGCGCCTTCGACGAGCTGAAGGTGGCGCGCCTCCAACGTCTCTGCGTCAGCGTCTTCCGGAATGGGTGTAGTTAGGTCTTGTAGCGCCGCGCCGAGTGAGTCGTGCGCTCCTCCGCCGGGGAGCTCGTCATGACTGATGACGAGCACCTCGGTGATGGTGCTTCCGTCTCTCTCCGCGCGAGGGAGAGGTTCGTCGTAGACCACCACATTAGTGGGGAACGCGTCGAGCAACGCGGTGTCGGAGTCGACCAGCATCGGGTCGGTGGAGCCTACAGACTCCAAGTCTACGGCAGGTTCGCCGAAAACGTGGAGTTGATCGAGGAGGCCCGCGAGGAGGCTCTCGGAGCCGCCCATGCCTGCGTTGGATGCAGGTTCGTCGGAGAGGCGAACCTCTCCGACAAGTTCGGCGAGGCAACTGGCTGCGTAGGCGATCTCAACGCCGTGCAGCGCGTCGGCGCAAAATCCGTCTGGCGTGCCTGGCTGGCTGCGCTCGCCAGGGAGGAAAAGGGTTCCCGTCCAGAACAGGTCTCCGGACGGCGGTGCACCAGGCCCCATGGTGGGCGCCAAATGTCGGGGGTTGGGTGCGACATATGCCAAAGGATGGCTTATCATGGTGGGGGCGAGTAGAACGTCGCCGGTGCCTGGAAACGGGATGAGGCGAAGACATGCACGCCGGCGAATCTTACCCAGCTTCAGGGCTCTCCGGGGAGATAATACCCCTACTGCTGCTCTGCGGGGTCTCCGCATGATCACTATGGCAAAGTGCTTACACGATTGCTCCTTGAGCTATTTTCTAGAGGTAGGAGAGGGCAGGGCTAGCTCTCTCCCTCCTATATGATCTGGTCTAGAGCTAATGGATTCCAACCCTTTGCATGGGTGCCCTGGGGGTTTATATAGGCCTACCCTCTCAGGGGTACAACGGTAATCCGACTGGACGCGGGCCCAGCCGTCAGTGCCTCTGGCCTCCATCTTCTCCGCCGATTGCTGGGGCCCGCCGACTGGTGGGCCCCGCCGATTGGTCTGGTACGGAGCCGACATGCCGCGTCCGCCGCGGGCGGGTCTTGCCTGCTGCTGATTACTGTAGCCGTGCTTCTGATGACGCGGGCTTGATCATGGAGTCGTGGCAACAGCCCCGCCGCCTGGCGGGCGATCACTATTGCCACTCTCCATCACATCTGATTAATGGCGCGTGGGCCCCCGGGGGAGTGCTTGGCCGACTCCGGGGGCCAACTTGGCGGCACACTTGCCGTCTCCTGGGGTCTCACTGACTGGTGGGACCTGCTGCCTCCGGGCCGTACAGACAAGCCGTCGTGGGCGCTGGATTCGGTCCTGCGGTGCTGATGTCAGGGCCGGCACAGCAACTGTGTCACGCCGCACGGAGATCTCCCTAGGTACGGCATACTGTGCCCATGCCTGCCCTTGGTAAGGGGCGGGAGCGGGTTTTACTGTAGCCACTCCCCGGTCCTGTCCCTCCCGAGGGGGACATGGGGTTTGTTGGAGTCTCAGGCCGACTCCCCAAAGCCGGCTTCTCTGGAAGTTGCCAGTCAGGAGTCGGCTTACCTTGAAGTCGTCCCAGGGACTCGGCCATGAGTGGGCAGTCAGCCGTCTTGCTGTCGACTCCTTAGAAGGCGGCTCTTCGCCCTGGGGTCTTGAGGGGCGCAGCCTGCCCCGATGTCTTGAAAGGTTCTGGGGCTCGGGTTGGCCTACCCGTGGCCCATTACTCCGACAAAGACAAGATGAGTCTACAACCTAATAAATGTGGTAACATAGCTAGTTACTGTAACATCACACATAGCTAGTTACTGTAACACCACACATACTCCCCACTATAGAGTTAGTACTCTAAGTTACTACCCATTATGAGTAGTCTTACTTTTTCATCACTCTCTCCTCCACATAGGCAAAAAATGCCATGTAAGCGGGTTATAAGCCCACTATTATACTTGCGGGAGAGAGAGATGTGAAAAAATAAGGGGAGTGGGATCTCATGCAAGAGCCTAGCTATATACGCATTCCTAGGCAAATGCAATAAATGTGAAGAAAGAGATAGAGAGAAGATGGAAAAAAGGTACTAATGTACTAATAGCCAACCTTATAGCCCACACTATTGCATGAGTGCATGTAGATGATGGTTGTGGATGACATGGCGGTTCCTTGTAGCCATCAATTGGCTATATTATTAACCAAGCTAAGGCTAGTCATAGTGGGCATTAATTTAGACTAGTAACATATGCATGTTACTAGTATATGTTACTATCATCATAGTGGGTAGTAACATAAATGTAGTGTCATGCAAGCCTTCATTTATTATGTTGTAGACTCATTTTGCAATGGTGTGCGTTATGTTACGGTAACATATTATGTTACTACAAACATCTCTCTCCTCATTAACTCCATGCCACATAAGCATATATGTCTTGGGATGCGTTATGTTCAAAAAACCTTTGATTAACATGTGTTCAAAAAACAAAAAAATGTCAAAAATTACAAAACAAAGACCTCGATATTGACTAGAAGGATGGGTCACTGCAAAGGTTTATAATAAACCTTTGTAGTAACCCATCCCTCTAGTTAACATCGAGTCCACTTCCCATCCGGTCACCCATCTCATGGCTACACCAGCCTCAGCACAGTTAACTTGGGAGTTTTGTTAGATGAGCTATCGGTAGGGAAGTTGGTCCTTGCTGATATAGGATGCCTCTTCGTATCCTTTATGGCATACCTGGATGACCGCATCTTGCCACCCAATAGCCAATGCCACGTCCCCTGCGAATGTAGAAGTTTCCCTCTAGTTTGCGTGTTTTCCTTGTTTTAAGCCGCCTGCCCACCTATAGAACCGCCTCGCGCTGGCCAATTCCTCTCCAAACACCTAGGGAGGCGGTTGAAGCGAACAAGTCTAACTTGTTTCTAGTGGGTACATTGACGTGGCATCGAAAGGGTGTGATAGCTGACTCTGGCAAAATAATTGACTAGTACGATGTTGTCATATATGAGCATGGGGCCTGGACACATCAAAAGTAGTGCATTAATCTCCAAAACGGGTTGACCATGTCCATGGCTACCATCCCATGTTCGGTCATCCAATGTGTGCTTCTCGTTGTTCCATGAGTTGATGGGACACATCAAAGTTAATACATATTTAGTACTCTCTCCAAAAAGGGCCGACCATGTCCATGGCTACCATCCCGTGCTCGGTCATTGAATACGTTCACTATTCATGTGCCATCGAGGAGGAAAAATATTGCGTAGCACTAGGTGCCATCGTAGTGCACGACTCACTTACGCACTGCTTATCTCCATTTTCTTGCATGACACGTGCACCTTGATGCTAGATGTACCGCGTGTTGGCAAAAGGATGAACAAAGCTCACATAAAAAAAGAGTGGAAGAACATAGATTCCTGACGACCGAGAAGGAGCAAGGAACCTCGTGGTGGAGCATCTGCACTCATAATATTTTATATTATTCAGCGATATAAAATCAACCAATCATCTCCACAGTAGACCGGAAAAGTACGAAACACGGCAGACATGGCTAACCTACGCTATCACCATATTTCTTGGCCTCCGTGCGACACCTAGCTCTAGTAATCCACCAGCCCGTATTGCTTCTCTCTCCTCATCTCTCTCAAAGTGCGGCGGGCTGGCGTTTTTGCCGTCTATTGATGTCAGTTGACTCATCACATGCTAGCGACTCTTGGGTGGGATAGTTTTTTTGGTGGGTTTGGGGCAACTTGCTCCAATTTAACCCTCATGTTTGGATACTTTAGAGCTATTTGTGCCCCGACTAGCTCAAACTAACTCTAACCCATGGATCCAAACAGGGCCAAAGTTAGTCTCGGAAAATGCATTAATCCCTATATACATGGACAGACGGAGTACATGATACTAGCAAACGCTCACCAGTAGTAGTTCATTGGTTGGTTTCGATTTTTGATTCAGTTGCTATGCTGCTACCGTCAAATATTCGCGTGTGGTTGTTTCTAGAATTAAAAAAAGGAGGTACTCCTACTTATGTTACTCCCACTATGGCTAGCCTAAAGTTAGTAGGTGACCTTGCGCTTGGCTCTTTGCCTCTTCCAGAAGTCGAACAATAATGATGGTACTATAGTAGTACTTCTGGCAATATGACACCAAATGAATTGCTGAACGTCCAACGCTTGTAAGAAAAAGTTTCTCCTCGTGCTGTGAGCCACTGCGCACGCATTGGTGAGTTAGAAGGCGTAGTAAGAAAGCTTCTCGTCGTTCTGCGAGTTGACGGGACACATCAAAGTTATTTAGTATGTACTCTCTCCAAAAAAGGGTTGACCATATCATGGCTACCATCCCGTGCTCCGTCGTTGAGTACGTGCACTATTCACATGCCATCGAGGAGAAAAAATATTGCGTAGTAGGTGCCATCAAAGTGCATGACTCACTTACGCACTGCTTATCTGATTATCTTTATTTTCTTGCATGACACGTGCACCTTGATGCTAGATGTCTCGTGTGTTGGCAAAAGGATGAACAAAGCTCACGTAAAAAAGACTAGAAGAACATAGATTCCCGATGACCGAGAAGGAGCAAGGAACCTTGTGGTGGAGCATCTGCAAGGAACCTTGCGTGTTTTCCCCTGTTTTTTGTCGCATGCCCACCTATAAACAAATAAAAGAACATGAACTCTTCGCTAACCACTAGAGAGGATACATCAAGATGCTAAGTTGAAGATATTTTATAGTTTATATTGATAACCACGCAAGAAGCCACGCATGTACAAGACGCATGCAGCCACGCATGTACACACGCCAATGCACTAACTCATGGCGATCCAACTCATGCACATAAGCACACAGCATGGAGCACACAACGCACGTACACAACACATGCATGCACACACACTCGGCCGCAGAATGCACGTGAATAACACATGCACGCGCACACACTTGGCTGCATGGAGGTGTGCGCCATCTGCGGCGACGTCCGGTTCGTCATGCTACAGCGAAGCTTGCACACAACGGCGCCTACGCATCTCTTGCAGCACCTCTTTGCCGTCATTGCTCAATGACTAGCCGAAGGCGAAGACGGCCGCAGCCTCAGCCTTAGAGCTAGCACCGATTGAAAAGCATGCACGCTGCACGCACACGAGCATGTACGGAGTGCCCACGACATGGTGCGTCCCCAGTCGCCTCTACTCCTTCTGTGCACATTGTCTATGAAGGCAACTGCATGCCTAATGATAATGTGGGTGAGATATTCTAGGACTCAGATGATGACGAGGAAAATTATGAGACTACCCACAGTGGGAGTAACATAGATAGTAACATCACACATATCTAGATAAAGTAGATGATGTGGCAAACAATAAATGGAGAAAGAGAGGAAAGTAGTAACATAGCTAGTTACTAGTAGTACTAGTAAGGTACACGTGCATTGCATGCATGAGATTTCGTAACCAAATTATGAATAAATAACACACTATAGCATGTAAGCTTTGAGTCATATATGCATGATGTAGATGTTCGTTTAATTCTTATAGTTCATCTAGTTCGAAATTAATTAGTTTTATAAAAAGATCTATTTTAAGATTCATGGAATTGTGCATTGTAAAGCATAAAGTAAAAACAAATAGTCACAATTCATTTTGAAAAAACGTTTGGGCAATTAAGATATGGAAGATTCTAGAACAAAGGAGAAGTGCTTGTGTTTTGAGGTTTGTGCATTATGCTTAAGTTCAACCATGGAGTCTTCTAGATTCCACATGTGGCAGAATTTGATGGAATGTAGATGATATCCAACTGCCAGTAGTGCTTGGATTTTCTATCTTTGTACCATCGGATTGGCTTCATCCAACGACCAACTTTCAAAGTTATTCACACACTATATAGGAGTATAGATGAGTAACATCACACATATCAAGGCAAGATGGTCTATAGCCTAATAAATGAAGTGTTGCATGTTACCACACATATGTTACTATAGACGTAGTAACATAGACTAGCAACATGAGCATGTTACTAGTCTATGTTACTACCCATTGTGGCTAGTCAGAGGGGGTGTCTCCAACAATGTTCCTCGGCTCGCACCTCTTGCATCATGGTGGTCGGGCTTGGAGTCATTCATCTGGTACACGTGGCATCTCAAATCTGAACACAAGGTGACATACACCGTCAAGGTCCATGGTCAAGGGGGTCAGGGCGGATGCGACCTCTCACTGTGTCCGCCATTTGAAGCGGTGCGCCGGCCCTGGGCGCCGCCCGCTGCACTCCCAGCTGCACCCGCCTCCTCGCCGCATTCAAAAACCTACATTTAAACCCGCATGGAATGCGAGAAATCAACTCCGGCCACACACGTCCGTTCAGGAGCAGGACACGGCCAAGCTCCTCCTTCCACCATTTTGTCCACTCTTTCGGCGGCATCCGACGAGCAGGAAGAGAAGTTCTCCGGCATAAAAGCCATCTGGGTGGCCCGCCAAGCCCGACGGGTACGAGTGAGGTAGCTCGCATCTCCACCTACCTCGCCTAGCCCGTCGGAGGCAGTTGCCGCACAAAGCCAGTGCGTGGTTCCGCAGTTGGCCTCTCCAATACAACTCGAGGAAGAGTGTCGACTTGCTCCACGCCGGCTTGTCGGGGAGCACGGCGGCATGGGCATCGTCATTGCCCTCGACGCTGCCGCTTCGTACAACGCCTCTAGTGTCTGCGACAGTGTCATCCGCCATCGACGCACGCGTATCCGTGACATGCAGGCAGAGAAAGAAGCCGTTGCGGATGTCGACGAGGTGATGTGGCTACGCGGATGTCAACAAGGTGACGGGCAGCATGTCCCCGCCCACTGCTATCATTGAGGAGAAGTAGAACATGGGAGGCCACCGCCGATTGTATCCCATGAAGGCCACCGCTGAGGCGACGCCTACGAATACAGCCGGTGTCTTGCACGATTCTTCTTCTCCTGGATGCTAGAGGAGGACAAAGAGATCGAGCGATGACTATTTAGATTAGGTATATTAATTCTACCAGGCTGGTTGTAATGGGAGTATTATAAGTAGTAGGAGTATCATGCATGCCAACTAGTAGTACTCCCTCCGTCTAGGTGTGTAAATCATCTTACGAAAACCAAATAATCCCAAAACACTTAGGCGCGGTGCATTAACTTCTACCTCGTTTCTTGTTTCTTGAGATATCAACCAATAAGAGATGTGGGTGTGCATGCTTTTAATGACTTGAGACTACCAAACATGACATGCAATGGTTAGTTCATTGCATGTGCATAGGAGGTGAGCTAGAGCACCCAAATGCCCTCCCCTCACCGGCTAGAAAAAACAGAGCACTGTGGAGTGCGCTGCTATGGCGATGGGGTATATATAGCTTGTGCAGCCCTTCCCTGGAGAGGACCCGCCTCAGGACCAGGTCACCCGTCTCAAGTGTCCTGGAGTGAATGTTGCGGCAGTGGTAACGCCGCAGCGCTTGTTGGTACCTTGCCGCCCTTAATGCAGCTTTGCGACGACGTTCCTCCCCCAGCACGAGATCCATCCCCCGCATGGCATCCTGCTGCGTTTTGTCGAACACCAGAACCCGCGCGGAGCGATGCTTGAACTCGTGAGGGAGGACTGCTTCATCTCCGTAGACAAGGAAGAATGGAGTCTCGCCCATTGGCTTGGTAGCGGTGGTGCGTATGGGCCACAGCATGGACTGGAGCTCGTCGTGCCAGCCCCTGCCGCAGGCCTCCAGCTTCTTCTTGATGGTCCTGGTCTTGAGGCCCATCAGGACCTCAGCATTGGCGCGCTCAGCCTGACCATTGCTCCTAGGGTGAGCCATTGAAGCATAGCAGATCTGCATTCCAAGGTTAGCACAGTAGGTTTTAAAGAGGTTACTAGTAAACTATGAGCCGTTATCTGTGATGATGCGGTTGGGGACCCCGAAGCGGCTCACGAGGCCCTTGATGAACTTGACAGCAGAGCCAGCTGGAATGGTACGGACGGCTTCCACTTCTGCCCACTTGGTGAACTTGTCGATGGCGACGTAGAGATAACGGCAGCCCCCTGGCACTCATGGGAACGGGCCTAGGATGTCTAGCCCCCAGACCGTGGACGGCCACGTGAGTGGGATGATTTGGAGGCCCTGAGCAGGCTGATGGATTTGCTTGGCGTGGAATTGGCAAGCTTCGCAGGACTTCACCAGCTCGGCTGCATCGTTGAGTCCTGTGGGCCAATAGAATCCGCTGCGGAAGGCCTTCCCGACGAGGGTCCCTGATGATGAGTGATCTCCATAGTCCCCGCCGTGTATGTCAATCAGCAGCTCCCTCCCTTGATCGCTGGAGATGGAGTGCAGCGTGACATCGTTCGGCCATTTCCTGTACAACTTGCCGTTTTAAATGCAGTATGCCGTGGCCTGTCGGGCCACGCGCTCCGTGTCTTCTTCCTTCTCCGGCAGTGTCCCGTGCATCAGGTACTCCTTGAACTCCTTGGTCCAGCACTCCTCCTGTGCTCGAGCGCCAAGAGTAGCCGAGCTCCTGAGGTTGGGCTGCAAGCTGGGGCTCCTGTGGTCGAGGGCTATGGGAGCTCCTCCCGAGGCTGAGTCGTTCTTGAAAGAGGTGGCGTGGCTGATGGCTTGAACAGCCGCTCTTCGAAGACGTCGGGCTCTGGCGGTTGCCGCTTGGATGTTCTCTTGGCGATGTCGTTGGCTTCCTTGTTGGTGCCCCGGGGCACGTGCTGTAGCTCCAAGCCTGCGAATTGCTTTTCCATCTTGCGCACCTCCGCAAGGTAGGCCTCCATGTGCTCGTCCTTTGGCTCGTACACTTTGTTGGAGAAGTTGACGAGGAGCTTCGAGTCGCCCTTGACGGTAAGGTGCCTCACCCCTAGAGCCGCCCCAGCCTTCAGGCCGACTATGAGGCCTTTGTACTCTGCGATATTGTTGGAGACCTTCTTGCCGTGCTGGAAGCAGAGTTGCACGGCGTAGTAAAGCTTGTCCTGAGTGGGCGAGATGAGCACTGCTCCAGCCCCCGCGCCATGGTGCGCAAAGGCACCATCAAAATACATGACCCAGCCGTCTGGTGCCTCACTTCCTGGGGAGGTGGACCGATCTTCTCCTTCCTCAAGAGCCGGGGCATCTGTCCATTCTGCCACAAAATCGGCGAGTGCGGCTCCCTTGATGACCCTGGTGGTGCTGAACTCCAGCTGGAATGCTTGCAGCTCGATGTTCCATTCAGCGACCCTTCCGGCTGAGTTTGGGCTCCTGAGTATCCTCTCCAATGGGTAAGATGAGACGACCTTGATGCGGTGCCCCTGGAAGTAGTGTCGCAGCTTGCGCGAGGCCACTAAGAGTGCGAGCCGGAGCTTTTGCGGCATGGGGTAGCGTGCCCTTGCGTCCCGCAGTACGGTGCTGACGAAGTACACCGGGTGCTCGACGAGGGCTGGCACACTGTTGAGGCTCGGGTCTTGCGGAGATTGTGGTGTATCCTGAGGTGAAGGGTTTCCTAAGACTTGGCCATCCTCAAGGGTTTCCGTGGCATTGCCCTACCGAGCTTGATCTTCCGCCGCTGATGGCTCTGGTGTGCCTTCCTGACCCTACACTGCATCAGCTCTGGCTTGGCGCGACACACTCTTGTCTTTGCGCTCCTCCTGAACCGCCACCAGCGCCGCGCTGGCGGAGTACGGAGTGGCGGCGAGGTAGAGTACTAGAGCCTCGAGAGGCCGTGGCACCACCATCACCGGGGGCTGGTGAGGTATTTCTTGAGGTGTTGGAAGGCCCGGTCGACCTCCGGGGTCCACTCGAAGGGGCCTTTCTTCTTCATGAGCTTAAAGAAGGGTAAGGCGCGTTCGCCTAGCTTAGAGATGAAATGCCCTAATGCGGTCACCCGTCCTACCAGCTTTTGCATCTCCTTGAGGGTCTGTGGTGGGCTCATGCCTTCGATGGCCTTGATATTCTCCGGGTTCGCCTCGATCCCTCTGTGGGATACAGGAAACCCCAGCAGCTTGCCAGAGGGGACGCCAAACACGCACTTCTCCGGGTTAAGCCTCGAGTTCACCCGGTGCAAACTCTCAAAGGTCTCCTCCAAGTCTTGAATCAACGTCCTCGCCTCGCGAGATCTGACCACTATGTCATCAACGTAGGCCTCTGTGTTCCTGCCGAGCTGCCGCCCCAAGGCGATGCATCAGCCGCTGAAAGGTTGCGCCCGCGTTGCGAAGGCCGAAAGGCATGCAAGTGTAGGAGTACACCCCACATGGTATCAAGAAAGCCGTCTTCTCCGCATCCTCCACCGCCATCTTGATCTGATGGTATCCATAGAACGCATCCAGGAAACATAACAAATCGCACTCGGCGGTTGTGTCGACGATTTGATCGATGCGCGGAAGGGGGAACGGATCTTGGGGGCAGGCTTTGTTGAGGTTGGTTAAGTCGACGCACATCCATTCCTTCCCACCTTTCTTCCGTACTACGACGGGGTTCGCCAGCCATTCGGGGTATCGAACTTCTCGGATGGTGCCTGCCGCCTCCAGCTTGCGTGTCTCTTGCACGATGAAGGCATGCTTCTCAGTGGACTGTCGTCTTGCTTGCTGCTTCACGGGGCGTATGTTGGGGCACACCCTTAGATGATGCTGGATTACCTCTCTCGGGACCCCTACCAGCTGATCGGGCTCCCACGCGAATATCTCCTTGTTCGCGCGCAAAAACCTCACCAAAGCTTCTTCTTGTCCCGGGTCAAGGCCGGTTCCTATGATGAAGGTGGCTCCTGAAGACCCTTCCTCATTGACCGGCACCTGCTTGGTCTCCGCCTTGTCTTGGGTGAACATCTGCCTCTTCTTGGTGGGCGCGGTCTCCTTGGCCTCGGGTGCACCGGCGCTGGCTGGCTGTGCTGCAGCCGCGGTCTTGAAGGCGAGCCTGAGCGCCATCACGGCCTCCTTAGTGTCCCCCTTGATGGTGAGGACGCCCTTGCTCCCTGGCATCTTCATGAGGTTGTAGGCCGGGTGAGTCGCCGCCATGAACTGAGTGAGAGTCGGGTACCCGAGGATGGCGTTGTACGGGAGACCGATGCGGGCGATGTCAAAGTCCACCAGCTCAGTGTGATGGTTGTCTCGCGTGCCAAAGGTGACAGGGAGGCGGATCTGCCCCAGAGAGTGGGCAGCTCCACCACCCACTCCCATGAAGGGCTTGCTGAGGCCGAGCCGCTCGAGCGGCACATGAAGAAGGCTGAAGGCTTCTACGGAGAGCAAGTTCAGGCCGGCGCCGCCGTCGACGAGGGTCTTAGTAACGGCCATGTTGTAGATGGTGGGCGTGCAGAGCATCGGGAGCATCCCGGAGCCGGCGGTGGAGTCGGGGTGGTCTTCTGAGCCGAAGGTGAGGTCGGCCTTCGGTGCGGCCCAACCCGGCGGAGCCCCCGGGCGCCTGGTGGCTGCCCCAATCTGACGGAAGAAAGTTTGACGTGGCGATCTGAAGGTGGTGCTTGAGATCCACCCAGCAGTGTCACGACTGCGTGGTGCGCCGGTGTTGCATAGCGCGCGGTGAAGAGGTCGCGGAGTTCCCCCCAGGATGTCACCGTGGATCCCGGGAGGTTGAGCAGCCAGGCGCGCGGCTCGCCGGCGAGGGCCATGGGGAACCAGTTGGCCATGATCTTGTCATCGCCCCCGGCTTCGAGGACGGCCTCCTCGTACGTCAGCAGGAACGGCGCCGGGTCTGCCGCTCCATCGTAACGCGGCGGCATCTCCGGCATGAACTTCGTTGGCCACGGCACTCGCCGCAGGGCGGGGGCCAAGGCTCGGTACCCAGACTCCCTGTTGCTGGTGTCGGCCACAGAGGTGGGTGGCGAGGCACCTGCCATGGGAGCGAAGCGCGGCGGCGCGGGGTGCAGGTTGGTGGAGAGGAGCTCCGGCGCACCCCTACCTGGCGTGCCAGATGTCGGATGTGGGGCTCCGGCTAACCCTTAAGGTTCGAACACTAGGGTGCGTGCGAAGTCTTTCCCTCCTACCGATCTACGCTCTAACTCGCTAAGATTCTGCGGACGAACTCGACGAACTCACAACACAGAAAGACACGGGGTTTATACTGGTTCGGGCCACCGTTGTGGTGCAATACCCTACTCCAGTGTGGTGGTGGTGGATAGCCTCTTGGGCTGATGGTGAACGATACAAGGGAAGAACATCCTCCTGAGGTTGAGGTGTTCTTGTGCGTATGAACCTGTAGTGCGGGGATTCGATTCCCTCCTCTCCCCTTTTCTACTGTGGTGGCTAGTCCTATTTATAGAGGCCCTGGTCCTCTTCCCAAATATCGAGCGGGAAGGGAGCCAACAACGACGGACAAATTTAAAGGGGGACAACTAGTACAAGCTATCCTGACAAAAGTAGTATTCGCCTGCACAAAGCTCTGGTGGTGACGCCGTCTTGGGCTCCACAATGACCTCCGCCTTGCCGTCCTCCTGGTCTTGGTCTCGTTGCACCAATACGGCAACCTTTGCCTGATGCCTCGGTACTCCGCGGACGCGCCTGTTTCCTTAGCACCAAAGAGGAAACAAGGACGCTGCGCGCGCTGGCGCCCGCCTGGTGTCGATCGTCATGGCTCACGTCATGAGAGCCTCGTGAGGTTCGCCCCGCCTTGATATCCCCGCTCCTCGCGAGCCTGCCTGACTAGGCCGCTCGGGAGGAGGTCTTGCGTCGTCCGCCTCGCGGGGGTCTTAGGTGCCTTGTTGGTGAAGATGGGCCGTACGGCCTGCTGGCTCCGCCACGCCGCGGGCCGCAGGCAGGCAAGTCTGGGGACCCCCGTTCCCAGAACGCCGACACATATGATACTAGGCATTACAGATGTAGTATCATATACTAGTATCATATGCATGATATGAGTACATGATACTCTCCATTACAACCAGCCTTACTAGGGAAGACAGTCAGTCTCGAGCGTGATTCTGCCATTGAATAGTTTCGCTAGTTCCCTGAGTCCATGTAGCGCTGACAGTCCCTCTGCTTCCTCCACCAACTGACATCGATCTAGGCTACAACCCAAAGAGAATAGCACCTGGCCTTGGGCATCGCTTGCTACAGCTCCGCAGGCCGCCCAGCCCGTCTTTGCATCAAATGTCGTGTCTGTGTTCAGCTTCACTGCTCCGGTGGATGGGGTAGACCATAACATGACTGTGGGTTCAGGCACAGACTGTCTCAGATCCCCAAAGAGATTGAGGCTAACTGCAGCTTTCTCATTTTCCATGCGTACCAGTGAATCTTTGATTTCCTAATGATACTTAATTAGAAATACCACACATCTTGATATGGATTCCTTTCCATTGCCATGCACAATGTTATCTCTCAGGAACCACAATCGCCACAGCAGGAGCAAGATTCTATTCCGCATGCCTACCTCGCATGCTCCTAGCAGGCCTTGAAGCCAGTCCTCCCCAGTGTGCCAGAAATCACTTTCTTTCGGGAGGTCCCAATGTTTTCTCATCATATGCCTCAGGGCATTGCTTTTTGTGCATTCCACCACCCTGTGGTACTCCCTTTCATCTGCATTGCCACAAATAATACAGGTATTGTCGGTGGCCAGCGTCCATTTACACTTGTTCACCTTGGTCACCAAGGTGCTGGCAGCAATCCTCCATGCAATTTTTTTATCTTCTCCGGTACTTTTGCTTTCGAGATAAGATACCACATGCTCTAGTCATCGACATTTGCGGATGAACTCGAGGTTTGGGCGTTGCCACCTTTGAGCTGCATTGCAAGTTTGTAGGCACTCTCACTTTGAAGCTTCTAGACTTTTTGTAGTGCCAAGCCAGATAGGCCTCCGTCTTTCTGCTTGGGATTCTAATCTCTAATATCTCATGTGCATCGTAGGGTTAAAGATCTGATTTATGATTTCCTGAATCGAGCTTCTCGCTGTGGGGTTAATGATTTGATTGACCCCTGGGGTTGAAATGAGCTCCTGCGACGCTCCTGGCGACCCGGCGTTCGCGGCCGCGCCACGCCCTCCATGCCGTCGGACGCCACCCCCGTTGCGCCCTCAACCCTCATGTCTGGCTGCTAAGATGCCCCTGGGGTTGAAATGAGCTCCTGCAACGCCCCTGGCGACCCGGTGTCCGCGGCCGCGCCACCGCCCTCCCCACCGCCGGAGGCCGCCCCCGCTGCGCCCTCGACCCTGCCCATCCCGGCCGCCTCCGCACCCTCCCCCTCTCCGCCCTCCTCACCGGCTCCGGTGCTCCCTTGCACGGACGTCGCGGAGTAGACCGATGTGGCAGCCGGCCGCCAGGTTGTGCGCTGGGATCCCCCGGCTCGGCCGGTTGTGCCCCGGGTGGAATCCGCGCCCCCGCCGCATTTCGGTCGCTCCGGTGCTACCCCGCGTGCGCGTCGGCTCGCCGTGGTGGCCTCGCCGCTGACACCCAGGAAATCCTCCACCTTGGGACCCCGGGCCGCTCGTCACCGCCGCGCTCCGTCATGGGGTATCGCGGGGCGGTCCAACCAAGGGTTGGCGAGTGTGTGTTGGTGACTCGCGATGGCTGCGGCCCCCGCCGTCTTGGCCAGAGCTCCTCCTCGCCGCTCGGATGTCTCCCCAGCGTGCTCTTCGCCCCTCCGACACACCTCGCCCTTTAGGCCCTTCATCGCTAAGTTCGAATCCTCTTCGCTTTGCCTCTCGCCCATCCGAGCCCCCTCAGCGATCATGGCCCGCTCCCTCGGTGGCTCCGGCGCTGGCCGCGGTGGCAGGGGAAACCCTCGCGCCCATCTCCCTGCTTCGCTGGCTAGGCCGTGACCACCTGGGCTCGACGCGTTATGGGCTCCCCCCTCTGTGGGTCGCCTCCTCTGTCCTGGGCCCACTCCCGGAACCGCTAGTGGGCCGGCCCACTCTAGTCGCCCAGCAATTTGGCTCCCAGCTGGGCTGTCCCGACACCCGTCCCCGCATTCCCCCATGCTCCCTCATCTGCAACCCTAGAGGTCGCACTTGACGCTCTCCCCGCCGTCGCTGACACTCCTCCCATCCGCCCCCTCGTACCATCCCCGCCGGCCCCCATGCGGCGCACATGGGGAGACGAGGCCGCGCGCCCCAAACACCGGGCAGAGGACCATCACGCCAGCTCCCGACCCTCTCCCGAAGCTACACGCCACGAGGCGGACCTTCGCTGGCAACTTTTATCCCGGGACTGTCGGCGTTCCCCTCCCCGCTCCGGCCGCCGCTCGCCTCCTCGCTCGGACCATCGTTCCCCGCCGCGCCGCTCTCCCGCCAGGGCTGACCGCCGGGACCGCCCCCGGTCCCGCTCGCCCAAGCCCGCTCCCGAGTGGAGAACGCAGCACTGCCACTCCCCGCCTCCTCCCCGACACCGAGACAGTGGCCGCTCACTAGCCCACGGCGGGCGCTCCCGCTCTCCTGCCTGCGACCGTCCCCCGCTGCCTCCACCGAGTCGCGCTGCTACCAGCCTCCTCGCTCCACGCCTAGCTTCCCTTCGGGTGCCGCCGGGGCCGGCCGGGGCAAGGCCGGGCCCAAGCGCAAGAAGAAGAGGGGCCTGGGCCGGGGCAACAGTCCGGCCATGGCCGTGGCCCTTTCATGCGACCCGGTTGCATCCGCCTCGACCGCCCTCCTCCTTGATGACCTCGCCGCCGACTTCGCCAAGTGCTTCAACTGTGGCCTCGCTGGACACTCCCAGGTGGCGTGCACTTGCCCCCCATTGCTGCTTTGTGTGCTCAGACCCGGATAATCCCGCGGCCCTATGTCCCGACCGCCTAGTCTCGGAGGAGCTGATGATGTACGGGCATGGGATCGAGGGCCTTGGCTACTTCCACATCGAGGTCCCGAACATCCCACTGTCCAACCCCTCGCTCCTGGCTATAAACACCATGAAGGATGGGGTGGCGTCCCCGGAGATGTTTGAGGCCGAGCTCAACCATCTCTACCACTGCACCTGGGACTGGCAGGTCAATCTACTGACGGGTAACCAGTTCTCGGTGGTGTTCCCCCATGTGGTCAGTCACGGCTACGGCACCGGCAACGGCGACATCACCCTCACGCTCAACAAGCTCGTGGCGGACATCTCTGTGCCGGTCCAGGACCCCCTAGTTGTGGTTATCCTGGACACAGCGTGGATCCTCATCAACGGCCTCCCCAACATCGCTCACTCCGAGAGGGTCATTCGGAACATGTCCCGCATCCTAGGAAAGGTGGTCGTGGTGGACGAGCTCTCTCTCCGCAAGGAGGAGGAGGTGCTGGTCAAGGTCAAATCTCTAGACTCATCCAAGCTCCCCGCCATGATGTGTGTGTTCTTCAACAACCAGGGCTTCAACCTCCAAATCTCTCCCGAGATGCCCAACCACATCGGCCGCCTCCGCATCCCCGATGACAACCTTTTGGGGGGGCCGCGACGGTGGGGGCTTGGGGGTCATCGCAGCGACCGTGGCCCCCGCCATAGCCACCACTCCAGCTCCGATGATGATGATGAGGAGTACGAGGACAGCCCCCGACATGAGCCACTTTCCACATCCTCCAGGGGTGGCACTGGGGCCGACCTCTCCCTCACGGTCCCTTCATTTCCCTCTGATGGCAGCGATATGTCGGGCTTGAATCTTCAAGTGGTGCTGCTTGAGCCCAGGTCGCCTCCTGCGGCTGCGTCCCTCTCCATGAGCAAAGGTGGGGATGGTGCTCGTGCTTCTCCAGCCCGATCATCCTCGCGAGGCTGGGTGGAGCATCCTCGGGAGAAGTCAGCCCCCGAGGCCCCACTGACTCGGGAGGTGTCAAAGTCCGGCTTGGGTGCTGAGGTCCAAGAGGCTCAGGAGCTTCTAGCCTCCCAGGCCATGGTGACGACGACGCCTCTTCCTCCTCCTTCTGCCATGTCGCCAGCCCCAGGTTCCTCTGCTTCTTTTGACATCCTGGGGCGGGCCCTTTCTGAGATGGCCCGGCTGCGAGAAGATCTCCAGAGCGCCGAACCCCTCCTGGCGGCTGGGCACCTGGAGCTGGTCTCTGGTTGGCTTCATTCTAACGTGTCCGTTCGGGCGGCGCTGAGCCAGGTCGCGGCGACTTCTGAGGGGGAGAAACGAGCCATAGCTCAGGCAGTAGTTGCTCGTGAGGCGGCGCGGAAGGACGCCGAGGCCGCCCAAGGTCACTACCGAGTGCTGGAGGCCGAGCTGAAGATCCTGCATGAAGAGCATGCTGAAGCTGCCCCTGGCCATAAGGCGGAGGAAGAGAGGATGAAGGCCCGGGAGGACGCCGTCAAGGGTTGCGACGCCGAGCTGGAGCAGCTGCGCAGCCGCAGGCCGCTGAGCGCTGCTGGCTAGAGGAGCTAGAGCAAAAGGTGCAGGCGGAGAAAGGCGGTCTTGATGCCAAGGCGAAGGTTCTGGCCGAGGACCGCGTGGCCTTCGCACTTCTCAAAAAGAGGTCCCACAAGGCTCTAAAATTACTCTATGAGAAGGGCTTGGAGAAGTTGATGGCCACCGCTAAGGACGGCCCCGCCCAGTTGCTTCCCTACTTGGTCGAGGCGCTTGATCGTGAGTGGCATCGGCCCCATGGCAGAGGAAGAGGCTCGCATCCTTTCTTCACCGCGCTGACGCGTGTCTTCAGTCACCTCCATCTTCGCGATCCTGCCGCCCGCCTTGACGAGCTGTTGGAGCCCGTGGCTGATGAACACTGCGCAGCCGCCGCAGCAGCCGTGAAAGGTGAGGTGGAAGCCCTGCTGAAGAAGTTTGACGCCTTTCGCCTCCGCGTCTTCGACCGGTGGTGCCAGTGAAGGCGACGCCACCCAGAGGGTGCCTCTTGCGGGTGCCGGCGGTATCCAGGGATGACTGGCTTGCGGCTCCTTTCCTATTAAAACTCTTGCAGCATGTAGCGTGCCTCGTGGAGGCGTTTAAACATGTGTTTGATGTTCGGGGAACAATATCTCCTGTAATATTTGCTTTGAGATTTTGCAATTTCCTTCCCATTTGCTTTACGTTCTACGTCGGCAGAGCCCGGCCACGCGCATACCTCAGCCGCTGTTGGGTCGTCCGCAGACCAGGACGAGCCCAAGGAGTGAGGGGGTACGTGACCAGTTAGGCTCCTGGGTCGCGATGCTCAGGAGTCCCCCTTGACGCGCAAACAACTTATAGGAAAGAGGTGCGGGGATAGATCTAGTCTTCTACGTCGGCAGGGCCCGACCCCGCGCATACCTCAACCGCCGTTGGGCCGACCGGAGACCAGGACGGACCAAGGAGTGAGGGGCTACGTGGTCAGTTAGGCTCCTGAGTCGCGATGCTCAGGAGTCCCCCTTGACGTGCAAGCAACCTTCATACCTTTGTCCTCGCCGAGGCTCGACTCGGGAGGGGCGCGCGACGACCAGGTCCGAGGGACCCGGCGGGCTGGCGTATGCTTGGGTGTGACCCGAGCATAGGCCCCATGCCCAGCCCCCTCGCGTGGCTCTCCCGAGGGGAGGCATTGCAATGAGGCCAGACACCGAGCCCGGAGGCTCCTTGAGGTTGATATGGCCGTGAGGCCGCCCTCAGTTGTTTATCACCAGGACGGACCATGGCGCTTCCGCACTTGCACGGGCATAGCCGCTCCTCGATAGTGTCGTCTGCCAGCACGGAGCATGGTGCTTCCACTGGTACGTGGGAGGGGATTCCCTACTGCGGAGAGCCCCGGGGGCGTGTACAGCCCCGGCTTGACACGTGGCTTGCACGGCAGGGCTAGACGAGGTGTGTCTGGGCACTCATGAGCCAGCGCGAGACCCATGAGGCCCTACCTCAAGGCGGGTTGCGCCTGGTCTTGATTCTTGTTCGTTGTGTTGGTCCTGCGAGATGGTCAGACAACCTGCGCCGAATGAATCTCCCGAGGTTATCGCGTGACAAAGCCAAGCACCAACGGCCCCAAGAGGTGACGTGAACGGGCCTGGCCCGCCAGACAGAGCTCAGCCATTGGATTTATCGATGCTGCAGGGACGGGCCCGAGCACAGACGTCGTGTCTAACCCTCTCACGCGAAGGGTCCTGAAGAAAGACGACCGGCGCACGGCTCCCATGGTGGGTGACAATCAAGCAAGTGATAACCATAGATAGGTTATGCATGGAAAGCAAACATGCCACTGGGTCAGGCCGGAGCGGCTTGGGGATGATGCAGCCCGAGGGGCGCCCCAGTAAGGTAAGCTAAAGACATAAAAAAGAAGGGATACATGCCACAGGGACGGACCCACGCCGTCTAGGAATGATGCAGCCCTGGGGGGCTCCCAGCTAAATAAACTTGGAAAGTGTCACCTGGTTCTGTTGATGAAGGGGTGTTGAGGTAGCTGAAGGTACGCGGCGAAGGGGTTGCTCCTCACGAGCCACTGGGGCCCTGAGCCTTGGGAGGCCCTGGGGGTCCAGGCGGTTAATTGCGGACCGTCACCATCTTCGCCAGGACTGCGTGGTGCCTGGCCTCCTGACCCACCATGACGCTCCGCAGGTTGCGCTAGAAGGCAGCAGCCACGCTCGGCAGGCCAAACGGCATGATAACGTAACTGTGAGGTGGGCCCTCATAGCGCCTAACAAGCAAAGGCCAGAAGCGCTCCTGTGATGCGGCTCGGTTGAGTCCTGGTATGTCGATGCAGACGCGCAGCTCACCACTGTCGCCAGGGTGGGGAGCAACGCCAGGTGGGCGGCAGTCGCCACGTATTGCTCTTGCTTCCTGAAGCTCCTGAGATACCTTGGTGATGAACTCCTGGGCACCGGGCGCTCCTTACCCAGTGTCCTCCTGAGGGAGACATGCCGCGAAGCACACCTCCAAGTGGTGCCCGAGCGCCTCCCTCGCGATGTTGGCAAGGTCTGAGGCCCTCGAGAAGAGAGCCCCCGAGCCCTGCCCGAGGAGGGCACCGGGCGCGCCTTCCTATGCGATAGAGGGAGGTGCCCCAGGTGCAGGCGCTGATCCTGACAAGGTCCGGCACGGAGTAGCTGCTTCTTCTTGGGGACGACCTCAGGAGGGTACCAAGCTGCATTGTTGTCGGGGTCTTCAATTGACCCTGCTTGGAAGGCGTGCTCGAGGGAGCAAACCACATCTCTTTCTTCGCAGGGGACTGTGATGATCTCGCCGCTCCCTGGCATCTTGAGGATGTTATAGCCGTGGTGCATCACTACCATGAACTTGGCCAGGGCTGGGTACCCGAGGATGGCATTGTACGGCAGATGGATGTGGGCGAAGTCGAAGTCGATGAGCTCGGTGCGGTAGTTGTTGCATTCTCCAAAGGTGACTGGGAGGCGGACCTGACCTATCGACGTGGTGGAGCCGTCGGTCACTCCTGAGAAAGGCTTGGTAGGCTGAAGCTGATCGTAGGGCACTTGTAGGTTATCGAACGTCTCGACGGACAGGACGTTGAGCCCTGCGCCGCCGTCGATGAGGGTCTTGGTGACTTGCACGTTGTTGATGACGGGTGAGCAAAGCATTGGGAGAGCGTCAGCGGTAGACGCACACTTGAGATGATCTGCCGAACTGAAAGTGATGGCACACTTGGACCACATGAGTGGGTGAGTGGCCTCGAGCTTGGGGAGGACCGCGTTCACCTCGCGAGCAAACTGCTTAAAGATACGATGTGAGGCTGGGGCTTGAGCTCCGCCCATGATCCAGGCGATAGCACGTGGCTCCTGGAAGCCCCCAGCCCCCTCGTCTTGATGGTGGTCGTCATTCCTTCTTGGTGGTGGCGGAAGCGGAGGAAGACCGGGGTTGCCCTGAGGGCGATCCTCGCGAGGCTGATCCCTCCAGGCGCCCTCGCGAGGCTAATCTTGCCAGCGGTCCTCATGAGGTCGGTCGCGCCACTCCTGACGTGGGCCATGGTCGTCCCAGCGTCCTCCACCGCGTCCTCCTCCTCGGTTGTAGCCTCGGTCGTTACGCTCGGGGCATCGACCGAAGCGTCCGTCGCAAATGGCCCTAAGCTCTTGACAATTGTTGGTGTTGTGGCTGTGCACATTGTGGAAGGCGCAGAACGGTCGGCTGCCCTTGGATGACTCAGGCTGGTCCCTGCCGCGCTTTGTGTCTGGCTCGGCCGCGAGCACGGTGACTCCTTTGCGCTTTACGTCCTTGGCCTTGGATTTCTTCTCCTCCGATTGGCAAATGGGAGCTCGAGGAGGGAACGGTGCCATTCCTCAGCCCTTGCACACTTGGTCGCCAAGTTGAACAGCTCCAGGGATGTGCACAACTCCTCATGGATGGCGAGCTCCGCCTTCATCTTGACATCGCGGACACCGTCGAAGAACGCAGAGATGATGACCCCATCCGTCACCTTGGGGATCTTGAGGCGGACGATGTTGAAGTGCTGGATGTACTTCTTGAGGGTCTCTCTCGGTTGTTGCTTGACGCAACGCAGGTCACCCATGGCCGGGGGGGGGGGCGGTCGCGAGTGCCCTGGAAGTTGGCGACGAAAAGGTCGCGCATCTCGTCCCAGGAAGAGATGGAGCCAGGAGGCAGGTTCAGGAGCCAGGAGCGGGCACCATCCTTAAGAGCCATGGGGAACCAGTTCGTCATGACTTTCTCGTCGCCGCTGGCCGCCTCGATGCTTTGTTCATAGAGCTGCAAGAACTCTGCGGCATCGGGGGTGCCATCATAGCGATGGGGCAGATCCGGCTAGAACTTGCCCGGCCAGGCGATGCTACGCAGCTCGGGGGTGAAGGCGTGGCAGCCGGCCTGGTCACCGAGACCCACCGTGGAGGTGGAGCCTGGTCTTGGCGCCCGCGCGCCACCATGGCAAGCGCCGCATGGCCCTGCCACGGCAAGCAATCCTGACGTGGCGGTGCGGGGAGCGGTGGAGCGTTCTCTTGCGGTCGAGGAATTTCTTGACAGCTTCTTTCTTAACACACGGATGCTTGGCGCGGCGGGTCGCGTCACGGAGCCGCACGCCTTGGCGCCAGGGCGCCATCTTGGTGCAGGGGTGGTGGAGGGTTGCGTGAGCTACGTCGCTTGTAGCAGGTGGTGGACGAGGTAGCGACAGGGACGATGCAGGGGAGCCCCCTGCGGTGCTGACGAGCTCGGCGATGTGGTCCAGCCAGTCCTCGTAGAGGCCGTTGACTGGGAGATAACGCAGGAGCTCGCGCGCCATGAGTAGCCCGGCCCACGCGTTGATACATCTCCAACGTATCTATAATTTTTGATTGCTCCATGCTATATTATCTACTGTTTTGGGCAATATTAGGCTTTATTATCCACTTTTATATTATTTTTGGGACTAACCTATTAACCGGAGGCCCAGCCCAGATTTGTTGTTTTATGCCTATTTCAGTGTTTCGAGGAAAAGGAATATCAAACGGAGTCAAAACGGAACGAAATCAACTAGAGAAGTTATTTTTGGAAGGAAACCTACCGGATAGACTTGGACCCTATGTCAGAAGATGAAGGAGGTGCTCACGAGGGTAGGGGGCACTCCCACCCCCCTGGGGCGCACCCCCTGCCTCGTGGCCCCCCTTCGGTCCACCCATGTACCCCTTGTACCCATATATACCTACGTATCGTAAAATTTCGGAGGAGCACAATAGATCGGGAGTTCCGCCACCAGAAGCCTCCGTAGCCACCAAAAACCAATCGGGACCCTGTTCCGGCACCCTGCCGGAGGGGGGATCCCTCACCGCTGGCCATCTTCATCATCCCGGTGCTCTCCATGACGAGGAGGGAGTAGTTCTCCCTCGGGGCTGAGAGTATGTACCAGTAGCTATTTGTTTGATCTCTCTCTCTCGTGTTCTTGATTTGGCACGATCTTGATGTATCGCGAGCTTTGCTATTATAGTTGGATCTTATGTTTCTCCTCCCCCTCTACTCTCTTGTAATGAATTGAGTTTCCCCTTTGGAGTTATCTTATCAGATTGAGTCTTTCAAAGATTTGAGAACACTTGATGTATGTCTTGCCGTGGATATCTGTGGTGACAATGGGATATCACGTAATTCACTTGATGTATGTTTTGGTGACCAACTTGCGGGTTCCGCCCATGAACCTATGCATAGGGGTTGGCACACGTTTTCGTTGTGATTCTCTGGTAGAACTTTGGGGCACTCTTTGAGGTCCTTTGTGTTGGTTGAATAGATGAATCTGAGATTGTGTGATGCATATCGTATAATCATGCCCACGGATACTTGAGGTGACATTGGAGTATCTAGGTGACATTAGGGTTTTGGTTGATTTGTATCTTAAGGTGTTATTCTAGTACGAAATCTAGGGATGTTTGTGACACTTATAGGAATAGCCCAACGGATTGATTGGAAAGAATAACTTTGAGGTGGTTTCGCACCCTACCATAATCTCTTCGTTCGTTCTCCGCTATTAGTGACTTTGAAGTGACTCTTTGTTGCATGTTGAGGGATAGTTTTATGATCCAATTATGTTAGTATTGTTGAGAGGACTTACACTAGTGAAAGTATGAACCCTAGGCCTTGTTTCCTAGCATTGCAATACCATTTATGCTCACTTTTATCACTTGTTACCTTGCTGTTTTTATAATTTCATATTACAAATAGCTTTATCTATTATACATATACCACTTGTATCACCATCTCTTCGCCGAACTAGTGCATCTATACAATTTACCATTGTATTGGGTGTGTTGGGGACACAAGAGACTCTTTGTTATTTGGTTGCAGGGTTGCTTGAGAGAGACCATCTTCATCCTACGCCTCCTACGGATTGATAAAACTTAGGTCATCCACTTGAGGGAAATTTGCTACTGTCCTACAAACCTCTGCACTTGGAGGCCCAACAACGTCTACAAGAAGAAGGTTGTGTAGTAGACATCAAGCTCATTTCTGGCACCGTGCCGGGGAGGTGAGTGCTTGAAGGTATATCTTTAGATCTTGCAATCGAGTCTTTTAGTTTCTTGTTTTATCACTAGTTTAGTTTATAAAAGAAAACTATAAAAAATGGAATTGAGTTTGTCTCATACGCTTCACCTTTTTAATATCTTTCGTGAGTATGATGGAAAGGATAATTGTGCTCAAGTGCTAGAAGAAGAAATTTATAAAATGTTTGGCACTAAATATTTGGATTATGAGCATGATTGCAATGTTGTTAGTATGAATTCCTTGAATATCCATGATGCTAATGATATGCAAAGCCACAAGCTTGGGGAAGCTATGTTTGATGAAGATGATATTTTTTGTCCCCCAAGTTTTGATGAGCAAATTTATTATGATGAAAGCACGCCTACTATATATGATGATTATTGTGATGACACGTATGCTTTAAATAATAATGATAACAATGAAACTTGTCATCTTGATTTCAATTTTGAATCCCATGATAGTTATTTTGTTGAGTTTGCTCCCACTACTATTCATGAGAAGAAGTTTGCTTATGTGGAGAGTAGTAAATTTTCTATGCTTGTAGATCATGAAAAGAATGCTTTAGGTTCTGGTTACATTGTTGAATTCATTCATGATTCTACTGAAAATTATTATGAGGGAGGAACATATACTCGTAGGAATTGCAATAATACCAAGTTTCCTCTCTATGTGCTTAAAGTTTCAAAGTTATGCTTGTTTTGCCTTCCTATGCTAGTTGATTATTGTTCCCATAAGTTGTTTGCTCAAAAAATCCCTATGCATAGGAAGTGGGTTATACTTAAATGTGCTAGTCATATTCTTCATGATGCTCTCTTTATGTTACAATTCTTATCCTTTATGTGAGCATCATTGAAATCATCATGCTTAGGTAGGGGCGTTAAACGATAACGCTTGTTGGGAGGCAACCCAATTTTATTTTAGTTCCTTGCTTTTTGTTCCTGTTTAGTAATAAATAATTCATCTAGCCTCTGTTTAGATGTGGTTTTATGCTTTTAATTAGTGTTTGTGCCAAGTAGAACCTTTGGGAAGACTTGGGGAAAGTCTTGTTGATCATGCTGTGAAAAACAGAAACTTTAGCGCTCACGAGAACTGCTGCCATTTTTATTTGGAGAGTGCTATTTATTTAATTATTTTTGGATATGATTAATAGATAAATCAGGTCCAGAAATTTTTTTGAGAATTTTATGGGTTCCAGAAGTTTGCGTTAGTTACAGATTACAACAGACTGTTCTGTTTTTGACAGATTCTGTTTTCTATGTGTTGTTTGCTTATTTTGATGAATCTATGGCTAGTAAAAGGTTTATAAACCATATATAAGTTGGAATACAGTAGGTTTAACACCAATATACATAAAGAATGAGTCCATTATAGTACATTGAAGTAGTGTTTTGTTTTCTTTCGCTAACGGAGCTTACGAGTTTTCTGTTAAGTTTTGTGTTGTGAAGTTTTCAAGTTTTGGGTAAAGATTCGATGGAATATGGAACAAGGAGTGGTAAGAGCCTAAGCTTGGGGATGCCCAAGGCTCCCCAAGGTAATATTCAAGGACAACCAAGAGCCTAAGCTTGGGGATGCCCCGGAAGGCATCCCCTCTTTCGTCTTCGTTCATCAGTAACTTTACTTGGAGCTATATTTTTATTCGCCACATGATATGTGTTTTGCTTGGAGCGTCAATTTATTTTGTTGGGATTTGCTTGCTGTTATTTAGAACAATGTTTTGCATCTTTTATTTCAATAAAAGTGGCATTGATAGTCTTTACTATGCATATGTTACAAGTCTTCATGTTGCTGTTTGAAAACAGAAAGTTTACCGCTGTTGCAATAATTCCCTAGAAAAGTCAGAATGTGATAAAATGTTGAAACCTTTTGAATATTAAGATCTGAAAAATTTGATACAGTGGGAATTTTCTTTCATATTTTTTGGAGCTAGGGAAATATGGATGTTGCTGCATTCCTTACAGACTGTCCTGTTTAGGCAGATTGCTGTTATGTTTGCATTGTTTGCATATGTTTGCTTCTTTAATGATTCTATTTGAGGATAGCACTATTAAATATGCAGAGTCATTTTGCAATGTTGAATAATAATTTTAGTGATTTACTACAGTAGATTATGATAAGATTTTGGCAATGGTTTATACTAACTTATCTCACAAGTCCTTGTTGAGTTTTGTGTGGATGAAGCTTTTTGAGATTTAGGGAGACCTTGATATGAGAAGAATTAAGGAGACACAAAAGCTCAAGATTTGGGATGCCCAAGGAACCCCAAGATAATATTTCAAGAAGTCTCAAGTGTCTAAGCTTGGGGATGCCCCGGTTCGCATCCCACCTTTCTTCTTCAACAACTATCGGTTAGTATCGGTTGATCCTAAGTTTTTGCTTCTTCACATGATGTTTGCTATTCTTAGATGTCATTTTCTTTTGCTTTGCTTGCTGTTTGAATAAAATACCAAGATCTGAAATTATTAAATATTAGATAGTCTTCACATAGTTGCATAATTATTCAACTACTCATTGATCTTCACTTATATCTTTCGGAGTAGTTTGTCAATGCTCTAGTGCTTCGCTTATATCTTTTAGAGCATGGTGGTAGTTTTATTTTGAAGAAATAGATGAACTCTCATGATTCACTTAGATTATTTTGAGAGTCTTAAATAGCATGGTAATTTGCTTAAAATCCTAATATGCTAGGTATTCAAGAATAATAAAATTCTTTTATGAGTGTGTTGAATACTATGAGAAGTTTGATACTTGATAATTGTTTTGAGATATGGAGATGGTGATATTAGAGTCATGCTAGTTGAGTGCTTATGAATTTGAGAAACACTTGTGTTGAAGTTTGTGATTCCCGTAGCACGCGCGTATGGTGAACCATTATGTGATGAAGTCGGAGCATGATTTATTTATTGATTGTCTTCCTTATGAGTGGCAGTCGAGGACGAGCGATGGTCTTTTCCTACCAATCTATCCCCCTAGGAGCATGTGCGTAGTACTTTGTTTCGATAACTATAGATTTTTGCAATAAGTATGTGAGTTCTTTATGACTAATGTTGAGTCCATGGATTATACACACTCTCACCCTTCCACCATTGCTAGCCTCTCTAGTACCTCGCAACTTTCGCTGGTACCATAAACCCACCATATACCTTCCTCAAAACAGACACCATACCTACCTATCATGGCATTTCCATAGCAATTCCGAGATATATTGCCATGCAACTTTCCACCGTTCCGTTTATTATGACATGCTCCATCATTGTCATATTGCTTTGCATGATCATGTAGTTGACATCGTATTTGTGGCAAAGCCACCATTCATAATTCTTTCATACATGTCACTCTTGAGTCATTGCACATCCCGGTACACCGCCAGAGGCATTCATATAGAGTCATATCTTGTTCTAAGTATCGAGTTGTAATTCTTGAGTTGTAAGTAAATAAAAGTGTGATGATCATCATTATTAGAGCATTGTCCCAGTGAGTAAAGGATGATGGAGACTATGATTCCCCCACAAGTCGGGATGAGACTCCGGACGAAAAATAAATAAAAGAGGCCAAAGAAGCCCAAAATAAGAGGCCATAAAAAAGAGAAAAGGCCCAAATAAAAATATAAATAAATAAATGAGAGAAAAAGAGAGAAGGAACAATGCTACTATCCTTTTACCACACTTGTGCTTCAAAGTAGCACCATGATCTTCATGATAGAGAGTCTCCTATGTTGTCACTTTCATATACTAGTGGGAATCTTTCATTATAGAACTTGGCTTGTATATCCAATGATGGGCTTCCTCAAAATGCCCTAGGTCTTCGTGAGCAAGCGAGTTGGATGCACACCCACTAGTTTCTTTTGTTGAGCTTTCATATACTTATAGCTCTAGTGCATCCGTTGCATGGCAATCCCTACTCACTCACATTGATATCTATTGATGGGCATCTCCATAGCCCGTTGATACGCCTAGTCGATGTGAGACTATCTTCTCCCTTTTTGTCTTCTCCACAACCACCATTCTATTCCACCTATAGTGCTATATCCATGGCTCACGCTCATGTATTGCGTGAAGATTGAAAAAGTTTGAGAACATCAAAAGTATGAAACAATTGCTTGGCTTGTCATCGGGGTTGTGCATGATTTAAATATTTTGTGTGGTGAAGATAGAGCATAGCCAGACTATATGATTTTGTAGGGATAACTTTCTTTGGCCATGTTATTTTGAGAAAACGTAATTGCTTAGTTAGTATGCTTGAAGTATTATTGTTTTTATGTCAATATGAACTTTTGTCTTGAATCTTTCGAATCTGAATATTCATACCAAAATTAAGAAGATTTACATTGAAATTATGCCAAGTAGCACTCCGCATCAAAAATTCTTTTTTATCATTTACCTACTCGAGGACGAGCAGGAATTAAGCTTGGGGATGCCTGATACGTCTCCAACGTATCTATAATTTTTGATTGCTCCATGCTATATTATCTACTGTTTTGGGCAATATTGGGCTTTATTATCCACTTTTATATTATTTTTGGGACTAACCTATTAACCGGAGACCCAGCCCAGATTTGTTGTTTTATGCCTATTTTAGTGTTTCGAGGAAAAGGAATATCAAATGGAGTTAAAACGGAACGAAATCAACTGGAGAAGTTATTTTTGGAAGGAAACCTACCGGGTAGACTTGGACCCTATGTCAGAAGATGAAGGAGGTGCTCACGAGGGTAGGGGGTGCGCCCACCCCCCTGGGGCGCGCCCCCCTGCCTCGTGGCCCCCCTTCGGTCCACCGACGTACCCCTTGTACCCATATATACCTACGTATCGTAAAACTTTCGAGGAGCACAATAGATCGGGAGTTCCACCGCCAGAAGCCTCCGTAGCCACCACAAACCAATCGGGACCCTGTTCTGGCACCCTGCCGGAGGGGGGATCCCTCACCGGTGGCCATCTTCATCATCCCGGTGCTCTCCATGACGAGGAGGGAGTAGTTCTCCCTCGGGGTTGAGGGTATGTACCAGTAGCTATGTGTTTGATCTCTCTCTCTCTCGTGTTCTTAATTTGGCACGATCTTGATGTATCGCGAGCTTTGCTATTATAGTTGGATCTTATGTTTCTCCTCCCCCTCTACTGTCTTGTAATGAATTGATATTCCCCTTTGGAGTTATCATATCGGATTGAGGCTTTAAAAGATTTGAGAACACTTGATGCATGTCTTGCCGTGGATATCTGTGGTGATAATGGGATATCACGTGATTCACTTGATTTATGTTTTGGTGACCAACTTGCGGGTTCCGCCCATGAACCTATGCATAGGGTTTGGCACGAGTTTTCGTCGTGATTCTCAAGTAGAACTTTGGGGCACTCTTTGAGGTCCTTTGTGTTGGTTGAATAGATGAATCTGAGATTGTGTGATGCATATCGTATAATCATGCCTACGGATACTTGAGGTGACATTGGAGTATCTAGGTGACATTAGGGTTTTGGTTGATTTGTATCTTAAGGTGTTATTCTAGTACGAAATCTAGGGTTGTTTGTGACACTTATAGGAATAGCCCAACGGATTGATTGGAAAGAATAACTTTGAGGTGGTTTCGTACCCTACCATAATCTCTTTGTTCGTTCTCCGCTATTAGTGACTTTGGAGTGACTCTTTGTTGCATGTTGAGGGATAGTTTTATGATCCAATTATGTTAGTATTGTTGAGAGGACTTACACTAGTGAAAGTATGAACCCTAGGCCTTGTTTCCTAGCATTGCAATACCGTTTACGCTCACTTTTATCACTTGTTACCTTGCTGTTTTTATAATTTCATATTACAAATAGCTTTATCTATTATACATATACCACTTGTATCACCATCTCTTCGCCGAACTAGTGCATCTATACAATTTACCATTGTATTGGGTATGTTGGGGACACAAGAGACTCTTTGTTATTTGGTTGCAGGGTTGCTTGAGAGAGACCATCTTCATCCTACGCCTCCTACGGATTGATAAACCTTAGGTCATCCACTTGAGGGAAATTTGCTACTGTCCTACAAACCTCTGCACTTGGAGGCCCAACAACGTCTACAAGAAGAAGGTTGTGTAGTAGACATCACGCGTCCGTGGGAGCGTGACGAGCGGGATACGAAGAACCAGAAGGGGTCAGCGATGTAGTGGCGGTGTGGTCGTCCCGCCGCACCGAGGGGTGCAACGAGGATGCTTGCTTCTCGTTCCCCACCGGGCCGGTGGCGGTGTTGGCGGTGGGTGACAGAGAACGACGGGGAGGCCTGCCGACAGGAGCCGTCTGGGCGACGCGGGCGGCGAGGGCGGCCCGACGCTCAGCTTGGGCGCGACGAGCGTCCGACATGGTTGCGACGAAGCGGTGGAACACGGAGCGACGGAAGGACAGCTTCAGCGCACCCCTACCTGGCGCGCGAAATGTTGGATTTCGGGTTCCGGCAAAACCCTTAAGGTTCGAACACTGGGGTGCGCGCGAAGATATCTCCCTCACCGATCACGCCCTCACACACTTCGCGATTTCTAGGCTAGGCACATGAACTCACAACACACAAGACACGAGGTTTATACTGGTCCGGGCCACCGTTGTGGTGTAATACCCTACTCCAGTGTGGTGGTGGTGGAGTGCCTCTTGGGCTGACGATGAACAGTACAAGGGGAAGAACAGCCTCTTGAGGAGAGGTGTTCTTGTGCTTGGTGAACTGGTGGTTGTGAGGATGGAATGGCTCCGGTCCGTGATGAGGTCGATCCCTAGCTATGGTGGTGGCTAGTCCTATTTATAGAGGCCCTGGCCCTCTCCCCAAATATTAAGCGGGAAGGGAGCCAACAACGGCCAATTTGAAAGGGGACAGCTAGTACAGCTTATCCTGACAAAAGTGGTCTTCGCCTGCCAAAGGCTCTGGTGGTGACGCCGTCTTGGGCTCCACAGTGACCTCCGTCCTGCCGTCCTGCTGCTCTTGGTCTCGTTGCACCGATATGGAAACCTTTGCTTGACGCCTCGGTACTCTTCGTCTGTGCTTGCCTCCTTAGCACCAAAGAGGAAATAAGGACAATGTGCACGCTGGCGCCTGCCTGGCCTTGGTCGTCATGGCTCACGTCATTGGAACCCCGCGAGGTTTGTCTTGCCTTGATCACTCCACCCCTCGCGAGCCATCCTGGTGAGGCCGCTCCTGAGGAGGTCTTGTGTCATCTGCCTCGTGAGGCTTGGCCCCTCGCGAGGGTCTTGAATGCTTATCGGTGAAGATGAGCCGTACGGGCCCGCTCGCAGAGCCACGCGTGGGCCGCAGGCAGGCATGTATGGGGACCCCTGTTCCCAGAACGCCGACAAAG
The DNA here is from genome assembly GCF_056163025.1 of Triticum urartu. Taxonomy (NCBI): domain Eukaryota; kingdom Viridiplantae; phylum Streptophyta; class Magnoliopsida; order Poales; family Poaceae; genus Triticum; species Triticum urartu. Next base: position 543,043,467 of record NC_141876.1, read on the forward strand.
AGCTTCGTCAGCACGACGGCGTGATGACGGTGATGATGATGCTACCGGAATAGGGCTTCGCCTAAGCACCGCTATGATATGATCGAGGTGGATTATGGTGGAGGGGGCACCGCACACGGCTGGAAACAATCAACTTGTGTGTCCTAGGGTGCCCCCTGCCCCCGTATATAAAGGAGCAAGGGGGAGGCTGGCCGGCCCTAGTGGCGCGCCAAGGGAGGAGGAATCCTCCTCCTAGTAGGAGTAGGATTCCTCCTTTCCTAGTCCTACTAGGAGGAGAAGGGGAAGGAAGGGATAGCAAGAGGAGAAGGAAAGGGGGGCGCGCCCCCCTCCCTAGTCCAATTTGAACTCCCTATAGGGAGGGGCGCGGCTGCCCCTTGTGGGCTGCCTCCCCTCTACCCTATGGCCCATGAAGGCCCAACTTTCCCTGGGGGGGGGGGGGTCCGGTAACCCTCCGGCACTTCGGTTTTCTCCGAAATCACCCGGAACACTTCCAGTGTCCAAATATAGCCGTCCAATATATCAATCTTTATGTCTCGACCATTTCGAGACTCCTCATCATGTCGTGATCATATCCGGGACTCCGAACTAACTTCGGTACATCAAAACACATAAACTCATAATACTGATAGTCAACGAACGTTAAGCGTGCCGACCCTACGGGTTCGAGAACTATGTAGACATGACTGAGACACGTCTCCAGTCCATAACCAATAGCGGAACCTGGATGCTCATATTGGTTCCTACATATTCTACGAAGATCTTTATCGGTCAAACCGCATAATGATATACGTTGTTCCCTTTGTCATCGGTATGTTACTTACCCGAGATTTGATCATCGGTATCTCAATACGTAGTTCAATGTCATTACTGGCAAGTCTCTTTACTCGTTCTGTAATGCTACATCCCGTAACTAACTCATTAGCTACATTGATTGCAAGTCTTATAGTGATGTACATTACCAAGAGGGCCCAGAGATACCTCTCCGACAATCGGAGTGACAAATCCTAATCTCGGTCTATGCCAACTCAACAAACACCATCGGAGACACCTATAGAGCACCTTTATAATCACCCAGTTACATTGTGACGTTTGGTAGAACACAAAGTGTTCCTCCGGTATTTGGGAGTTGCATGATCTCATAGTCATAGGAACATGTATGAGTTATGGAGAAAGCAATAGCAACAAACTAAATGATCATCGTACTAAGCTATCAGACGGGTCAAGTCAATCACATCATTCTCTAATGATGTGATCCTGTTAATCAAATGACAACTCATGTCTATGGTTAGGAAACATAACCATCATTGATTCAACGAGCTAGTCAAGTAGAGGCAAACTAGTGACACTCCGTTTGTCTATGTATTCACACATGTACTAAGTTTCCGGTTAATACAATTCTAGCATGAATAATAAACATTTATCATGATATAAGGAAATATAAATAACAACTTTATTATTGCCTCTAGGGCATATTTCCTTTAGTCTACCACTTGCACTAGAGTCAATAATCTACATTACATTGTAATGATTCTAACACCCACGGAGTCTTGGTGTTGATCATGTTTTGGTCATGAGAGAGGCTTAGTCAACGGGTCTGCAACATTCAGATCCGTATGTATCTTGCAAATATCTGTCTCCTTCCTTGACTTGATCACGGATGGAATTGAAGCGTCTCTTGATGTGCTTGGTTCTCTTGTGAAATCCGGATTCCTTTGCCAAGGCAATTGCACCAGTATTGTCACAAAAGATTTTCATTGGACCTGATGCACTAGGTATGACACCTAGATCGGATATGAACTCCTTCATCCAGACTCCTTCATTTGCTGCTTCCGAAGCAGCTATGTATTCCGCTTCACACGTAGATCCTGCCACGACGCTCTGCTTGGAACTGCACCAACTGACAGCTCCACCATTTAATAAAAACACGTATCCGGTTTGTGACTTAGAGTCATCCGGATCGGTGTCAAAGCTTGCATCGACGTAACCGTTTACGACGAGCTCTTTGCCACCTCCATATACGAGAAACATATCCTTAGTCCTTTTCAGGTATTCCAGGATATTCTTGACCGCTTTCCAGTGATCCACTCCTAGATTACTTTGGTACCTCCCTGCCAAACTGATAGCAAGGCACACATCAGGTCAGGTACACGGCATTGCATACATGATAGAACCTATGGCTGAAGCATAGGGAACACCTTTCATTTTCTCTCTATCTTCTGCAGTGGTCGGGCATTGAGTCTGACTCAACTTCACACCTTGTAATACAGGTAAGAACCCTTTCTTTGCCTGATCCATTTTGAACTTCTTCAAAACTTTATCAAGGTATGTGCTTTGTGAAAGTCCAATTAAGCGTCTTGATCTATCTCTATAGATCTTGATGCCCAATATATAAGCAGATTCACCGAGGTCTTTCATTGAAAAATTCTTATTCAAGTATCCTTTTATGCTATTCAGAAATTCAGTATCATTTCCGATCAACAATATGTCATCTACATATAATATCAGAAATGCTACGGAGCTCCCACTCACTCTCTTGTAAATACAGGCTTCTCCAAAAGTTTGTATAAAACCATATGCTTTGATCACACTATCAAAGCGTATATTCCAACTCCAAGAGGCTTGCACCAGTCCATAAATGGATCGCTGGAGCTTGCAAACTTTGTTAGCACCTTTTGGATCGACAAAACCTTCTGGTTGCATCATATACAACTCTTCTTTAAGATATCCATTAAGGAATGCAGTTTTGACATCCATTTGCCAAATTTCATAATCATAAAATGCGGTAATTGCTAACATGATTCGGACGGACTTAAGCAAGGTTAGAAGGTCTCATCGTAGTCAACTCCTTGAACTTGCCGAAAACCTTTTGCAACTAGTCGAGCTTTGTAGACAGTAACATTACCGTCAGCGTCAGTCTTCTTCTTGAAGATCCATTTATTCTCTATGGCCTGCCGATTATCGGGCAAGTCGACCAAAGTCCACACTTTGTTCTCATACATGGATCCCATCTCAGATTTCATGGCCTCAAGCCATTTGACAGAATCTATGCTCATCATCGCTTCCTCATAGTTCATAGGTTCGTCATGGTCAAGTAACATGACCTCCAAAACAGGATTATCGTACCACTCCAGTGCGGATCTTACTCTGGTTAACCTACGAGGTTCGGTGGTAACTTGATTAGAAGTTTCATGATCATCATCATTAGCTTCCTCACTTACTGGTGTAGGAATCACTGGAACTGATTTCAGTGATGAACTACTTTCCAATAAGGGAGCATGTACAATTAACTCATCAAGTTCTACTTTCCTCCCACTCACTTCTTTCGAGAGAAACTCCTTCTCTAGAAAGGATCCATTCTTAGCAACGAATATCTTGCCTTCGGATCTGTGATAGAAGGTGTACCCAACAGTCTCCTTTGGGAATCCTATGAAGACACATTTCTCCGATTTGGGTTCGAGCTTATCAGGTTGCAGCTTTTTCACATAAGCATCGCAACCCCAAACTTTAAGAAATGACAACTTGGGTTTCTTGCCAAACCACAGTTCACAAGGTGTCATCTCAACGGATTTAGATGTGCCCTATTTAACGTCAATGTAGTCGTCTCTAAATCATAACCCCAAAACGATAGCGGTAAATCAGTGATAGACATCATAGATCGCACCATATCTAATAAAGTGCGGTCACAACGCTTGGACACACCATTACGTTGTAGTGTTCTGGGTGGCGTGAGTTGCGAAACTATTCTGCATTGTTTCAAATGAAGACCAAACTCGTAACTCAAATATTCTCCTCCACGATTAGATCGTAGAAACTTTATTTTCTTGTTACGGTGATTTTCCACTTCACTCTGAAATTCTTTAAACTTTTCAAATGTTTCAGACTTATGTTTCATTAACTAGATATACCCATATCTGCTCAAATCATTTGTGAAGGTGAGAAAATAACAATATCCATCGCGAGTTTCAATATTCATTGGACCACATACATTAGTGTAACATCCCAAATTTTTCAATTTGGAATGTCATACACTAGATCATCATTGCATATCATATTTATTGCATTTTGGTTGATCCTAGAAATTTTTCGCAACTCAAGGACCCTCGGAGAGAGTTGGGGATTTCGTTATTTTCATATTTGAGTTGTCTCAAATTTTGAAAATTGGATCATTTGATTTTATTTATTTTATCTTCAATTATTTATATTACAAAAATATGAGAGAGGGAATAAAATGACTTTCCCAAAATAAATAAATATTGAGGATTTAATAAAAATCAAATAAGATTTTATTTGGTTTTATTTGCTATTTTATTTGAATTTAGGAAAAATGCGCGTTTTTCAAAATTCCATTTAGGCCCCAAATAAATCTTCATCCTGTGCGGCTTGATTTTAGAAGCTAGAGAAAATTTATTTCGCGATTTTTGGAGTCCGTTTAGTAGTCCTTTTGTTTTTTTCGAGCGTAAGTTTTTTTAAAAAAAAACGTCCGAACTGACCTACGGGCCGTGCTAGGACCGGACTCCCCGGACCCAGCCTTTATAAGCCGCCGGCCCACCCCGGGCCGAAACCCTATCCGCCGCCCGATCCGCGCCGCGCCGCCGCCCGATCCGCGCCGCCGCCGCCCGCTGCCGCCGCCGCCGCCGGACCCGCCGCCCGAGGTTTACCTCGATCCCGCCGTCGTTTTTTTAGAAAAAACCGTTCGGTTCTCCGACGGTTTTGTCGTTTTTTTAGTTTTGGTTTTTTTAAATAGATCGGTTTTCCGGTTTATTTAAATAGTGAGCGTTCATCCGTTCGTTCGTTTTAACGAACTTCGTCGTTTTTCTTTTTCTCGGATTAAATCCGCGATTTTTCTGATCACAATTTCTGACCCGATTTTCGTTTTAGTATATCTTTTCGCTCGTTTATCGGAATCAGGCGATTCAAGCGCCTAGAGTTTCGTCTCGAAACCCTCTTTCCGTTTAACCAACTTAAACAAGTTTTTGCCACTATAAAAATTGCCCTAGATCCAGAATAGTAAACGAAGCCTGTTTCTTTTGATGTTTGTCTTTCGTTGCTTCGTTCGATTCGATTCTTTTTGCCAACCGGAGTTCTTAAGTTGAACTTTCTGGTTAGATCTCTTATTCGAGTTTTACCTGTGCATTAGTTGAGTACTTATTGTATGCTTGTTTGATTGCGATAGAGTACCCGGAGTGCGGCGCCTGTTACTTCGAATCGCTAGGTTTCCGGATCATCAGCAAGCCAAGTAACACTTTGATCATACCTCCTACTACCCAGTTTTATTGCATTAGATCAATCCTTACACAATGCATGATTAGGATCTAATTAAATTGTGGGTTTGGGAAGTAGTTGAGGTAGCACATATTACCTGTTTAACTATCAAACCTTTGGGAGTTACTTCTACGTTTGCTCATTATTGATATGCTATGCTAGTAGACATGGATTGGGTGAGTGTATCCATGACAGATGTGAGCTTTGTTAATTAATGATTTACTTAAGGTGGCAACCTAAACACACATCTGGGTGGATTGAGGCACCTGGGTATTCCAGGATTGCCTGTTTTCTTTTGGACCGCCACCCAGGCTCAAAGGGATCATGAGATTATTCATGCTAGAAACTTTCATGTGCAGCCACAAGCTATTATGGGCTCTAGCATAGTTAACTAAGTCGTGCGAACTCCTACAGTGGTAGACTAGCAGATGTAGGGGATGTAGGTGGTACGGTCTACCCATCGTAAGGAGCTAGCGCTTCTGAAAGACTATGTCCCGGTCATCCATTTCTCAAACACCGTGTAGTGCGAGAAACCAAACGGAGGCGATCGAGTCTTGTGGGGAAAAGTGCGCAAACCTCTGCAGAGTGTATAAACTAATCATGGTTAGCCGTCTCCCCGGTTATGGACATTTTGAGTATCTAGTACCTGGATTATCATGTGAATCTCAACATGTTACTCTAAAATTAATTTTGTTGGGTTTGTTTAATGATGATGTTTAATTGGGATTGAGAATGCTGTCAACCATTCTCAATGTTTAACAACCACCATAATAGTTAAATAAATTTATTCCTTTGCAGTAGGGAAAATTTGGTTTCACGCAAAACTGTAACCATAGAGCTTCCCACCAGCCAAATATGCATATAGTATAGCTGTTTCATTCCATTACTCTCTATGTGTTACATTGCCAGCATATTCCATGTGCTAACCCATTTTCGGGCTGCAACATTAATGTTGCAGACTTTTCAGACGACGATTAAGGAGTTTTAGGTCGTGGTTCTATACTCAGTGATGTCGTTGGAGTTGATGGACTCACCTATCTTCCAAGCCTTCCGCTATTATCGTTATTAGATGGCCTTAAGCCATATTTATTGTAATAGGTTCTCTTTTGAGACACTCGATGTAATAAGTGTGTGATTGCTACTCTGTTATAAATCCTTCAAGTACTGTGTGGTGTCAGCATTACTGATCCACGGATGACACCGGAGCACAGAGATTGGACCGTTTGAGGTCTGGTCACTACAAGGTGGTATCAGAGCACACGCTGACTGTAGGACACGCCCACTAAGCTAAAGACCTAGATCACTACTCACTCTCCTCTCTTTTCTGACCTCTCATCTTTTCTACTCTTTTAGGATGGTGGATGCAAGGAACAAGTTCACTCAACCGGATGAAGATACACCCTTTGGACATCACTTGAAGGAAGTCACTAGATACCTGAACATAGGAGTACCAAGCTTCACCGAAACCTACAACACCACTCTACCTGAAGAAGAGCGCTGGATGATTCAAGTTCAAGTTCCAGGAAGGACGTTCATGCCAGTCACTGAGCCCATAGAGTTTTCTTTCGATGCACCAACCTGGAGTCTAGGAAAGAGCATGGCAGCTCACATCGCCATGGCACGTATTGGAGAAGTCTACCGCAATGATCTCAAGGATACTATCTACCAGATTTCTGGGCGCCGAGATGAGCACTGGGAGATGATCAGCACCAGAAAGGATAGATCAATTGCAGCTTTATCCAGGAGTTAAACCAGCACATTCGACGTCAGGAGAACCAGATGTGCGCCGACATGATAGACCTAAAGAAGGCAAGGACAAGAATCAAGGAACTGGAGGAAGAACTCAAGGCTACACGTGAAGATTATGAAGAGGAAATTGAAGTATTGGTGGATAAGAATGCCGACCTAACAATGAAGATTGGAATATTTATGGGAGGCCCTACACCAGTAGAAGAAGACGAAGAACCCAATGAGATTCACCCGGAAGACTACATCATCATCAACGACACCGACTCGGATCCAGATGATAGCGATGATGACTATGTTGATGAAGCTGGAGCAGATATCATGGTGTCTGCAACCGAAGAATATTTCTAGGAGACCACCTCATCAGAAGTAGTAGTCAACCATGTAAATATAGTAGCCCGAGCACTTTTGCGATAGTTAGATCGATTGTATGCCCTTGTTTGGTTGATTGAATGAAGTGAATTGTTTGCTTTTGCCTCATGTGCATATGGGTAGTGTTTTCTCTTTAGACCCCTTTATTCTTAAATCTCATCCTTTTCTAAACCCTTAGATGCCTACGAGACGTGACCCCGGATTTACCTTCCCACCGGAGCTCACTCAGTTGATCCAGCAGCAGAACACATTGATGCAGTTACTAGTCCAGAATCAGAACCAGGGGAACAACAATAACAACAACCCACCACCACCACCACCACCTGTTGATCACTTAGCCCGTTTTCTTAGGCTGAATCCACCAGTGTTTTCCAGTAGCACCGAGCCGATAGTACCAGATGATTGGCTCCGCAAGACAGCTAGAGAGTTGACCACAGCAGGATGCACTGATGCGGAGAAGGTGAAGTTTGCCGCACATCAGCTTGAAGGACCCGCAACATCATGGTGGGAGAATTTCACAGCCACTTTCCCTGTCGATACTATCACATGGGACCAGTTTCAGCAGGCTTTTCGTACTACCCATGTTTCAGCAGGAGCTATGGCCATGAAGAAGCGAGAGTTTCGCAACTTGCGCCAAGGAGGACGGACAGTTGGCTAGTATGTGGAGAACTTTAGTAAGCTAGCACGTTATGCCCCAGATGACGTTGCTACGGATGCAGCTAAGCAGGAGAAGTTTCTGGAAGGACTGAATGATGAGTTGAGCATGCAGTTGATGGTAGCAACCTTCAACAACAACCAGGAGTTGGTAGATCGTGCTCTTATGATTGAAGGGAAGCAGCAGCAAATCGAGAATCGCAAGAGGAAGTATGCACAAGGAAAGTACAATTCAGGAGCTCAGCAGAAGCCACGATTTACCCCTAAGCCGGGAGGACATTTTTAGCATACCCATGGAGGAGGTAGTTCGCACAATCACAATGGCCCCAGGAATGGTAATGGGAATGGAGGAAGCAACGGCCAGAACCACACCAACCCATCAACCCCAGCCAAGAAAGACCTGAGCCAAGTCACTTGCTTTAAGTGCCAGAAGACCGGACATTATGCCAATGAATGTCCTGAATCCCAGAATGGAAATGGCAATGGAAGCTCTGGGAAGAAGCCGAACCCTTTCAACAGGGGACAGGTGAACCACGTTAACGTGGATGAGGTTGAAGAGCAGCCGGATGCAATAATCGGTAAGTTTTTGGTTAAGTCATCTACTACACTCGTTCTTTTCGATACTGGTGCATCGCATTCATACATATCAAGGGGATTTGTGGATAAGTATAAACTGCCAACCCAAGCCCTTAGGTCACCCATGTTAGTAACCTCGCCTGGAGCAGAATATATGGCTAGTCTATGGTGTGATCGATTACCATTAAGGATTGGTAACTACGTATTTCCCTCAGACCTAATAGTGTTGGAATCTCAAGGATTGGATGTGATATTAGGCATGGATTGGTTGTCAAAGTATGAAGGGAATATTGAATGTGCCAGTAAGTCAATTTTGCTTACCACCCCAGAAGGGAGAAGGATCAAGTATGTATCCCGACATGTGCCAAAGAGGACTCAAGTAAATTGTTTAACCGGAGTAGTGCAGGAGGAAGTACCAGTAGTGAAGGATTTCCCCGAAGTATTTCCAGAAGAGTTGCCAGGCATGCCACTGGATAGAGATATTGTGTTTTTGATTGAGCTTTTGCCAGGCACAGGGCCAATATCAAAGAGACCATATAGGATGCCTGCAAAGGATTTGGTGGAAATTAAGAAGCAGATTAAGGAGTTACTGGATAAAGGATATATTCGCCCAAGTTCATCGCCTTGGGGATCACCAGTACTTCTAGTGGAGAAGAAGGATGGATCGTTAAGGATGGTTGTCGATTATCAAGGATTGAATGAAGTAACCATCAAAAACAAGTACCCCCTACCGATGATCAATGATCTGTTTGATCGATTGCAAGGAGCTAAGGTATTTTCCAAGATCGATCTGCGATCAGGATACCACCAGTTGAAGATTCGGGAACAGGATATACCCAAGACGGCTTTTACCACCAGGTATGGGCTGTACGAGTATACCGTTATGTCATTTGGTCTGACTAACGCACCTGCATATTTTATGAACATGATGAACAAAGTGTTTATGGAGTTCTAGGATAAGTTCGTCGTAGTGTTCATTGATGATATCCTGGTTTACTCAAAGAATGAAGAGGAGCATAAGGAGCATTTGCGTTTGGTTCTTGGAAAGCTCAGAGAACATCAATTATATGCCAAATTTAGCAAATGTGAGTTTTGGTTGAAGTAAGTTGGATTTCTCGGACACGTTATATCCGGAGAAGGTATATTAGTAGATCCCACTAAAGTTGATACCGTGACCAAGTGGGAAGCACCAACCACCGTGGGAGAGATCCGGAGTTTTCTTGGACTCGCAGGATACTACCGGAGGTTTATTGAGAATTTCTCAAAGATTGCGAAGCCTATGACGGAGTTGTTGAAGAAGGATACCAAGTTCATATGGGCGGAGGAATGTGAGGCTAGTTTTCAGGAGTTGAAGAAACGTTTGGTTACCTCACCCATGTTGATTTTACCGGACCAGACCAAGGATTATGAGGTGTATTGCGACGCTTCATGACAAGGACTTGGAACAGTGCTTATGCAGGAAGGCAGAGTTGTTTATATGCCTCACGGCAGCTTAAGCCTCATGAGTTGAATTATGCCACGCATGATTTGGAGTTAGCAGCCGTAGTGCATGCATTAAAGTATACACGGATCACATGCAGACATTTTCTGATTGGAAAACATTGCGAGGTGTACACAGATCACAAGAGTTTGAAGTATATTTTCACACAGAAGGAGTTGAATCTCAGACAAAGGAGATGGTTGGAGCTCATCAAGGATTATGATATGAAATTGCATTATCACCCAGGCTAACGTAGTAGCTGACGCATTAAGCCGTAAGAGCCATGTCAACACCCTAATGATGGGAGATTTCCCAGGGGAGTTAGCCGAAAATCTTCAAGAGCTATGTTTGGAAATAGTTCCAAGAGGCTATGTAGCAGCATTGGAGATTCAGTCTACCTTAATGGATAAGATTAGAGAAGCTCAAAGGACTGACAAGGAAATTGCTTCCATTAAGGAGAAAATGAACAAAGGAAAAGCTAAGGGATTTCTTGAGGATGAGCATGATACCTTATGGTTTGAAGACCGTGTCTATGTACCAAATGATCCGGAGATCAGGAAGTTAATTTTACAAGAGGCCCATGATTCACCATACTCGATTCACCCAGGAAATACCAAGATGTATTTGGATTTGAAGGATATTTTTTGGTGGACCGGAATGAAGAAGGATATTGCTGAGTATGTAGCAGTTTGTGATGTATGTCAGAAAGTGAAGGCAGAGCATCAGAAGCTAGCAGGATTGCTACAACCATTACCGGTACCCGAATGGAAGTGGGATAAGCTAGGCATGGATTTCATCACAGGATTGCCCAGAACACGTTCATGCTATGACTCGATATGGGTTGTAGTCGATCGTTTGACAAAGGTAGCTCATTTCATTTCCGTGAAGACTACCTATACCAGTGCAAAGTTGGCAAAGATATATATGACTAGAATCGTATGTCTGCATGGAGTTCCAAGGAGCATAGTATCAGATAGAGGAACCCAATTTACCTCAAAGTTCTAGAATCAGTTGCATGAAACTTTGGGTACCAGACTGGAGTTTAGCACAGCTTTCCACCCGCAGACAGATGGACAGACCACGAGAGTAAATCAGATTTTGGAGGATATGCTAAGAGCTTATGCGCTAGATTATGGATCTAGTTGGGATGACAATTTGCCATATGCAGAGTTCTCTTACAACAACAGCTATCAATCCAGTTTGAAGATGGCCCCTTTCGAAGCCTTGTACGGAAGGAGGTGCAGGACCCCATTGTCCTGGGATGAAGTTGGAGATCGCCAGTTGTTCGGACCGGATCTGATAAAGGAGTCTGAACAGAAAGTGAAATTAATTCGCGACAGGCTGAAGGTAGCTCAATCCAGGCAGAAGAGTTATGCAGATTCTAAACGCAAGGAGACAGTTTACGAAGTCGGAGACCGAGTCTATCTTCGAGTATCACCACTTCGAGGAGTAAAGCGCTTTGGAGTTAAGGGAAAATTAGCACCACGTTTTGTAGGCCCATACCAAGTTTTGGAGCGTATGGGAGAAGTTGCCTATAAGTTGGAATTGCCCTAAGGATTGTCGGGAGTTCATGACGTGTTCCATGTATCCCAGTTGAAGAAGTGCCACGCAGAGATGGCCGACATACCGCTGAGAGATACGGTACCACTGGAAGCAATTCAGTTGGACAGTGATTTGACCTATGAGGAGAAACCAGTTAAGATTCTAGAGTATGCCAGCCGAGTCACCCGCAGCAAGGTTATCAAGTTTTGCAGGGTTCAGTGGAGCCACCACACGGAGGATGAAGCCACCTGGGAATGAGAGGAAGATTTGCTGAAGGACCACCCTCACCTATTTTCTAGCCAACCCGAATCTCGAGGGCGAGATTCATCTTAAGGGGGGTAGGTTTGTAACATCCCAAATTTTTCAATTTGGAATGTTATACACTAGATCATCATTGCATATCATATTTATTGCATTTTGGTTGATCCTAGAATTTTTTCGCAACTCAAGGACCCTCGGAGAGAGTTGGGGATTTCGTTATTTTCATATTTGAGTTGTCTCAAATTTTGAAAATTGGATCATTTGATTTTATTTATTTTATCTTCAATTATTTCTATTACAAAAATATGAGAGAGCGAATAAAATGACTTACCCAAAATAAAGAAATATTGAGGATTTAATAAAAAAATCAAATAAGATTTTATTTGGTTTTATTTTCTATTTTATTTGAATTTAGGAAAAATGCACGTTTTTCAAAATTGCATTTAGGCCCGAAATAAATATTCATCCTATGCGGCTTGATTTTAGAAGCTGGGGAAAATTTATTTCAGGATTTTTGGAGTCCGTTTAGTAGTCCTTTTGTTTTTTTTCGAGCGTAAGTTTTTTTTAAAAAAAACGTTCGAACCGACCTACGGGCCGTGCTAGGCCCGGACTCCCCGGACCCAGCCTTTATAAGCCACCGGCCCACCCCGGGCCGAAACCCTAGCCGCCGCCCGATCCGCGCCGCGTCGCCGCCGCCGAAGCCACCGCCGCCCGCCGCCGCCGCCGGAGCAGCTGCTGCTGCCGCCATACCCGTCGCCCGAGGTTTACCTCGATCCCGCCGCCGTTTTTTTAGAAAAAACCGTTCGGTTCTCCGACGGTTTTGTCATTTTTTTTAGTTTCAGTTTTTTTAAATAGATCGGTTTTCCAGTTTATTTAAATAGTGAGCGTTCATCCATTCGTTCGTTTTAACAAACGTTAGTCTTTTTTCTTTTTCTCGGATTAAATCCGCGATTTTTCTGATCGCGATTTCTGATCCGATTTTCGTTTTAGTATATCTTTTCGCTCGTTTGTCAGAATCAGGCGATTCAAGCGCTTGGAGTTTCGTCTCGAAACCCTCTTTCTGTTTAACCAACTTAAACAAGTTTTTGCCACTGTAAAAATTGCCCTAGATCCAGAATAGTAAACAAAGCCTGTTTCTTTTGTTGTTTGTCTTTCGTTGCTTCGTTCGATTCGATTCTTTTTGCCAACCGGAGTTCTTAAGTTGAACTTTCTGGTTAGATCTCTTATTCGAGTTTTACCTGTGCATTAGCTGAGTACTTATTGTATGCTTGTTTGATTGCAATAGAGTACCTGGAGTGCGCCGCCTGTTACTTCGAATCGCTAGGTTTCCCGGATCATCAGCAAGCCAAGTAACACTTTGATCATACCTCCTACTACCCAGTTTTATTGCATTAGATCAATCCTTACACAATGCATGATTAGGATCTAATTAAATTGTGGGTTTGGGAAGTAGTTGAGGTAGCACATATTACCTGTTTAACTATCAAACCTTTGGGAGTTACTTCTACGTTTGCTTATTATTGATATGCTATGCTAGTAGACATGGATTGGGTGAGTGTATCCATGACAGATGTGAGCTTTGTTAATTAATGATTTACTTAAGGTGGCAACCTAAACACACATCTGGGTGGATTGAGGCACCTGGGTATTCCAGGATTGCCTGTTTTCTTTTGGACCGCCACCCAGGCTCAAAGGGATCATGAGATTATTCATGCTAGAAACTTTCATGTGCAGCCACAAGCTATTATGGGCTCTAGCATAGTTAACTAAGTCGTGCGAACTCCTACAGTGGTAGACTAGCAGATGTAGGGGATGTAGGTGGTACGGTCTACCCATCGTAAGGAGCTAGCGCTTCTGAAAGACTATGTCCCGGTCATCCATTTCTCAAACACCGTGTAGTGCGAGAAACCAAACGGAGGCGATCGAGTCTTGTGGGGAAAAGTGCGCAAACCTCTGCGGAGTGTATAAACTAATCATGGTTAGCCGTCTCCCCGGTTATGGACATTTTGAGTATCTAGTACCTGGATTATCATGTGAATCTCAACATGTTACTCTAAAATTAATTTTGTTGGGTTTGTTTAATGATGATGTTTAATTGGGATTGAGAATGCTGTCAACCATTCTCAATGTTTAACAACCACCATAATAGTTAAATAAATTTATTCCTTTGCAGTAGGGAAAATTTGGTTTTACGCAAAACTGTAACCATAGAGCTTCCCACCAGCCAAATATGCATATAGTATAGCTGTTTCATTCCATTACTCTCTATGTGTTACATTGCCAGCATATTCCATGTGCTAACCCATTTTCGGGCTGCAACATTAATGTTGCAGACTTTTCAGACGACGATTAAGGAGTTTTAGGTCGTGGTTCTATACTCAGTGATGCCGTTGGAGTTGATGGACTCACCTATCTTCCAAGCCTTCCGCTATTATCGTTATTAGATGGCCTTAAGCCATATTTATTGTAATAGGTTCTCTTTTGAGACACTCGATGTAATAAGTGTGTGATTGCTACTCTGTTATAAATCCTTCAAGTACTATGTGGTGTCAGCATTACTGATCCAGGGATGACACCGGAACATAGAGATTGGACCATTTGAGGTCTGGTCGCTACAATCAGTATGTATGATTTCCAATAACTCTGTTGCTTGCTCCATTGTTTCGGAGAACGGAGTTTTAGTCAGCTTGCCCATAAGGCATGGTACGCAAGTACCACGTGATTCAAAATCAAGTGATTCCAGAAGTCCATCAGAATGGAGTTTCTTCATGTGCTTTACACCAATATGACCCAAACGGTAGTGCCATAAATAAGTTGCACTATCAATATCAACTCTGCATCTTTTGGCTTCAATACTATGAGCATGTGTATCACTACTATCAAGATTTAGTAAAAATAGACCACTCATCAAGGGTGCATGACCATTAAAGATATTACTCATATAAATAGAACAACCATTATTCTCTGATTTAGATGAATAACCGTCCCGCATCAAACAAGGTCCAGATATAATGTTCATGCTCAACGCTGGCACCAAATAACAATTATTTAGGTCTAAAACTAATCCGAAGGTAGATGTAGAGGTAGTGTGCTGACGGCGATCACACCGACTTTGGAACCATTTCCCACGCACATCGCCACCTCGTCCTTAGCCAATCTTCGCTTAATTCGTAGCCCCTGTTTCGAGTTGCAAATGTTACCAACTGAACCAGTATCAAATACTCAGGCACTACCGCGAGCATTAGTAAGGTACACATCAATAACATGTATATCAAATATACCTTTCACTTTGCCATCCTTCTTCTCCGCCAAATACTTGGGGCAGTTCCGCTTCCAGTGACTAGTCCCTTTTGCAGTAGAAGCACTCGGTCTCAGGCTTAGGTCCAGACTTTGGGTTTCTTCACTTGAGCAGCAACTGGCATGCTGTTCTTCTTGAAGTTCCCCTTCTTCCCTTTACCCTTTTTCTTAAAACTGGTGGTCTTGTTGACCATCAACACTTGATGCTCATTCTTGATTTCTACCTCCGCAGCCTTTAGCATTGCGAAGAGCTCATGAATCATCTTATCCATCCCTTGCATATTATAGTTCATCACGAAGCTCTTGTAGCTTGGTGGCAGTGATTGAAGAACTCTATCAATGACACTATCATTAGGAAGATTAACTCCCAATTGAGCCAAGTGGTTGTGGTACCCAGACATTCTGAGTATATGTTCACTGACAGAACTATTCTCCTCCATCTTGCAGCTGTAGAACTTATTGGAGATTTCATATCTCTCAATCTGGGCATTTGCTTGAAATATTAACTTCAACTCCTGGAACATCTCATATGCTCCATGACGTTCAAAACGTCGTTGAAGTCCCGTTTCTAAGCCGTAAAGCATGGCACACTGAACTATCGAGTAGTCATCACCTTTGCTCTGCCAGGTGTTCACAACATCTGGATTTGCTCCTGCAACGGGTTTATCACCTAATGGTGCTTCTAGGATGTAATTCTTTTGTGCAGCAATGAGGATAATGCTCAAGTTACGGACCCAGTATGTGTAGTTGCTACCATCATCTTTTAACGTATATATCTCTAGGAACGCATTAAAATTCAACGGAACAACAGCACAGGCCATCTATCTACAATAACATAGACATGCAAAATACTATCAGGTACTAAGTTCATGATAAATTAAAGTTCAGTTAATCAAATTACTTAAGAACTCCCACTTAGATAGACATCTCTCTAATCATCTAAGTGATCACGTGATCCATATCAACTAAACCATGTCCGATCATCACGTGAGATGGAGTAGTTTTCAATGGTGCACATCACTATGTTGATCATATCTACTATATGATTCACGCTCGACCTTTCGGTCTCAGTGTTCCGAGGCCATATCTGCATATGCTAGGCTCGTCAAGTTTAACCCGAGTATTATGCGTGTGGAAAACTGGCTTGCACCCGTTGTATGTGAACGTAGAGCTTACCACACCCGATCATCACGTGGTGTCTCGGCACGACGAACTGTAGCAATGGTGCATACTCAGGGAGAACACTTATACCATGAAATTTAGTGAGAGATCATCTTATAATGCTACCGCCGAACTAAGCAAAATAAGATGCATAAAGGATAAACATCACATGCAATCAATATAAGTGATATGATGTGGCCATCATCATCTTGTGCCTTTGATCTCCATCTCCAAAGCACCGTCATGATCACCATCATCACCGGCTTGACACCTTGATCTCCATCGAAGCATCGTTGTCGTCTCGCCAACTATTGCTACTACGACTATCGCTACCGCTTAGTGATAAAGTAAAGCAATTACATGGCGGATGCATTTCATACAACAAAGAGACAACCATATGGCTCCTGCCAGTTGTCGATAACTGTGTTACAAAACATGATCATCTCATACAATAAAATTTAGCATCATGTCTTGACCATATCACATCATAACATGCCCTGCAAAAACAAGTTAAACGTCCTCTACTTTGTTGTTGCAAGTTTTACGTGGCTGCTATGGGCTGAGCAAGAACCGTTCTTACCTACGCATCAAAAACCACAACGCGGTATAGTGATTGCTTTTTGATCTTCAGAAAGAACCCTGTTCATTGAATCCGATTCAACTAAAGTTGGAGAAACTAACACCCACCAGCCACCTGTGTGCGAAGAACATCAGTAGAACCAGTCTCGCGTCATCCAACAATACCGCCGAATCAAGAATCAACTAGTGACGGCAAGCAATATGTATATACCCACGCCCACAACTCCTTTGTGTTCTACTCGTGCATATAACATCTACGCATAAACCTGGCTCGGATGCCACTGTTGGGGAACACAGTAATTTCAAAAATTTCCTACGCACACGCAAGATCATGGTGATGCATATCAATGAGAGGGGAGAGTGTTGTCTACGTTCCCTCGTCGATTATAAGCGGAAGTGTTATGATGACGCGGTTGATGTAGTCGTACGTCTTCACGATCGACCAATCCTAGTACCGAAAGTACAACACCTCCGTGATCTGCACACGTTCAGCTCGGTGACGTCCCACGAACTCACGATCCAGCAGAGTGTCGGGGAAGAGCTTCGTCAGCACGACGGCGTGATGATGGTGATGATGATGCTACCAAAACAGGGCTTCGCCTAAGCACCGCTACGATATGACCGAGGTGGATTATGGTGGAGGGGGGCACCGCACACGGCTGGAAACAATCAACTTGTGTGTCCTAGGTTGCCCCCTGCCCCCGTATATAAAGGAGCAAGGGGGAGGCCGGCCGGACCTAGTGGCGCGCCAAGGGAGGATGAATCCTCCTCCTAGTAGGAGTAGGATTCCTCCTTTCCTAGTCCTACTAGAAGGAGAAGGGGAAGGAAGGAAGGAAGAGGAGAAAGAAAGGGGGCGCGCACCCCCTCCCTAGTCCAATTCGGACTCCCTATAGGGAGGGGGCGCGGCTGCCCCTTGTGGGCTGCCTCCCCTCTTCCCTATGGCCCATGAAGGCCCAACTGCCCCCCCCGGGGGGGGGGGGGTCCAGTAACCCTCCAGCACTCCGGTTTTCTCCAAAATCACCTGGAACACTTCCGGTGTCCGAATATAGCCGTCCAATATATCAATCTTTATGTCTCGACCATTTCGAGACTCCTCGTCATGTCTGTGATCATATCCAGGACACCGAACTACCTTCGTTACATCAAAACACATAAACTCATAATACTGATCGTCCCTACGGGTTCGAGAACTATGTGGACATGACCGAGACACGTTTCCGGTCAATAACCAATAGCGGAACTTGGATGCTCATATTGGTTCCTACATATTCTACGAAGATCTTTATCGGTCAAACTGCATAATGATATACATTGTTCCCTTTGTCATCGGTAAGTTACTTGCCCAAGATTTGATCGTCGGTATCTCAATACCTAGTTCAATCTCGTTACCGGCAAGTCTCTTTACTCGTTCTGTAATGCTACATCATGTAACTAACTCATTAGCTACATTGCTTGCAAGGCTTATAGTGATGTACATTACCGAGAGGGCCCAGAGATACCTCTCCGACAATGGGAGTGACAAATCCTAGTCTCGATCTATGCCAACTCAACAAACACCATCGGAGACACCTGTAGAGCACCTTTATAATCACCCAGTTACATTGTGACGTTTGGTAGCACACAAAGTGTTCCTCCGGTATTCGGGAGTTGCATGATCTCATAGTCATAGGAACATGTATAAGTTATGGAGAAAGCAATAGAAACAAACTAAACGATCATCGTGCTAAGCTAACGGACGGGTCAAGTCAATCACATCATTCTCCAATGATGTGATCCCGTTAATCAAATGACAACTCATGTCTATGGTTAGGAAACATAACCATCATTGATTCAACGAGATAGTCAAGTAGAGGCAAACTAGTGATACTCTGTTTGTCTATGTATTCACACATGTACTAAGTTTCCGGTTAATACAATTCTAGCATGAATAATAAACATTTACCATGATATAAGGAAATATAAATAACAACTTTATTATTGCCTCTAGGGCATATTTCCTTCAGTGCCAACCTGGGGCGTGACCCTGTTGACCGCCATCCAGGCCCTGGACCTGCGCGCCAACGCGACTGGCCTCTCTCCTGAGGAGTGGATCTCCTGATACGACTTGGAAGACCAGCTCTCTGTCATCTACACCGACGAGGAGGCCTATTGGCGCTTGTGTGGTGCCTAGAAATGGGTTTTGAAGGGTGATGCGAACACGGCCTCCTCCAGGCCATAGCGAATGGTGTCGCCGCAGACGCAACACCATCCCCCTACTTTGGGAGGGTGTGACCCTTCTGCAGTTCCCCGCGACATTAGGGCCCATGTCGATGGATTCTATAGGTCCCTTTTCTCAGCCGCTCCTCGGAGCGGCTTATCTCTGGCCCGTGACTGCTGGTCCGGCCGCCAGCTAGTCTCCGATGCGGAGAACGTGGCCCTTACGGCCCCCTTCTTCGAGGGCGAGGTCTGGGCTGCCATTAGTGCATGAACCCTACCTCGGCCCTGGGTCCGGATGGCCTCCCGGTTAAATTCTTCCAGACCTTCTAGAATGTGATCAAGCCTGAGATCATGGCCATCTTCGACGAGTTCTATGTTGGGTCCATCGACCTCAGGCGCCTCAACTATAGGATCATTTCGCTCATCCCAAAGGTGCCTGGGCGTCCGACATCCGCCGGTTTCGTCCGATCACGGTGATTAATGTGATCTTCCGGATTCTAGCAAAAGGGTACGCCAATAGGGTGACCCTTCTTGCCGACCTCATCACCCACCCCAACCAATCCGCCTTCATTCAATGCCGGTATATCCTGGATGGGGTGCTAGTCCTTCACGAAGTCGTGCATGAGGTCCGATCCAAACACCTCTGGGCGGTCTTCCCAAAGATCGGTTTCCATAAGGCATATGACACTGTTACCTGGCCCTTCCTTCGGGAAGTTTTGCTCCGAAAAGGCTTCGACGAGCGATGGATCACCAGAGTGATGCAGATGGTCTCCTGCGGTTGCACTGCTATGAACATCAATGGGGAGATTGGCCCTTACTTCCCCACCCTCTGTGGGGTTAGACAAGGTGATCCTTTCTCCCCATTCTTGTTTAGTATGGTTGTGGACGCGCTTGCCGCCATCCTGGACAAGGCCAAGGCCGCGGGCCATATTCATGGGATCACCCCTCATCTGATTGGTGGCTTCGGGATCTCCATGCTCCAGTACACCGACGACACCATCATCATGGTCGAAGGGTCGGACGCGGATATCGCCAACCTTAAGTTCCTCCTCCTCTGCTTCCAACAAATGCCTGGCCTCAAGATCAACTTCGACAAGAGTGATGTGATGGTATTGGGCCACTCTCCGATGGAGGCCCTCAACATTGCCAACCGCCTCAACTGCCACCTAGGCTCCTTCCCCACGACTTACTTGGGATTGGGAACGCCCATTAGTGACTCTCGGCTTACCGTCGCGGACTTGCGTCCAACGGTGGCCAAGCTGCAAACGTGCATTGAGCCATGGCAGGGTAGGTGGCTGTCGAAGGCGGCTCGGACGATCCTCATCAACTCCTCCCTCTCCAGCCTCCTCTTATTCCTCATGAGCTTCTATAGCCTTCATGAGACCCTTCACCATGAGATCGCCAAAGTCCAGTCTCACTTCTATTGGGCTGGCGATAACAATAAGCAGAAATACCATATGGTTAGCTGGCCAGACATCTACAAACCCAGGATCAAGGAGGCCTCGATATCATGTGCTCTAAGCGCATGAATATTGCCCTCCTCTCCCGCTGGCTCTGGCGCATCTCGCAAGGGGCGGCCTTTGGTTAGACATCATCCGGAACAAATACCCGCGTGGACAACCACTGGCCTTCTGCCAAAGGTCCGGAGGCTCCCAGTTTTGGCAGTCGGTCATCCAACTGCTACCCATCCTCCGCATTGAGACTTCCATCTCAGTTGGATCGGGTGCTGTGACTTTGTTCTGGTTTGACCGTTGGGCGAGAGACACCCCCTTCGCGGCCCGCTTCCCCGACCTCTTCTCCATCGCCATTACCCCCTCGATCTCAGTAGAGAGGGCCCTTATTGACTTAGGGAGCCTCGCTTTCCGGAGGCCCTTTGGGCCTCCGGAAGCCGCCGCTTGGCAGGAGCTGCTTGATTGCGTCGCTCTCCATGAGCCGGTAGTGGATGCTGGCACGGATGAGGTGTGGTGGCGTCTTGAGCCTTCGGGCCAATTCTCCACCAAGTCCCTCTACATGGCCATCACCCCCTCCTCCGCTCCTCCCCCCTTCCAGCAGTTTGGTCCATCCGCCTGCCACTAAAAATTGGGATATTCATGTGCCAATGGATCCGCGGACGGATCCCGTCTGGGGTGGAGGTTCGCAAACGCAATGGCCCTGGTTCTGGCCTCTGCCCGATGTGTGGTACCCCTGAAGATTCGAATCACATCTTCTTCTCCTGTGTATCTGCTCAATTTGTGTGGAGCTGCTTTAGAGAGATGGTGGGAGGTGATTGGTGCCACACCAACTTCCCCGACCTCTTCGCAGAACTCCAGAACTCCCCCTGCCCTCTCACCACATTAGGTGGCTTGAGATTGGGGCACCCGCGTGGACCCTCTGGACGATCCGCAAATAAGCTTGTGATTCAACGCATTCCTCTTCGACGGGCTACTGACACTCTCTTCAAACTGTCTGGTTACTTGCAGCTTTGGCGGCCGCTTAGCCGCCCCCAGGATCGGGACGCCATCTCCGCCTTCGTCGCCGACCTTCGCTCGATGGTCGTCCGTCTGTCGCCGCCGCCCCCTCCGCCACCCCTGGAGCCAGATTAGTCGCCCAGCCTGTCCGGCTACGGCCACTTCTTTTTTATGTTTTTTGGCCTTATTGATTTGTGCCCTCAGCAGAACCTTTGTACTCCTTGTTGTGTGACTTGGGTGTGTGTGTTCTGGACTAGTCTGTGTATGTGTGCTCTTGGCGGTTTGCTTTATTTATAAAGCGGGGCGAAAGCCTTTTTCGGTAATGATTTGATTGACCCACCGTAATCTTTATCTCCGGGTGAAGCTTGCCGCCTTGAGGCCATCCTTCTTTGGGATCCACTGATCCCTTTGTATTTGTATGTTCTTCCCATTACCAACTCGCCAGATGAGGCCTCTTTTGAGCAGCTCAAGGCCAAATTCAATACCCCTCCAAGACAGAGACGCGTCTGTGGCAAAGACCGTGTCGAGGAGATTTCCATTCAGGTAGTATTTTGACTTCAGAGCCCTCGCGCACAAGCTATCCGGTTGCTGGATTAGCCTCCAGCTTTGCCTAGCCAAGAGGGCTTGGTTGAACAAGTGCATATCTCTGAACCCAATTCCCCCTCGTCTCTTTGGTTTTGTCATTTTGTCCCATGCCACCGAGTGTACTTTCCGGTTGTCATCCTCCTCCCCCACCAGAATTCTCTGATTAGCCTCTCATAATTCTCACAGAAGCCCATTGACAGTTTAAAAACTCCCATGCTGAAGGTGGGCAAGGCTTGGAGTTCAACCTTAACATGTACTTCCTTAGCAACAAAGGACATGTGCCTTCCCGACCAATTATTGCATCTCTTTACGGATCTCTCCATAATTTATTGCATCTCTTTTACGAATCTCTCCATAATTGGTTGGAAGTCATCATTCTTCATCTTACCTTGAAGAGTGGGAAGGCCGAGGTACTTGCTTTCAAAAGTAGAGGTCTCCACCTCTAACACCTGTCGTATTCCGGTTTGGGTAGCAGTTGGGCATCTTTCAGAGAAGAGTAGGGAGCATTTGCTAGCACTCAATAGCTGTCCCGTTCCTCTTTGGAAAATATTGAGAGTTTCCTTGATCCTCTCGGCCTGTTCAATCGATGCATTAAAGAAAAGCAAACTGACATATGCAAATAACAAGTTTGATATACCGGGGCTCCCTCTGGAAACCTTAACTGGCATGATTCTTCCTTCATTGACTTCCTTGTGGAGCAGCTGTGACAAGCCCTCGGCTATGAACAGAAATAGGTAAGGACTTAGGGGGTCTCCTTGTCGTAGCCCTCTTGATGGACTGAAGCTTTCCAACACTTCCTTGTTTAATTTTACTGAATATCGCACAGATCGTACACACAACATGACCCATGCTATCCACTTTTTACTGAACCCATATTTCTCAAGGGCCCCTTCCAGGAAATTCAAATCCACCCTATCATATGCTTTTGCCAGGTCCAGCTTGTAAGCACAATGGGTGTTCTTTGAATTCTTGTTGTGCTAAATTTTGTGAAAACATTCAAATGCGATCAGTGCATTATCTGTGATCATTCGACCCGAGATGAAAGCACTTTGAGTCTCCGATATGAGGTCATCCAACAGAGGTCTCAATCGGTTAACAAGGCACTTAGCTATCACCTTATAGATCACGTTACATAAGCTTATTAGTCTGAAGTCTTTCAAGCATTCTGGGTCGCTTCCTTTAGGAATCAGGACTATATATGACTGTCATTTAGACCTTCTGGCATCGTGCCTTCTCTGAGAAAAGACTGGACTGCTCTCAGTGTCGCTAATCTCCTTTTCCATGAAGTCCTTTTCAAGTTCCCTATTCATATCTTGGCTGACTAGCTGTGTAAACACGCCCAAAAGTTCTTGTGCTGCTACCTCTCTGTCCTCTGTGAATAGTGCCTTGAAGAAATTTGTAGAGGGGTGTTGGAGGTCCTCTTTCCCCTCCACCCACTGTCCTTGGTCGTTTTTTAACTTCAGAATGGTGTTTTGCTTTCTTCTCCAAGTAGCCTGGTGATGAAACCACTCTGTATTCCTATCCCCCTCTCTTATGTAGGTTGACCGGGATCTTAGTCTCCATAGGGTCTCCTCCCGAAGAAGCAGATCATCTAGTTCAACAGAGACCTTTTTTATTTCATTATCTGTTGCTGCACACATTGGTTTATGCATCAGGGACTGCAGTCGCTTGCGTAGCTTCCTAATCCGTTTGGTGACGCTCCCGACTTTAATGGAGCTCAATTTTCCCAACTCCTTCTGCATATTTCGAATCTTGTTCTGAATCTCCTGTAGGCTGTTTGCAGAACCTACTCTCTTCCGGCAGTGCTCCACGTTGCTTGCAAGGATGCTTCCCTTTCCCAGAGTGTCTTGTACCGAAACTCTCTCTTTTTCCTGTATTCAAGTTTCCTGCCAAATTGCAACAAGAGCGGCAGGTGGTCAAATCTGGTAGAGCATAGGTGCTCAACCTGTGCATTCTTTTAAAACTGGGAGAGAATTTCACTTCCCTGGCCTAATGCGCCAACTAGGGATGCATACCGCCTTTTTTAAGTATGAGCACTAGAATTTTTAATCTAAGTTATGCACCGAGCCTAGTCCTCAGTAAATGCATGAGTACCAGAAAAACTTGGTCCTCAAGAATAAATATAAATAGGAACCTAAATTCACCTTTGTGAGGATTTGAATCCAAGTGTTGGGTTTGTACATCCACTCCCCCAACCAGTTGAGCTAGGGTCACTCTCCCCATTGCTTGTTACCCACAATGAAGAGCACAAAAGCAACTACCAGTGAAATGTGAGTGAGACATTGGAATACAACCCCAAGCCATGTTCGAACCACCCTTGCCTTGGTGTATAGATTGTCATACATCATCCCTAGCTCAATCTCCAGAATTTTGAATATATGCTGCCCATCTGCTGGTACTTGCAAAACATTACCAGCAGAGTGGACGAGCTCGCTTGCTCCTGCTAGGTGGACCAATGGAACAATCAGGCATTGGTAGGTGTATTAAGTGCAGGCATAGGAAACAGGGAAAGATACGCAGCGTCCAACAGTAGTATACAGTGACGGTGCCGTTTAATATGACTGCACGATGACAGTAGAACGTGCATACGTTCCGGCACCAAGCGAGTGACTTCCCATCACGAACTATCTGAAGAGTAAACCTAAGTCGATCTTGATCCAAAGCGCTAGAGGATTATAACAAAATGAAATTTCCTATGTTATTCAGGACTTTTGGTTCGCTGCACATTCTTGCCCCTCTGATGCTTTTGTGCAGCAATCTACCCGCTCGATGGAGAAAGTGTAGAGGGGCAATCTTGCTAATCAAGTGTAGTGAAATTCTGAAAAAAAGCAAGTGTAGTGTAAAATAGGGACACTTCCTAGATTCCCATGCTACCTACAAGTGCCTAAACTAAACGAAGCTTTATATTGCCCCTCTGTCTATAGCAAGCAGTCTAAAACAGCAGATCGTTTTGGCTTTTAGGAAAAAGAGTGATTGGTGGAACTTGAGCTTAATCTGAATGTTTTCAGTACATGTATGTGGCGGTAGTAGATATGCAGATCAACGTAGTTTTCCTGGAGAAAGACACAAAAGGCTTGAAGGGAGAATGGGAGACAGGAGAGTGCCGATTCAATAGCCCACATTTTAGCGACGACTTTTTTTGGAAGACACGTTTCAGAGATGGAAATACAACACATCATCACCGTAGATTCCTGTTTAATAGTATAAAATAGCTGAAAACTTTGATTTTTCAGTTCAAAACTGACATAAAACCCCCGATTGTTGCGTCTCTCACATCAACCATCCAAAAAATCTAAAATATTTTCAGAATAGTCGATGATATATTTATGTTTTTCTGTAAAATAAAAAATAAACAAGTGAAAGTTTACTTTGCAGAAAGATAATCCGCTTGTCAATTTGTAATGAGATATTTATCTTCCTTGCAAGTGATAGTCCCTCCATCCAGATTTATAAGTCTGGTTCGGATTTGTAGGTCTTTGATGCGACTAGCAAAATATGTGTTATTTGCCAAAAATATATATTTAGGAACTAGTCGATGATGAACTTCTCAAAATGCGAGTTTGTCATTATCACGATTGAAATATACCCAAATATGAAAATTTGTCGTCGTTCAATATTTCAAATACATGATTATAAACTAATAAACAGAGTAAAAATTGCCATGACACAATGAAAAAAATCCACCTATATGTAATATGAAATTGCCATGCTACATACAGAACTACAATTTGCTATGGTATAGTCAATAGATTTGCCATGGCACATTCAATAAATTTGTGGTGGTACAATACATAGAAAGCATACACAGGATAAAATTGACATGGTGTTAGCACAAGAAAACATGTACAATTAAATTTTACCATCAACGACGGCAACTTTGGAAGAAAATGTTCTATAGGTCATGGGAAACTTATAAAAAAGGTTTATACTTGTAAAGGATTTTTATTTGTTATATAAAACATGAAAAATTGTTGGGAAACCTGTAATAATCACATGAAAACTTGTTGGAAAAATCTTAATTTATCACATAGAAAATTAGAAAATTATAGATGTCTATATGTAGGAATATGTAGGAAATTTTGTATTTCGACATGGCAAAAATCAATTTAAAGATGTCTAGTTGCATGGCAAATTCAGACAATAAAAGGATGAATATGTGTAGGGAAGTGTAAGAAAAATGTATTAGTGATATGGCAAAAAAAATGTCATGTCACTAGATCAATCATTCTTGAATTTTCCATGATGCAAAATAGAAATGCACCTACATTTTCCTTAAATGCAACAAAAAGGACCATGTTAAAACATGCTGTATAACATAGCTAACTTAGGATAGTACACATGATGGCAAAAATATGAAAAAGATAATACAAAAATGACACGGCAAATTTTCCAAAATTTGCTCTATTTGTCATGGCAAAATGCTGAAAAGATGTGTGTTGCATGGAAAATTCAGGAAAAAAAATTCATTGAACATAGCTAAAGTGTGTGTGTGTGTGTGTGTGTGTGAAGGTCACATGGCAACGTTTCGCGAAGTCCAATGAGGAGCGACTTGGTTCCGTGCAGACACCGACCTCGAAGAGGCCTAGGCCCGCGTCCTGTCGCTGCCCAAAGCGGAGACGGTCACGTGGCGCCTACGCCGCCTCGACAGGGAGCTCATGAAGATCGGCGAGGAGTGGTCTCTCAGTAGGACTGACGTTGCCGCCAGCGGAAGCAGGGGCATGGCTAAGGCTCCCAGCCAGGGTTGGCATTATCCATGGCCGCCCTCTACACGACACAGTAGGAAGCGGAGCAGATCCTCTGGGGGCGCCAGGCGGTGGTCGAGCAGAGCTGCCACTCCCCCGCGCCCTTCTATCATTGCAAAGATCACTCCGACGGCGATGACACCAGCGGCGACGGAGGTGTCGTCGGCCAGCCTTATCGCACATACGAGATCACCATATGCTACAACCTAGTTTAGTTTTTTTATGTTTACACACGGAATATTGTCTGATTTATGTAAAATGTGTCGAACTTATGTACATTTGAATGAATCCCACCATGTTTACATGAATTACCTCCAAATTAGTTTGAATTGCGGACGGAGGTTTGCGGGTAGAGTTGGACGACTGCCCCCCATATCACGGCCCACGGACGCGTTGAGACGCATTCATTGACGGATAGTGTGCATGTATGTTGGAGATGCTCTTAGCTCTATTTCTAGTTTTGCGTCTAAGAGCATATACAACCGAATACACCAAATCTGGACCATCAAACGATCCGTGGACGTGCCTAGATCCGTTTGTGGACAGTGACCAGTCACACCTCAGGTTATCCTTTTCACAACCGGATACTCATACGGCTCTGCCGTATCCATGCCCGTTGCGCCCCTCAGAGTGAAGGTGTGATCGCTAACGAGGTAGAGTAAGACATGGGACATGCACCAACTCACGGAACTTGCGG